>NC_092876.1:344336746-344655176 GCF_028372415.1 Notamacropus eugenii
GGAAATGGAGAAGAAGTTTTGTGGGGGCTTCTGCTTAGTTAGAGGGTATGTAGCTTTATTTTATACCAAATTCAGTTCATATAATAGCTACTTCTTGATTTTTTTGGGAATGTATCTTCTGTTTTGCTCTGGAGGCTGCTTGGTTGACTGATGCTTCATACTACCAGGGAGGTCAAAGTCCATGTTTTACCAGTTTTTAGGAAGTTATTTTAGTTAGGATGTTCTTTCATAGAACCTTCATTGTCCTTTGCACTTTAATCACATTTTCTTGGGATTTTGTTAGAGAATACATTAGGATAAACCATTTAGGATACAGAGAGTGAAATTGGCTCCTTCTCTCGGAGAGCTCATTCTCTCATCAAGGAAAACAACACATAAAGGAAAATTGCTGATGATAAGATCCAGAAGACCTAAGCGTGCTGCAGCTGGGTAGATGGCAAGGCCCAGGGGTATCTAGGTTCTATAAAGAGGTCAGATGACAGTTCCAGGACTTCAGAGTATAGAGCTAGGTCAGATTGGGTAGTCTGAGGGAACCCAGAAGGCAGTGGCAGAGCATGTGGTGAAATGTTGTGGTCGTTAGTATCACTGCCAAGAATAGAATTACTGACTCCCATATCATGTAAGCCACATGAACAGTCAGGCAGCAAGCAGGGAGTTTGTCCTGGTGGTGGTTGTTCTTTCTTCCACTCAGCTAGAACCCTTTCATTGCTTATAGAATGGCCTGGGACCGTGGCAGGGGGGTGGAGAAGCAAGGGTGCCTCTATTAGTGGTAAAAGATGGCAGAAGAGAAGGATCAGCTGATCTTTTGGGATATCTAGACATTTAATAACATTTCCATTGAAGATGTGTCCCTCAGTGTGACATAGTGAATCAATAAGTATTTTTTTAAGAACCTACTATGTGCCAGATGTTGTGGTAGGTGCTAGTGATACAGAAATGGAAGTGAAACACCCTCTGCCCTTAAGGTTCTTGCATTCCATGTATAGATAGAAAATAGATTCAGCATAATTTTGTGGGGGGAAGGCATTAGCACTTGGAGTAGGGATCAGAAAAGACTTCATTTTGAAAGTGGCCCAAGCTGAGGCTTGAAGGAAGGTAGGAGTTCCAACAAACAGGTGAGGAGGGGTTATATTCCTAGAATGGGGGATGGCTATTGGAGAGATACAGGAGCATGACGTACTGTCTGAGGAACACAGAAAACATAAGAAGTTCTTTTTGGAGGAAGGAGAATAATATTTAATAGTAAGAGCTTATAGCTAACTTATAACTCAGCTTTGCAAAGTGCCTTACACATGTCACAATCTTCAACAACTTTGTGAGGTGGGTACTTCTATTACCCCTATTTTACAGATGAAAAATGAAGATTGATGGAGTGTCACACAGCTAGTTAATAATCTGAGGCAGGATTTGAACTGAGTCATTCCAGACTAAATCCAGTTTTCTATCTGTTGTACTATCTAGCTAACTCTAATAAGACTGGAAAGGTAGTTTGGGACCTAGTTCTGATGGGTATAAATGCCAACCAGAAGAAGTTATATTTGCTCCTATATGTAATAGGGAGCTACTGTTTACTGAAAAGGGAAGTGACATGGTCACTTGCATTTTGGTAAAATCACTTTGACAGCAGTATGGAGGATGGATGGGAGTGAGGAGAGGCATGAGACAGGGGGAACAGTTAAGAGGCTATTACAGTGGTTTAGATGAGAGATTGAAAGGGTGTGAACTAGGGTGGTGGCTGTGTGAGTGGTGAGGAAGGGACAAATTTAAGAGATTTGAATGTGGAAATAACAAGATTTCTCATCTGAATGGATTTGTGGGGTGAGAGTGGGGAGTACAGCACTGAGGTTGTGAACCTGGTGACTAGACAGATAGTGGTTACCTTCAACAAATTCAGGAAGCTTGAAAAAGAGGTAGGCTTCGGGGAAATGATTGAGTTCAGTTTTGGAAATGTTGAACTTGAGATGTCTCCAGGGTGTCCAGTTTGAAATATCCTCTAGACTTGAAGGGAAGGCCTGAAGCTCAGAAGAAAGACCAGAGGTGAATATCTTTATCTACATCCATCTGTGGAAATTATCAGTCTAGAGATCATAATTAAACCCATGGGAACTATTGAGGTCGCCAAAAGAGAAAAAATGTCTAAAGAGAAGAGAGAGAATCTTGGGATTCCCCGGGCAGTAAGAGGATCTGATGTAGCTGAGGATCCAGCAAAGGAGACTGAGGAATTGTCAGACAGGAGGAAAATCAAGGGAAAACAGTATCATGAAAATCTAGAGAATGGCGTGTATCCAGGAGGAGGTAATGATCAGCAGTGCCCCCTGCTTCCCATACTATAAAAATACTTCCCATCATATACTTGGATATATGAGGATGAGGACTGAGAAGAGGCTGTTGGACTTGGAAATAAGGCCATTGGTTACCAAGAGAACAGTTTCAGTAGAATGGTGGTGATATAAGACAGATTTCAGGGGCAGTAGATGGAGGCAGTAGTGGCAGCAAGTGGAGGCTAATATTCTTTCTAAATGATTGGGAGCCGAGAAGAAAAGAGAGAGGAGGGGTAGATGTCACAGAGTCAGAGGCGAGTATTTTTAGAATACAGGAGACCTGAGCATGTTAGTAGGCAGAGTATGAGAGGCTGAAGATGAGAGAGAAGGTGATGATTCCAGAGGAGGAAGGAGATTTGGGACTGAGGCAAGGGCATAACTTTGGCAAGAAGGAGAGTTTCTATCTCTTAAACTGAAAGGAAAGAGTAGAGGATGGTAGGAGAGATGAAGATCTTCTCTAAGGCTCAGTCTTTTTAGTAAAGTAGGACCGAGGCTGTCTGATGGTAGAGAAAGTTTGGAGCCCCTTATGTAGAGAATATGATAAAGCGAGTTAGTAAGAGAAAAAAAGATGATTAAATATTAAAGAGCAAATACAAATTTGAATTGGCTATTTTATAGAAATAAGTAGGATCTGACACATTTGTACTGTTTGTTTATTTGTAGGTGAGAGTATCTTAGTCTGCAAGAAGTCAGAGAAATCAAAAGGCATTGCTCTACTTCAGGGGTCCCTCAAGCCTGTGTGCAGCAGCCTGCAAAGGAGAGAGGGAGCGGAGATAACTGCCACTATGATACGAGCTATTCTGGAGGTAAGGGAGAGCAGACCAGAACACCACTTTTTCTGTTGTCCCGCAGTGACACAAAGGAACATCAAGGAGTAAAACTTTTCATTTTATGTATTTGCTTAGAAAAGTAATATATAGATGGAATTTTCAATTATCTGGAACTTTTCTGACTTTGGATAACTCTCCCCTAAAGTTTAATTTTCTATATGTTTCTAATTGTAATTACATAATTATTATAAAAATGTAATGCAACATGGCCCCCGAAAGATTGAGTATCAGAATCAAATGGCCCTAATCTCTCTCTGAATTAACTTCTTCTCTTTAGACAAAAGATCAGATTATATAAGCCTTCAGGAACCAGGTATCATATATTTTAGAAGGGGAGAATGAGATGATTTGATTAGTTGGTTATCATCTTTAAAATTTAGGACAGCAGTCCCATTTTAGTATGTTTTGCTAGTGCCAGAATTTTATAAACTCTGTCATTTAGATGACATCCATTTATTTTTGGATGGGAAAAAAGAGCTAGTCAGTAATCTACTTTAAAGAAATTAAAAAAAAAATTTCCATTTTTTCAAATTGTCAGTTGGAGTGAAAATAATGCTGTAGTTTTGACAACCAGATCCTGAAGAGTTTTTGGCAAAGTGAACTTTTGGTTTTGTGTATTCGTTATCTTTTTACTTTATGACAAGACATAATTTTCAATTTTTTATACTTTTTAGATAATAGTTGGTGGGGTTGCCAATACACCAAAAGATGTACAGACATATGCTTCTTGTACTTTTTTGGCTGCGAGTCTGAAAATGGAAAAACAGAAAAGTTTGAAGGGGGAAAAACAGAAAATCCAGCAGGAACAGAATGGAGCAATTGAAGACTGTGTGATGTGGCTGCTAGAGAATGAATTCATTCAGATTTCTGAAGCTAATGCTGGAATAAAAGGTAAAAATGACATTTTCATTTTTATCTGCTTGCTTTTCTTCTCCATGGTTACTTAGAAATTAAACTTTTGAAAAGAAGTGAAAATTTGATTGTCAAGGGACAAAGGAGAATAACAAATAGCAAAAGTTATAATTAAAGCTTATGGCTTCTGGACAATAAAAACCTTTTTTTAGTTTTCTCCTTTATGATATTGAAAAGTTAAGCCTTCACTAATTTGCTTTTTTCTTTATAAGTAATTGACAATTTCCCATCACCATTGCTGAATTTTGTAAACTCTTTTTAGAGAAACAAACGAGAGGAAAGCAAATACAGTGAACTTCTTTTCAGTGGAAGACTGAAAAATTATTATGAAGGGAGCTGATATAATCATGAGGTGCTATATTCCGTGGCTCAGTACTATCCATAGTACTCTAATGCATTCATGTGTCTGTGTACAACACAAACAGTTCCCATTGGTCCAGTGAGAGCTTGAAGTGGTAGCTCTTCTTGGGGTACTCCTGGAGAAGAGTCAGCAAATCAGAAGACAGCAATAGGAACCATTTGTGGGCTAATTTGTTGTTCTTCCTAATCAGAAAAGAGTAGGGAAGTAAAAATAAAAATAACTAAAGGCATATTTTAGATTTTGAGGATTAAAGACTCTCAGATTTGAAAGAGACCTCAGATATTAGCTGTAGACTACGTCTGCAATTTGAATATTACCAATTCCTTTTCATTCATTTCTTAGAACTGCATGTAAGTTCAGCCTCTGTGATGATTAAACATTTTGTGGCCAGTTCAGTGCATTCCTTTACGTTTCGGTTTGGGCTTTTTCTTTTCTTCTTCACAAAAACTCCTGGTTGAGGCTTTGTTGATAATTACTTGTAAATACTGTTTAATGTTAATGTTTTTTTCATATCACTCCGTGAATATTTAAGTTTTTGCTCAAAATAATAGAAAGGTTGGACTAACATTCACTTGACAAGAATTTATGGTATCCAAAAATGGAAGGAAAAAACCTCTTATATTTCTGTTAGAATCTACAAGATGTGCTTATAGATTTTGGATTCTTTGTAGAATGAGAAAAGACTTCATCTTTTGAATTTTATATCTGCTTCTCTTTTAGAAAAAGTATATCATCCTACTCACCTTGGTTCAGCCACTCTTTCTTCATCTCTTTCTCCATCTGAGGCCCTGGATATATTTGCTGACCTCCAGAGAGCCATGAAGGGCTTTGTTTTAGAGAATGACCTGCATATTGTCTATCTGGTACGTTTTTTGTTTTGCTTTCTAGATCTTTGAATAAATTTGCAGAAGGGAGTATCTACATACATATTCTTATGGGTATATACATACATATATATGCATATATATGTATGTCTGTATGCTCATACACACATGTATGCATACATAATCCTCTTCCTTTTCTGTGTTTCCAGCCAGGCCATTCCTTGACAATAAATTTCTCCTTATGTCTAATCTTTAGCCTTCATGTGCCAGTTCTTTTTCTGAAAGGAAAGAAAGACTTTTTGGTCACTTATTTCTGTCTACCCTTTAACCTTCTCTAATACCTGCTTTTGCAACTTTTTTTCTGTACATTATAATATCTAAATCATTTTGTGAGTTTTTATAATTTTTTATACCTTTCTAGTACTGAGGTCCTGAATGGAAGATTGAAATCTAGTAATGTTTTGACTAATCAAACATTCCAATAGCACTGTTGTGTTTTATTAAATATTTTATTCCCCCCCTGCATTAAGTGTAAAAACATTTTCCAGTATTTGATTCTTAAAACTTTGAGTTCCAAATTCTTTCCCTCCCTTCCTCACCTACCCAATTCATTGAGAAGGCAAGCAATTTAGTATAGATTATCCATGTGCGATCATACAAAACATATTTCCACATTAGTCATGTGAAAGAAAACACAGACCCCCAAACCCCCAACAATCCAAAAACTAAAGCAAGTTAAATAGCATGTGCTTTGAATTGCATCACTTCTTTCCCTGGAACTGGACAGCATTTTTCAGATTAAACCCTCAGAAATTGCTTTGGATCATTGTGTTGCTGAGAATAGCTAGGTCATTTGCAGCTGATCAGTATTGCATTAGTGCTATTACTGTGTTTACTGTTTTTCTGGTTCTTCTCATTTGTATCAGTTCATGTAAGTCTTTCCAGGTTTTTCTGAGAGTATCCTGATTGCCATTTCTCATAGCACAATAGTATTCCAGCACAACTAGGTCAACCATTCCCCAATTGATGGGCATCCCCTCAGTTTCCAATACTTTGCCACCACTAAAAGAGCTGCTATAAATATTTTTATTCATATAGGTCTTTTCCTTTTTTTTTTTTAAGTCTCTTTGGTATACAGACCTAGTAATGGTAATGCTGAGTCAAAGGGATCTGTCATAGTTTGATTTCTCTTTGGGCATAGTTCCAAATTGGTCTTCAGAATGGTTGGACAAGATAACAGCTCCACCATGCATTTAGTGCACTCACTAGTGTCCCAATTTTCCCATATCCTCTCCAACATTTATTTTTTCTTTTTCTGTCATATTAACCAGTCTGATAGGTATGAGTTGGTGCCTCAGAGTTGTTTTAATCTATATTTCTCTAATCAGTAGTGATTTAGAGCATTTTTTTCTATATGCTGGTATTGATAGCTTTGCTTTCTTCACCTGAAAACTTCTTGTTCATGTCCTTTGACCATTTATCAACTGAAGAATGACTTAGTTCTCTATGTATTTGAGAAATGAGGCCTTTATCAGAGACATTTGCTGTAAAATTTGTTTCCCAGCTTTCTGCTTTCCTTCTAATCTTGGTTGCATTGGTTTTGTTTGTGCAGAAACTTTTTATTTAATATAATTTTGTCTATTTTATATCTCAAAATGCTCTCTGTTTCTTATTTGGTCATAAAGTCTTCCCTTTTCCATAGATCTGACAGATAAACTACTCCTTGATCTTCTGATTTGCTTATGGTATCACCTGTTACATGTAAATCATGTGCTCATTTTCACCTTATTTTGCTATAAGGTGTGAGATGCTAGTCTATACCTAGTTTCTGCCATACTTTTTTCCAGTTTTCCTAGCAGTTTTTGTCAAATAGTGAGTTCTTGTTCCCAAAAGCTGAGGAACTTTCTATGATCAAGATCTTTTGTTGTTATTTTCTTGTTTTTTTTCTAGCCTATTTCCTGACTTAATTTTATACTAAAGTTGGGCTGTGCTGCTGGGGTGGAGGAAGCATTGCCTTCCTTAAACTTCTGGTCTGTTTGGTTTTTAGCAGCTGTTTTCAGAGCTAGTTCCAGGGGTCTGTAAGCTTTCAGTTCTTCCAAGGTGGTGTGATCTAAGGAGACGCACTACTCTCCTAGTCTGCTGTGGTCTGTGAGCAACCATAAAGACTGATTTTTGCCCTGGAACTGTGACCAGGGTCACTGCTCTCCTGCAGTGGTAAGTTCTGGTGTGCTAGTACTTTACTTCATCCTGAAATTGCCACCCAGGACTATAACCCAGATGTTTGTATGGGTAATGTAACAGAGTCCTTCACCCATTGCCAGCAAAGGGACCACTATAATCTCATTCTGACCAGTTGTCTGATCCCCTTACCAAGAGTTCCTGAAGCTGCTGCAGCAACTGATTCAGTCACCTCCAAGGCCTGCTCTTGGTTTACTGGGGCCCAGACTGTGCTGGCATGGCCTGTGCTGAACTGTGTTCTACTCTCATCCCAGTGTGACAGACCTTTTCTGCCAATCTTCTAAGTTGTCTTGGACTGTAAAATTGTATTACCCTGTCCTTTTATGAGTTCTGTGGCTTCAGAATTTGTTTTGAGGTGTTATTTAAAATTATTTGGAGGGGAATTTAGGAAAGCTCAGGCAAGTTCCTGCCCTTTTTCCATCTTGGCTCCACTTCCCAACACTGTTGTTTTTAAATGCAATACACATGAAGTCCATTCATTAGTCAGTAAGTATTGATCACCTACTATGCTAAGTGCTGCAATGGACATAAAAGAATTTAATACATGCTTGCCTTCAATGTTTTTACATCGTTCTTTTGAAAAAATATAAAAAATAATTAGAAAATAAGATACATGAAATAATCAAAGAATACATGCTAATTCAGCAATTTAATGAGACATCTCTGTTCAAGGTCCTTGGAGTACAAAGATGACAAATGACATGTACCCTTTACTCTTTGAGCTTGTGTTCTAATATGCTATGAAACCATACTATATTCTAGAGGTGTTAAACATGTAGCCTGTGAGCCACATGCAGCCCACAGCATGCTTGAATATAGCCTAAACCAGATTAAAATGTAATTGGGAAATATTTAACAGAATAAATAAGAATGCAATAAGAATATTCTGTATTTTAAAACTGGATCAATTTGTGACCTATAAGGATTTTATGTACAGTTTAGTGACCTCAGTTTCTATTTGAGTTTGACCTCACTACTGTTCACTTATAGAAAGTTTGAACTGTGATAATGACAAAGAAGAGATTGTGACAAAGTGCCATGTGATATTTAAAGAGGAGGAGGTTAGGAACCTAGGAACATTGGGGTAGTTTTCATGGAGATTGTGGCATCTGAGGAAGAATCAAAGACCATCTAAGGTTTTAAACTTGGGGTACTGTTAGAATGGTGCTTCCACTAATAGAAATGGATTTAGTGGAAAGGGAAATTAGTTTATGGGGAAACTATGAACAGTGTTCATCTACATTCATTGATTCAGTAGATAGATAAGTCTTATATTACTACTATGAGCCCTGTGCCCTGTGACATGTTGTAGGCCTTTAAAAAAATGGAACCAAAGATGTTTGCTTTGCAGCTTCTCCTTCCTCCACATTATCACATTCACCTGCTCTCTTCCCATAAATCTAGTTCCCCTAATGCACGTTTGCAGCCCTAAGAAGTTGTTATTATTTACAAATATAGTAGATGTGGAAGATGTGGATTGTATCTTCTTAATGGTGACAACTGAGGTCATGAGAATGGATAAATTTGCCAAAGGAGTAATTCTCCAGAAGACAGTGGAAGGTCTTGGAGGGTGTACATATGTAAGGGCTGCAGAGTATAAAGTGGAAAGGAAACAGAAGTGTTCAGAAAGGTAGGATGAGAACCAGGAAAGTACAGTGCCACGGAAGCCAACAGAACAGTGTTGGTAAGATGACTTGTGGTGGTGTGAGTCCAGAATTATCATTCAACCATGCAATTATTTGGTCACTTGGTGACCTTGAATCATTCTTGTTCATGGTTTTAGTTTCTTCTTTTGTAAAATGATGTTAGGTGTGGCTGCTAGATCCTTTCCTCAGAGAAGGATCTAAATTCTGTGATTCTAAGAAATTTATGATCAGCATTATAGTGCATGATATGATGGCGAGAACGTTGGCCCTGGAGTCTGAGGTTCTGGGCTGAAATCCTGCCTTTGAGGCATGCGACATTTGTGACCTTGGACCAGTCATTTAACTTCCTTAGGCTTCAGTTTCTTCATCTATAAGATGAGCCTCTGAAGTCCTTTTTAGCTCTGGGTATCAGATCCTATGAACTAATCTCAGTTATTTATTGCAATAGAATATGTTTTTAATAGGTACAATGTTAAAAACTGCCTTTATAATCGCTAGAAACTGGTAGTAAGATCAACCGGTTCTCTGACTTTCTATTGTGAATTGAGAAGACAAGCTTTAACTCTATTAGGAAAATATAACAATATTTCATATACTCCTCCTATTTTTCTGGGCTTTACAAAGATTTTAAAAAAATTTTGGTGGCTTTTTAAAAAATTAGATTTGTTAGATTTTTCTAGGAAGAAGTGATTGAGTGCCTTGTGTTTGATGCCAGGGCAAGATCCGTAAAGATATCAGCTCTTCTTTTTTTCTTCCTGCTTGTTCTGCAAACTCTACATAGGTAGTTTAATTTGAGAAAGAGATTACATTAGGATTAAAGAAAGCTTTATATGTGATTGTTAATTTGAGAAAATTTGCTGTAACAGATTAACATAGTGCTCCTTTGGGCCCTGTACTGGGTCATGGAAATAGTTTTATAATATAAATCCTGTTTTCATAATGGCATTTTGCTGTATTGCTTGAATGCATTCAAGAATACGTAGTACCTCGGTTTTTATGATACCACGGAATTTCTGATTTATATTCAGTCTTATTTCAGAAAATTTGAATCACGCCAAGTAACAATATTGTATTCAAACACTGTTGTGTTGAAGTCTATTACCAGAGTGTACATTATAATAAAATAGTGTGGAGAAGTCTAAGAGAGCCATGCTTTCGTTTTATGTTTTGTTCAAAGTGAATTTCCTCCAGAGAGGAAATCTATAAACAGTAATGACTTCTTGCCGTTGTAAATGTTGTGTGCTGGGGTCTTGGGTTATGGGAAGAAGGCAGGTGAATGCAGTGATGTATGGGAAAGAGAATTCTGCTATAAAAATTTATTCTTAAATATAATAAGAACACAATAAAATTTAACTAGTTCTTCACAGGTGTCTAGAAATGTATTGGAGAGTTTTGTTTTTAGTTCATTTTTTAAAAAGAGTATTTCCTGAGGGAATCGGAGTACTATTGACATGCATAGGCTGAGACTTGTAATAGTGTTTTTCATGAATGCAATATTAATATGGAAATAGTACTGAAGTTTTGGGAGGTACATGTTGAAATGTTGGTTACATCCCCACAACAACTTCATTATTTTACAGATCTTTTTCATTTTGTCACTAAAATATATGAATTATCTGGGCTCTATCTTGCAGGCCCTGATCCATCAGGATGGTTCTGTCTCCGCCATGGGCATTATTTTTCTTCTACTTGTTCATATGTATGGCTTATTTGTAAATTGAGGGTTAACATTTATGTTTGCAGTTCCTTAAGTAGCCTTTTGTGATAGTCTCCTGAAAGCCCACAAGATGGGGATGTTTCCTTGTGAAAATAAAACATTTCCATCTTCTTATAAGATATCTCAAGGTAAGATTCTTCGCTTTCCTTGTTCCTCCTTTCCAAAATAGAAAATGTCATTCATGTTTCCTTTTGGGGAAAATTTACTCACCTTTATCATTACAGTATTATCTGTACTTTATTCTCTCCAAAATAACTCCCACAGGGTTCTTTGTTTTTTTTAAACAAACATCTGAGGTATATAGTGCTTTTCTTACATCCACTAAATAATTTTGTTCAATAAATATTTAATGAATTAATTCATTTCACAGACTAAAATTGGACACATTGGCACATTGGAAATGAAAGAATAATGTACTTTCAAGGAATTTAGAATTTAGAAGAATGAATAATTGGAATTGCATTTTCAGCATTATAGTCAATTAAGAGCCAGATTTGCCCAGATCACGTGGTGTAATTTGCTCTGAGGTCATTGATACTTTTCAGATCTTTTTTTCTGAGATACCAGTTTTGGCATCGGATAGGGGTTTGTTTCTATTGGCTTGTTGCCAGTTAGATTGCCATTAAATTTCTCATTTTTGCCTGATAGAAGTGTAGCTTCCAAGTTCAATGATAACTTCAATGAGAACATTTAAAGTCCTTTGGGTAGTTATTTCTGAATTCATTTATTTTTTCTAAAACACGAGTGGAGATGTCTGTCTTTGAAGACTAGATAAAACCTTTTTTTCTATTCTTTAGCAATTACTTCACTACTGATACCAACTTGAATAGACAGTATCCCATTGAGCTGTTGTAGCTAGTATCAATCAGAGCAGTATCTCTGCAGTTTTGATAAAAGCCATTAAAAAGCTATGAGCTATGGTTAAACTGTTTGCTTGTCAAATCATAATTAGATATACTTTGTCACAAAGATGGATGTGTGATCTCATCAGTGTGGGTATGTCCTTCAGGGTAGAGATCCCAACTCATTCAGGTTTATTTTTCCAGTGCTCTTGTTGTCCCCAAAGTCCTGGAGGCCTTTCTCTAAACTATCTTGACAGTGGGTGGATGCCAGCGGAGCATGCTGGCTGTTAATTTTCCTTTGCTTTTTCATTACACAATTCATCTTTCTTTTCTTGCTAGGTCCATAAATGATATACTATGTGCTGTTTTTTTTTCTAAGCAAGTTTTTGGTGATATTCTGTAGCCTACTAGTGTCTATTATATGTTTCCATTATTATGGAGGTGACATTTTTAATTGTCTGGAAAATGTGGTATTCTCTGGCTTGAAGTGATACAGTAAGAATCCTTGGTGAGAACACTGATGTTAAAACTTGTTTCAGGGAGAAGACTGGGGTTATTAAAAAGCACTGTTCAGTTTTCCAAAGGAAATCTAGCCTATTCAGTTAACCATAATAACTTTATTAACTGTATTCCAGGCATTGTGTTAGTCACTGGGATTGCAAAGAAAGAAATGAAATAGCCACTGCCTTCCAGGACTTTATATCAGGGGGGACAGATTGTGTGTGTGTGTGTGTGTGTGTGTGTACGTATGTATGTATCTGGCTAAAGAACAGAACATGGAAGGGGGAAAGATGTATAATATTAGAAAGGTAGCTTGTGAAGGACTTTAAAGTTAATCCTGAATGCTATCGGGAGCCATTGTTGGTTTTTGAGTATGAAAGTGACATACTCAGACTTATGCTTCAGAAAAATATCACCCATCAGTTATGTGGTGGATACATTTAAGAGAGGAGAGATTTAGGCAGAGAAACCAACTGGAAGCTATTGGAAGAGACCTGGTGAGGTGATGAAGACTTGAACTAGGGTAGTAGCTGTGTGAGCAGAGATCAGGGAATGATAGAAGAGATATTACAGAGGTAGAGATAATAGGATTTGACAACTTACTTGGGGTGAGAGTGAAAAGTTCAGGATGTGATAGAAGTTGTTAACTTGGATGACTAGAAGGGTGGTGATGTGCTGAAGAGAAATAGGTGAGTTTTGTAAAGGAGCAGCTTTAGCAGAGAAACAATGCATTTTCTTTTGGACATGATGAGTTTTAGATGTTGCCAAGATTTTTTTTTGAAATGTCCTATAGATACATTTCTCCTCCCTTTCACTACCAAGTTAATAGAAAAGTCTTGTGAAGGGGAGGAGAAATATAGACTATCCCTAGGGGACAGTAAAATGAAGTGAGGGTTTCTTAAGGATGAGAACAGGAAAATGGACTGGGGTGTGTTTTTAGTTAGCAGGGAAGGAACCAGTAGATAGAGAGAATAAAAAAAATCAGCTAAGTTGCTTAGTAGATATAGAGTGCTGGAATTGGAGTAAGAAAGACCTGAGTTCAGATCTTACCTTTGTGGTCCTGGGCAAGTCATTTAAACACTGCCAGCTTCCCTTTACTCATCTGTAAGACAGAGATAATAGCATCAACCATACAGAGTTGTTCTGAGGATCAAATGAGATAATATATGTAAAGTAACTTGTAAACCTTAGAACAGCATATAAGTATTTTTATCATCATCTCATTTTCTTTTTCAAATCTGAGCCTAATACGTTTTCCATCTTCGGTGTTTGAGTAAGTACCATACTGATGAACAAGTTTTATGAGTTGTATCTCACAAACATACATCATAGTCTGAACAACTGGATAATAGGCACTATTCGTTGACTTGGTTTTTCTGCATGAATAGTGAGACTGAACAAATTTGAGTGATTATGGGTCTCATTTTAGAGACTCTGTATTTGTTCCTGGTCATGATATATTCAGTTTGGTTACTTCCACACATGGGGGCATTTGTAGGACTTCGTCATCCAAAGGCTATCATGATAATACCAACACTTTTGGCAAGCACACATCTCTCTGCTTTTGGCCTTACTTGCTAGTAATGAACAAAGGGTCACTGAACAAGGCTGTCTCTTTTGATTGAGATGAATGAAAAACCCTGGAGAGAGAGTTTTGGGTAATTAATAATCAATTTATTAATTAGACTAGTCAGCAATCAGTAAATTGATGATCATTGTTTTTTCCTGGTAACCAAAGATACCAAGGGAGACCCTGAAACACCAGAAACCTCTTCTGAAAGGGAGTCCCCAGGAGAGTGAAAAATCCGTCCTGATTGGTGGACATTTATAAGAGGTGGTGGACTAAAAGTCTTCAGCTCCTCCTGCTGAGAATTTGGCTCGATCATGAGACTGAGCAGCTTCAAAGCATCTGGACAAGGGGAAGCCATTTCCATCCGCACCTCTCTATCTGGTTTTCTCCTTCATGAGCTGGGTTACTCTAAACTCAAATGAAGGAATCAAGGATAGAGTTTCCTTCCCTCAGGGTAAGGGCTTGACTAGATTGAGTTGATTGATAGGTTTATGCTCTAAAGAGAAATTAGATCTCCTATGTGGGTGATGAACATGAGAAGCATGTTCCTTGAGGGCTGGGAGCAATTTCATCAATCATCTATGCCCTTCAGAGACAGAATGACCTTAGCAGGAGTTGGGCCTTTACAGAATAGGAAGGAAGATGGCAAATCACAACTCATAATTAGTTATTAATATAAATAAAATTAATGTCTCAAGATCTTTCAAAGAATATTTATGCAGTTTTAAAATATTTCTTCTATGTCTTTAATACGTTTTGTTGAAGGAGAGCCTTTAAAGCAATATTTGTCTGAGCAGAATCAATGCCTTTTTATAGTCAATAAATCATAATTATAGTGGGATCTTTATAATCTTTGCACCTTCAATTTTGAAACTATAAAGTTGTGGTCTATTAGGATGTTTTTTGTAAAACACCCTTCTCATGTTTTTATCAAGGATCTCTCTCTCTCTCTCTCTCTCTGTGTATATATATATATATATATATATATATATATATATATATATATATATATATATATATATATATATATATATATAGCTTATTCTCATAAAGATTTTATGGAGATGAGCAAATAGCCACTATTATTGATATTTTCAACATTCCTTTTTGGGGGGTAATATTTTATGACCCATGATTTTTTTTCCCCATTTGGTATCTTCTCTTTTAGTTAGCTTGAAAATTGATGTCTTAATATCCTTAGAACTGTGTCACTTCCAACCTGACCTCCTCTCTGTTTACTTGATCTGGTCTAGTTGTGCTTTTTTTTTTTTTTTTTTTTTGGTTTTCTATGAGTTCTTTCCATCTCTACTTGCAGGACCTGGCAGTTCATGATGTTACAGTCTGAATGTAGTGACTTCATTGTCATTGATAGAGAAAAATTTGTTACAGAAACTGACAGATTTTTTCTCCTCATTTTTTGACTATTGTCTTCATTGAGAACATTTTCAGGATCTGGATCTCTTGCTAAGCTGCTCTAAACTTGTTTTTTCAGCTACCATTTATTGCTGTTTTATAAGACAGCCCTAGTCAGTCTTCTGTTATTGTCCTCTGTAAGATTTACAGATAAATTTGTAGTCCAAACTGTGATTTCTCAGCTGTCTTTGATTCTCTTATGGTAATGATTGATTTAGATCAGTCCTTAGGAAATGGTCATTTTGTTTCTTTTAAGCATTTCCCATTTTTCATCATCAGTAATGTATTAAGTGGGTCAGGTTAGAGTTGCATGGATTGTATGCTTTGTCTTTTATTCTTCTAATTTGGTATTGGTTTACATCTTCTAATAAAATAGTGCAGCTGTGCAAAGACCACTGATTCAAGAATGAGTCACCATTCACTTTTCATCTGCTAGAGAACATAGTCAGTGTGGGTAATACCATCCACACAGATGCATGGTACAGGTTATCAAAAACCACCATAGCAGATCACAAACACAGATGCTTTATAAAAGCATTGTAGTAAAATACCATTCTAATTGCACATGTTATAAATACTTGGAGGTATATTTATCCTTCAAAATGTCATTATTTAGAAATCTACCAAGGATTTATTTTTATGCACATACCATCTCACTCTTGTATAGTACATAACGAATGGTTGTTTCCTATAAATTGCACAATACAGGCACCAGATATTCATCAGGATGACTGGAGACGACCCAGGATGAGGCAATTGGGGTTAAGTGACTTGCCCAAGGTCACACAGCTAGTGAGTGTCAAGTGTCTAAGGTGAAATTTGAACTCAGGTCCTTCTGACTTCTGCACTAGTGCTTTATCCACTGCACCACCTAGCTGCCACCATTCATTCATTAAGCATTTATTAAATACATACTTCATTTCAAGCACAGTGCTAGGACCTGGACATGTAAAAAAGAGATGAAACAGTCACTGTCCTCAAGGAGCTTACATTCCATTAGGGTGAAACAACATGCACATATATAAATAAAAATAATTTTAGAAGCGGAGGGGAGAGCATTAACAACCTGGGGATTAGGAAAGACTTCACCTAGAAGGTGGCACTGGAGTTGAGCTTGGAAGGAAGTCAATGATTCTGAGAGGAGTGAGTGCATTCCACAGCTTATGCAAAGAGAGGGGCAGGAGAAGGACTTGTGGCTGAGTCAGTAAGTAGGTCACTTTGTCTGGAATATATTGACAGCGAATGGGGGCAGAGTGTAACATGTAATAGCCTGGAAAGGTAGTCCAGAGGCAGATTGTGAAGGACTTTAAATGCCAATATATTTGACACCAGAGACATATGGGGCCACTAGATCTTTCTGAACAGGAGAGTGAAATGCTTAGATCCATGCCTTAGGAATATCTATTTGGTAGTTGTGTGGAAGATGGATTGGGAAAAGGGAGAGACTAGATACAGGGAAATCAGTTACGCTATTGAAGCAATCCGAGTGAGAAATAAGAGGGACTGAAATAAAATACTAACCATGTGACTAGGGAGGAGGGTATGGAGGCAAGAGATGTGATATAATAAACAAAATTTAGCAGTTAATGGAATAATTTAGAGTAATACGGACAAGTCATAGATAACTACTAGGTTTTGAATCCTCATGACTGGGAAGATAGTGGATCTGTCAATAAAAGAGATTTTTGGAGGAGGCATGGTTAGAGGGGAGAGAAGAAAACGAGTTTTGTTCTAGATCTTTTGAGGTTGAGATACATGTGGGACTTCTAGGTGGAAATGCTTACTGGATAGTTGGTGCCACAGCACTAGAGCTCAGGAAAGAGCCTAAAGCTGGATACCGAGTCCTAGCAGATCTCTGAATGCATTGCAAGGGGTAAGTGAGAGGAAAAAGGGAACCAATGAGTGTACGCATTTTTTTAAAGAGTTTAGGTGTGAGTGGATAGATGTAGGGCAGTAATTTAAGAGTTAAATGTATGGTTAAGTGAAGATTTTTTTTCTAAAGGATGTGGGAGAACTGGGGATGTTTGTTTGTAAGTAGCAGAGAAGGAACCAGAAGAAGAGATTAAAGATAATTTTGGAGGTGAACTCCTGGATGATATGGGACAGAATGGGCTCAAGGACACAAGGGACACAGAGAAGAGTCATTTCTTCATCAGACATTGCAATAAAGGAAAAGGACATTGGGCATGATGTTAAGGGGTATTTAGGTGTAAAGTATGGGAGAAGAGGAAAATCTTGGCAAACGGTTTCGATTTTTTTTTTTTTAGTAAAATACAAGGCAGTAGCCTCAGTTGAGGGGAGGAGGGGAAGCTTGAATAAAAGAGTGTTTTTGGATCTGTAGATATGGGGAATGAGAAAGTGAGCTAATTGGTTTTTTAGTGGATATAAGATTTTTAAAATAAATTGATAATTTGTCACTGGACTAACGTAATATCTCTACATTCTTCACGTTAAACATTAAAAAATATCATAGCACTCATTGTCACATATTATTGTCATCAGATTTATCATCCTCTTTTAAAGACTTCTTGGCATATTTACCTTTGGTTACACATAGAATCCTGCTGAACTCTAATTCAAAAGCTTTGTCCTTGACTTTGTCATTTTTGCACTTTTAAAAATAGCATCACTAGTGTTATGGTTTTTTTTTGTCTGTAGTTTCTGTCTTTTTCTCCTGTCTAGTTTTGCCAGTGATATATTCCCTTATATAGTACACATAGCAAAATGCTACATTTTGCCTGTGTGAAACACCCAATAGCTCAGTTACCTAGAGTTATGTTCCTTCATTTACATGCTAAGACCTAACATGAATGTGCAACCTGAATGTCTGACAGTAGAGTGTGGAAGCATTTGCATATGGGGTTCCTCTGTGAGGTGCTTTGGTGGAATACTGTAGCCATAGTCAGGTATGAGGATGGAGGTTTCATTCGCTTTGTTTGTTAACTGACCTACTACTACCAGTCCTACATGTTGATCAACATTAAAGAAGCATTTGTTAGAAACTTCTTAAAGTTTAGAAACTTTCCTGTGCCAAAGATGACACCATCTTTTCATTTGATTCTGATAATTGTGCTCCTGTGTCTTCTACAGCTTTCATAACTTATGTTCCACTTGAAAAGCCCTTTCATTAGGAGAGAATGTTGAAGCCAACAGGCCATGTCTATTTCTCTGATGTTCCGGGTGCTTACGTTATGAGGAGATCTCTTTAGGGGCTAAAGTCACCTAATTACAATCACATGATCCAGGGGTGTCATGAAGAACATTTTTATGCTTTGATTCTTTCCCTTTTTTTCTTCTTTTTTGACAAAGTATCCTCTGTTTTAGTCTTTCCTTTCTATTTTTCCCCATTGCTTAAAGAAACAGCCTTGAGGCTTGTTGCTCAGTGGAGTCTTTGCTCAGAAGGGTTTCTGAATTTCTCCATGTGAGTTATTGACCTAGATAGAGGTGGCAGTTGAGGGAACTTCACAAAGATTCTGGTGCTGAAGAGAAAAAGCGTCCAATTTTTTAGCTCCCTTTTATGCTTTGTTTTCTCCCATTAGAATGTAAACTCATTAGGGTCAGGTGCTGACTTTTATTTTTGCTTATATTTCTATTTCCAACTCTTATCATAGTAAGATATATGGCACATAGTAAATACTTAATAAGTGTTTGTAGCCTGCCTGTCTTGCCTATATTTACATATATTTGCTAGGAAGCAGTAGCATTTCATTTACATTCACAAATGGAGGCTGATACTTGCAGTTACAAGACTCCTAAACCGAGAATATTTGCTTATGCGCTTTATCAACACAGGTAGTTTTGCAGAGATGAGAAGTTATGGAATGCATTGTAGCAGTCACAGTTTTGTTGACCTGACCATACCCATGCTGTAATTCTTCTGTTGTTACTATTTTTCCTGTTATCTGTTTATGTTCAAGGTATTTGATCTTACTTCTTTCTGGAATCTTTGAGACTTCTCCCTGCCCCTTCCCCTCTTATTTTCCTTATCACTTACTTCTGACTCCCTCGTCTCTGATTGTGGTTTCTTTGGAGGTTACATTTCAAAGTGTCTGAACCTTTTCCCAGACTTTACAATTTGTGGTTCATCAGCCCAGGTCTCTGCCCCAGCAGTCTTTTGGGTGGAGTGCTGCATAGCAGCATAGTGTCATGTCTTGCTGACCTGTCCTAATCCCTCTGTTGCTTACTGGCAATTCAAAGCCTTCTGGCACCAGTACATTAGAGCCTGTTTTTCCTGGTATTGGCATTCAGAGCTAGCAGCAGTTCAGAGCTTTGCAGCATTGGTACTTCCAAATTGCAGCTCCCAGCAGACTTTTGCTTCTGAAGGGGTAGGGAGGAACTTGCTGTAGAGGCCTGAAAAAGCTTCCCTGACTTGGAGCCAGGTTGTCCATGGCACTGGAAGGAGGAAAGAGGAACCATGGTGTAGGGATGGATTTTGACATAAGTCAAGTATATACAAGTATAGCCTCACTTCTGGCAACACAGGAGATGGGAGGGGTGTGGAGTGAGCTAATGGTCAGTGAGTTCCTGACGGCTTTTTTTCTTGTTTTATTTTTGTTTTTTGTTTTCTCATTTTCTTTTGGATTCTTTGTGTCCTACCTCTTGGAAACTGCTAAAGTTGCTTTATCTTTGGCACCTAGTTTCTGTTTGGAGAGGTTTGAGAGGTTGTGGGGATCAGAGAAAAATGTATAGTCCACCCATCTTGTTGCTCATGTGACCTAGCAATAGTACTGTCTTTAACAGAACTAGGAATGGCTGGAAGAGGCCTGGGTTTGGAAGGAATAGGTAATGAGATCTGTTTTGGACATGTTAAGTTTGAGATGTCTCAGGGACAACATTTATTGCATCATTGATTTAAAATTGGAAGGGACCTTCGAGAACATGTATTCTGCTTCCCCAGCCCCCTATAGATAAAGTCACTGGGCCTACATAGTTGAAGGGATTTCCCTACAGCCACACAGGTAAAGCTGTGGTCTGAATCTAAGTTCCCTGACTCCAAATACAGTGATGTTTCTGTTATACTCTGCTCTTTCAGATAATGCACAGTGGTTCTGAGGAAGAGCTTGAGGGGTGCTTGTGAGGAAGGTGTTTGTTTCTGGACTTAGTGGCATGAATTTTGGCTACTTGGAAGCATATTTGCTTACATCTAGGTTTTTGGTTCATGTTCTGAACAGGTGAGATATGAAATGTTTAGAAATGTAGTTTTGCAAAACTTATTTTAACATGAAGTTGATCAATGTGGTTCTGCTCCTTTGTCAATGACATAGTTTTGTTACTTTCTCCATAATTGTCATTTCCACCCCTATCTTCCTCCCAAATAGGTTACTCCTTTGTATGAAGATTGGACAGCCATTGATTGGTATCGTTTTTTCTGTCTATGGGAGAAATTGCCCCTCTCTTTGAAGAGGGTGGCAGAATTAGTAGGAATCGAAGAAGGTTTCTTGGCCCGTTCTGTGAAAGGAAGAATTGTAGCCAAAACTGAGAAACAGCACCGACAAATGGCCATCCATAAAAGGTAGTGGTATTCTTATTATCGTAACTCTCTTACCTAAGGATAAATGGTCAGCGTTTTGGTTTCTCTGTAGCAAATATCACTTTGAATTTCTGCTTTCTGAACTTCCCTGTTGGTAGAAATACATTTCTATTGAATTTGATTTATGCATTTCAGCAAGATCTGGAAGGGATGACTTTTTTTTACAAGAAGGGGGAAATTACTCAAAGGGGTTGATCTTGGAAAGCTGGACATTTTAGCTTCTCTTGAGCTTAAATATGGTTGAGTTTTAGTTTGATATTCCTCAAATATCATGTATTCCATGTTAAAATGAAACTCTAAAAATGAATTCCACATTTAACTGTAACTATGAGCTTAGGCTACGTGCTACTGTGGGTTATTTGTGTCATTCTTTACTTCTTCTTTACAGATGATAAAAATCTTACTTGGCTTTGACACAGAGTTTTTAATCCAAGTGCAAATACAGACTTCTTATAACAGATTCTGAGAACTGTCCTGATACTCTTGTGTGGCTTTGAGAATTTTAAAATTATATATTTCTTTGTAATATTTCTGTAATTAATAGTTTGAAGTTGGAAATCATTTCTTATATAGATTTGGTTTCAGTGATTAGACAGTTTAAAGCCTTTTGTAAACGTTATCTGATCATGTTGTCTTTCTCTTTCACCATTCCTCTGTTTAGTATTAGTCCTAGATATGAGAGATTAACTTAAATTCATCATTTACAACATTGCTAAGTAGCTTAGATTTTAATATTGAAAGAATCAGATATCTGGGCATCTTTGATCCTCAGGCCTCCCTTCTTATCTATCCTATAAAGTATCTCATCTACACTGCCTCAGTAAAAAGGTGGTTATGAGGGTCAAATGAACTAATAAAGAATTCCATGCCGTTGGGATAAAAGAAAGCACTTTGCAAACATAAATTGATATACAAAGGGAAACTATTCTTATTTGAGCCTTAGTAGTGTGTGAGTGTTTTTTCCACATTTTCACATAGTGTTTCTCTTTACAGGTTTTTCACCAGCCTTGTACTATTGGATTTAATCAGTGAAGTTCCCTTGAAGGATATTATTGAGAAATATGGTTGTAATCGCGGACAGATCCAGTCTTTGCAACAATCGGCTGCAACTTATGCAGGTGAGTTAGAGAAAGGGAAAGGGTTTTGCCAGCCTCAGAGTTTTATGTAAGTAGAATAAATATATAAATAAAAATAAAATCTGTATAAATAATTTTATATAAATATTTCTACATAAATTTCTATACAAATAGTTATTATTTCTAGGTCAGTTTATTGCTACATTTGGGTAGTGTTTTCTTTTTATCTATTAATATAACATGTGGTTTTTATGTCTTTAAAATGATTAATTGTATTGATTGTTTTCCTAATATTGAATTATCCAAGCTTGCATCCCTGACATGAATGCAGCTTGTCATTAGGAATGGTTTCCTAGATGAAGTGCTGTAGTATTTTGACAGGATTTTATTTTAAAATTTTAAATTGCTATTTGTTAATAATGTTGGTCTCTAGTTCTTTGTTTTATTATTCCCTGATTTAGGTCGTAGGGCTGATTTTTTTGGTAGAATTTCTTTGTTGTTTACTTTGAAAACATAGCCTAAACTTGTTTTTCTAAAAGAGTTTCTTCTTTCTTTTAGGGAATTGGTTCCCCTACACCTAGAACTTCTTTGCACTGACTGATTCTTCTATTTAGAGAAGGCTTAGCTGTTGGAGGAGGGTAGCTTTAGTTCCCTTCAACAAATGTTTACTTAGTGGCTGCTCTACGCAGGCCCTTCTTTTGGGTCTAACATAAAGTTTACTGAATTTATAATCTAGTGGAGACCAATATACTTTCACAGAGAGTACACAGTGATGTGTGGTAAGTGTATTGGAGAGATTCTAACACAGAACTGTTTGACGTGTGAGGAGGAACAGGGTATTTATTACCTACAGAATCCTGGGTCCTGGAAACACGATTGGGAATTTCATTCTGTTTTGTTCCCCATGGACTCTAATTTTTAGTCTATCTGTACTGCTCTGGGAAGAGAAAGAATATCATATTGTGCATTGAAGGGTTTGTGTTTAATATGTATTGCCTTTTATTAAAATGAAAGACTGGAAGAAAAGATGGAATTGTAGATAACTCGAGTGGGTAGTAGAGCTAAATATTTGATGAAAGAAAGAAGAGATTCATGGAGAAGGAAATATTAAAGGTGCTAAAAGAACAGAATGATTATAGTAGGATCAAGGTTTCTAGAAGGGATAGAAAGGCCACTTATTATGGGTACTGAGTACCAACTTGAAAGTGGCATTGAATATGCAACCCAGATAGTTTGATTCCATGTGAGATAGGAAATATCCTCTTTTAAAAAAATCATTGCCATAAGAAATAATTCATCTACACAACTTTTTTCCACCCTAATATGATTCTGTGTTTCAAGGAAACACAAAAATGAAGTCCCTGAAATTATTTCAGTTTTAGAATAATGCCAGATTTTCTTCTTCAAGAATGTACCACAAGTTTCAGAAGTTGCTGAACTACATTTTAGAATTGGTCTGTCAATGTGAAACTATTGAGTGCTCATTTTGTGCCAGGCACTGTGCTGAATGATACAGTCTCTGTCCTCAGGGAGCTCACAGTCTAATGAGGGAGACAAGATTCAAACAACTATGTCCATATAACTTATATACAAAATAAATTGGAGATTGTGTTCGTCCTTCATTGCCGAAGAAGACCATGGCATCAGAGAAACGATGACATGACTTGCACTTGACTTTGCTTTGAGGGAGGGAGGGCTGTGCAGGTCACCAGCCTCACTTCTCCTCCAGAGCCATCTGAATCCAGTGACCAGATATTCATCAGGATGACTGGAGATGACCCAGGATGAGGCAATTGGGGTTAAGTGACTTGCCCAAGGTCACACAGCTAGTGAGTGTCAAGTGTGTGAGGTGACATTTGAACTCAGGTCCTCCTGACTCCTGCCCTGGTGCTCTATCCACTGCACCACCTAGCTGCCCTAAATTAGAGATTATCAACAGAGAGAAGGCCCTAGCATTAAAGGGTGGAGGGAGATCGGGACAGACTCCTTGTAGTAGGTGAGATTTCATCTGAGACTTGAAGGAAACCAGGAAGAGAACCCCAGATAGGGAGGTCAGCAAGGAAGCCAGTGAAAATGTCTTCAGTTTTGGACATTTGGGGTTTAAGGTGTCTATAGGACATTGTCAAATAGGGAGTTGGAGATGAGAGTATGGATGTTAAAAGAGAGATTAGGGCTAGATAAATTAATTTGAGAATCATCTGCATAGAGATGGTAATTCAATCCATTGGAGCTGATGTGATTACAAAGTGAAGAAGTATGTATAGAGGGAGAAGAGAAGAGGATCCAGGACAGAGCCCTGGGGGACACATCCCAAGGTTGGGAGGAGTGACTGAAGATCTAACTGTTTTTATATTGTAAGCATATTCAAGGCGGAGACTTTTTCTCTTTTCCATTTTTCTAAACCTAGCATCTAAGATACTTTCTTACATATAATATGTCCTTAGTAAATATATGTTGAGTTTAATATTATTTTTTGTGTCCTTCATTCACTGTTATAGTTGAAAGGTATTTACTGAAATTATTTCTGTTAAGATAATATCCAATACCTAAACACAATTACTTCTAAATTTTATAGGTAAACTTAATTTGTGAGCGGAGGTGTGATTTTAGTGTATAGTGAGTTGCTTTGGGGCCAGGAAAGCATGGGTTCAAGTTTCTGCCTTTCCCTCAACCCCAGCTGGATTTATGACCCTTGGCAAGTCACTTAATCTCTGAGTGCACTAGGAAACTCTCTAAGCCTATACTTTGCAGAGAGGGTAGCAACTCACCTTCTTCACTGGAGAATTTCTTAGATAAAATAGACTACAGGTCCAGTTCCTGTCCCTCTGCTTAATTTGTTATTTTAACTTTTATTTTACTTTTTAAAAACTAACAACTATTAATTTTCACTTATCTCTTCTCCCTCCCCCCAAGAAAAAAAATAGAACACTGTTTTTTTACAAGACAATCAGAGTTAAGTCTCTTGCCCAATGTCACACACTTCATGTCAAGAGTCTGAGGTCAGATTTGAACTCAGGTCCTCCTGATTTCAGGGCTGGTGCTCTATCCACTGTGCCACCTAGCTGCCCCAGAATGCTTTTAACAAACATGCATAGGTCAAGCAAAACAAATTCCCACATTGACCATGTCCAAAAATGTATGTTTCATTCTGCATCTTGAGTCCATCACTTCTGTCTTAGCAGATAGATGTCATATTTCATCTTTACTTCCCAGAAGTTTTGGTTTATCGTTACATCAGTCAGTTCTGAAGTCTTCTAAAGTTATTTGTTTTTACATTGTTGTTATTGTACACATTATTCTCCTGGTTTTGTTTACTTTACTCTGCTTCAGTTTATGTAAACCTTCCCAGGTGTCTGTGACAGTGCTTTACATCATTTCTTAGGGTGCATTAAAATTCCATTATATTTAAATAGCATAATTTGTTTGGCCATTCTCTCTATGTTAACCACTTCTTAGTTTTCATTTTTTTGACATTACAAAAAGTTGCTATAAATAATTTTGTACATGTGGGTCTTATTCCTTTTAATCTTTTGAGGTGACATTATTAGGTCAAGACTATAGTGATTTTCTGGGTAGAGTTCCAAATTACTTTCAGAATGGTGGTACCAGTTCACAGCTCCATCAATAAATAGTACATCACTGTGTCTATATTTTCTCAGCCCCTCCAGCTTCTATCATTTTTAGCTTTTACTCCAGTTCTTTGCTCTGGTATTTTGCCCCCATGTTCCTGTGCTAGAAGACTGTACATTCCTGGTTAGATCCTCTCAATAGAACTTTAGCGATCTCCTGCCAAACTGAGCTGGGCAAGTGACCCATTGTTGTTTCTTCCATGGATTTTCTGTTCACTCTTCAGTCTGGTGCCCTTCCTTGACCTGTGTTGAAATAACCATAGGGGAGAGCTGGACTACACTGCTTCCTTATACTCTATCATCTTTGCTGGTTTCCCTAAGTAAAATCTGTATTGTTGGTTATCTAGATATTTAATAACTTAATGTTCTGGCAGGTTGTGGACATTATCTACACAAGTGTAAAATTAAGTCTGCAAAAGATTTTAATTTACATTTATGTTGTTATGAATATTCCAGGGATGATAACCGTATTTTCTAATCGTCTTGGCTGGCACAACATGGAACAACTACTTTCTCAATTTCAGAAACGTCTTACATTCGGTGTCCAGAGGGAGCTGTGTGACTTAGTTCGGGTGTCTTTACTGAACGCACAGAGGGCCAGAGCTCTTTATACTGCTGGCTTTTTAACAGTGACTGATCTTGCCCGAGGAAGCATTGCCGAGGTGGAAGCTGTTCTGAAAAATTCTTTACCTTTCAGAAGGTGAGAAGAATCTTCAACTCCGACTATTCCCTAAGCAGTGATATACAATGAAAAGAGCTCTCAGTTAATTTTTAAACAATGAACGGAGATACGTATATAAGCATTATAGTGCACTAAGGGAATCTCATAGCATATTGATGCCATGAAAAATATGTCAAGCTGCCCATGTTGACAATTTCTGGCATTCAGAAATGCAAGCTTGCATATAATTTTAATATTACATTAATTACAGAGAGGCTCATAAACTAGATTATAGGCTTTTCCTTATATAACAACAATGTATTGATCTTGGGCAGAAGAGAGAGAAAGTTAAGGCAGCTTTTCTTTCTCAGTTTGAGAACTGCTGACAGTACACTTGAAATATACTTCCCACCCCCCACCCCCGCCCAGGTTTGCATCCTTATAAACATACGTAGTTCAGATTGATCATTGGGCATTTGTTTGAGGGAGGACAGGTACCCTCAGAAACAGAATACTGGCCTGGAAGGGGCCCCAGTGCTGTGTGGTCTATTCTGATGTGATCGTGCAGGTTTGAGAGAGATTGGCAAAGAAATATTGTTTTGGAGGGTGGTGGTGGGAAGTTGAACCTGTGATTCCATCAGTCTAGGGAAGAACTCTTCACTGTAGAAATTCCTTCAACCCCAAGTCCATAATTCATCTGTAACCTGTCATCTTAGTGGGTTGTCTAGAGTAATGAAAGTACAGTGAAAATGAAGTGACTTGGTTGTGGTTGCAAAGTGAGTGTTTCAGAGGTGGAGGCTGAATTTGTCTTCTTCACTTCAAGACTGTAAATAGGATATACCACACTGCACTAGAACAATCATATCAATAAGCACCTGCTATGTGCTGGGCAGTGCGCTAAGGGCCGAAGTACAATGAAAGACAAAAACAGCCCCTGCTCTCAAGGATCTTAGTAGTGGAGACAACATGCAACAACTATTTACAAACAAGATATATGCAGGCTATATTGAAGATAATCTCAGAGGGAAAGCAGTAAGGTTAAGGAAGACTGGGAAAGTCTTGTAGAAGGTGGGACTTAACAGAGACTTGAAGGAATCCAGGAGGCAAAGGTGGGAATGAAGAGCATTGCAGGTCTGAGGATGCATGCCTTTGTGAGATGGCATGTCATGTGTGAGGAACAATAAGGAGGTCACTATCACTGGATCACTGATTAAGTGTGTATAGGGAGTTGTGAAAGGGGGTAGGAATGCGGGGGAAGGAGGGGTGTACTATAAGAAGACTAGAAAGAAAGGAAGGGGCCAGTTTATGAAGGGCTTTGGATGCCAAACAGGATTTGATATTTTATCCTGGAGGCAATAGGGAAGCAACTAGAGTTGTCTGAATTGGGGTGGGAGAACTGGTGTGACAAGGTCAGACTTGTACTTTTGGAAGATGAGTTTGACAGTTGAATGGAAAATGGACCTGAATGGGGAAAGATGTGAGCCAGGGACAACAACCAGTAAGCTATTACAACAATTCTGTGGCAATGGGGGACTTCATTGGAGGATGCCAGTGTCAGAGAAGGGGGGACAGGCAGAGATGTTATGGAGGTAGAATTGACAGGTCTTGGTAACTGATTGGATATAGGGAGTGAGAGCTGAAGACTCCTCAGTAAGGAGTTGAGGATAATACCTAATTTTGACCCTGGATAACTAGGAGGATGGTGGTACTTACCAAAGTAATAGGAAAACTTATAAGAGAGGAGGGTTTGTTCAATTTTGGACTTATGACGTTTAATATACCTATGGAATGTCCAGTTCGAGATGTCCAATAGACAGCTAGAGATGTGAGACTGGAAAACAGGAGAGAGGTTAGGACTGAGAATATAGATCTGAGAATTATCTGCATGGGGATGATAATTGAATCCATGGGACTTGAGATCATCAAGTGAAATAGTATAGAGGGAGTAGAAGAGAGGGTCTAGGACAGAACCTTGATGGATACCCATGGTTAGCAAATGAGATCTACATAAAAATCCAGGGAATGAGACTGAGAAGGAGTGGTCAGATAGATAGGAGAAGAACCAGGGGAGAGCTGTGTAATGAAAACCTAGGGAGAGAAGAATATCAAGAAGAGGGTGAACCACAGTGTCAGAGGCTGCAGAGAAGTCAAGAAAGTTGAGGATTTCAATGAAGCCATATAGATTTGGCAGTTAAGAGATCTTTAGTAATTTTCGAGAGAGCAATTTCAGTTAACTACATAGAGTTAAAGAGAGAGTGAGAGGAAGGTGAAGGCATCAATTGCAGACAGCCTTCCCAAGGAATTTAGTCATAAAAGGGAGGAGAGATACAGTACAGTAGCTAGCAGGGATAGTGGATCAAGTGAGGGTTTCTTGAGGATAGGAAGGCATGGGTATGCTTATTGGCAGTAGGGAAAGAACCAGAAAGCAGGAGGACGTATTGAAGATACCTGCCTGTTTTCTGAGTCCTCAGTCTCTTGGTTTGGTTCTTGATAATATGTCATACCTGCTAATCACTGGTGTTCCCCTGGGGTCTATCTGGGTCACTAGTTTAGATGCTTGGTAGATTGTCATTGTCTTCTCTTCAAAATCAACTTTGCTTTCTTTGCAAATAAGGAATTGAAAAGAACACAAACATCAAATGCATGAGTATTATATCTATATACTAGCTATACCTAGATTCTTGAATGAAAGAATGAATGAAGCATTTATTAAGCACTACTGTGTGCAACACACTATGCTGGCAATGCAAAGAGGAAAGTAAAATGGTCCCTGCCCTCCAGGAGCTCCCATTCTAATGGAAAAGACAGTGCATATGGAAGGTTTAAGTTGCAAGTCATGGTCCGTAGGGAACAGTAACAAAGCAGATGGCTCTGCCTCTTCTTTAATATCATTTCTACTCCTAAAATCCTAACAGGTGCTTGATACTGAACCATCTATCTGTAAGTGTCAAGGACTTTAGTGTCAGAACTTTCTTTCCTGGCTCTTTAGTAGCTGTGG
Organism: Notamacropus eugenii; assembly: GCF_028372415.1. Taxonomy (NCBI): domain Eukaryota; kingdom Metazoa; phylum Chordata; class Mammalia; order Diprotodontia; family Macropodidae; genus Notamacropus; species Notamacropus eugenii. Next base: position 344,365,816 of record NC_092876.1, read on the forward strand.
CTTGTAGCATCTGCTGCAGCAGTTGTCAGACTGCATTTTCCCAGGATGATGGCTATGAGAGCTGGGCTGGAAGCAGGACTGGTGGTCTAGGGGGGATGCTGCCATTCCCAAGGATCTTGTGTCTATTTGCCTATCAGATCTGTTGTTTCCAGAGACTGCCTATTTTCCTTGCTTTTTGATCTGTTCCTGAAACTCTTGTGCTTAGGTGATAATAAGGAAGACCTGGATTTATTATTTCTCATCCATTATTATCCACAGTAATGCTGTTATTATCCATACTACTATGCATTAGTATGAAAAATAAATGCTTTGTTGATAAAGAGAATTCCCTTGACTCCCAGGATCCATGATTGATGTAGAAACTCTTTGTAGCAGTGCAGTTAAAAACTGTGCTGTGTTTTAGTGGGTAGATAGTGTTCATTAGTAATAGTAGTGGGTAGATAGTGTTCATTAGTAATAGTAGTGGGTAGATAGTGTTCATTAGTAATAGTAGTGGGTAGATAGTGTTCATTAGTAATAGTAGTGGGTAAATAGTGTTCATTAATAATAGCCAAAAAATAATAATCATCTGGTGTCTTCATCTTCTGATGAGAAAACTTCCTATTGTTTATAAATGCTAAATGTATTTGGAATATTTTTTAAAGTTGTATATTTCAGAATATACTGTATTTTTTTCTGATTCCATTTAAAGCTTAAAAAGGTGTGTTAAACATTGTATATGTTATCTTGAATAAGTACATTATTGACTCTTCAGGAAAGTTTCTTTTTCCTTCTTCATGTCCTTCTAGTGTCCGCAAGGCAGTAGATGAAGAAGAGGAAGCAGCTGAGGAACGTCGGAATATTCAAACTATCTGGATTGCTGGGAGAAAGGGTTTAACTGAAAGAGAAGCAGCGGTACTTATTGTGAAGGAAGCCAAAATGATTTTGCAGCAGGAGTTAGCTGAAATGGGAGTGCAGTGGAATCCAGACTCTTTTTTAAACTCTGAAACCTATTCACCAAACACCAGTGAATCAGAAGCAGAGGACCTAAAATCTAGGCAGTATGCCAAATGCTTATTTAAAAGACCCAAAATATCAAAGAGAGACAGCAGAATTCCTTCTGGTGAGTCTCTTACTAAGAAAACACCCAACATTGTGCACAACTCTCATAGGGACCAAATACCTGCTGATACTTCAAATGACATTCTACAAGATGGAAATCAAGAACATCAGCTACATGTTGAAATGAAAAGTGATGAGTTTGTTTCTAGGGCAAGAAAATTCCCAGTTTTGGATACAAGTAAAGATAGGATTGTCACTACTGCAAATAAAAGAAAAGTAAGCGTTGAGAAAATTCCTAAAACATTCTCTGATGAAAAAAGGAAAAGATCAGCTTTAAATTTCAGTTCTGAAAAACTGTTCGAAACACCTCAATTTTGGAATCAAAGCAAGCATGTGAACCAGTCTAAAGTTAGATGCAATGACAAAGACTCTAGGACACACAGAATTGGTTCACCAAATATTAACACATTCAGCTTTGGTACTGTTAAAGATTTACTCACTTCAGATGAAAAGAGTACAGAACTTCAAAATCCTGGATCTTCTGCTCAAAATTACTCTTTGGGCACCAATGTCAAATATTTCAAACACAAAACACCACACCTTCCACAAACAGAGAAAAGTTGTTTAAGGAACAGAATAACCAAAGACCCTATTTCAGAACCTTTTATCATAGAATCTCAAACAGAATATAATTCTGGCCAAGCCCCTAGGGTTGCTGGGAATAATGTAATGGGGGAAGCCAAGCCAGACATGGAAATAATGATCAACGTTTTGGTGGACAATAACAATCACATGAAAAATCAGAGAGTTTATGGGAAGCATACCAATGCCAATCCAATTATAAATTGCCCTGAAAAGAGACCAGTTGTATGTACAAAAGTCTGTGTCAAAGAGAAAGTATTGTTAGGTAGAGAACTACACAGGGAAACCGGCTCCAGTTATACAAACACAGATAAAAATGTTGCTAGCAAATGGGAACGTGGAGAATCTAAGGCTGATGAAAAGAACCCCAGTCATTTTCAGCCATCAGAAAACAACATAAGCCGACCCAAAGTGCTCGATGGATTATTGTTACAAGTTAGAGCTGTGGATAAAGGAGACCTGGATGAAAATGATCCAAAGGCCTCTGGGGTGAAAAAGAAAGCAGGTGCTTATGTTGAAAGTGAAACTAAAAATAATCAGTCTTCTGACTTAGGCTTAGGCCTCAGGGACTTTGATGATAGTTTCCACCTGGATACTCAGACAGAGAAAATAATACAACAGATGGCAGCTGAAACTGCAAAACAAGAAGGAGCAAAGGAAAAACACCTAGCAACCATGTTGACCCAGGAGAGCTCCAGAAGACAAAGCTCTGTTAGCTCTTCACGAAATGAAAGTATTGTTTATGTCAACGAAGCATCAACTGTAGGGATGAGAAAAACGGATCATTCAAGTCTTGAGATTGTAGATGCTGAGAAGAAAACTACTGAGTCACACGATGTTAAGGACCTGGCTCTAGAAAGTCCTGTTCTACAATCTCCAATGAAGCTGAGAGAAAATTATTTTTCTTTTAAAGGGAATGAAAATTCCGTCACTGACTCCCAACTAAATAGTTTTCTTCAAGGTTATCAAACACAAGATTCAGTGGAATCAGCCATCTCCCCAGGTTTTCAAAAGAAAGTCTCGGCTGGCAGAGAGGCAGATTGCCAGCCCATTTTTGAAACAAGTTTGAATATGAGTGATAGTTTACTCTTCGATAGTTTTAATGAAGATTTAGAAAAAGATGAAGTAAAGGAACAACAACCAGACCCACAAAAGAGCGTGCCTCCTTCTGAAATTACTTCCAAACATTCCAGTGACATTTTGTGTCAGCAACCACATGGATCGATGGATAAAGCAGTTTTGAATGTACTACCAGTTGATGTGAATCAGGATATGCAGCAGCAGTTTGCCTGTTTCAGTGACGAATCAGTTGTCTTCTCAGAAATAGATTCTCTTCAGATGGCTGAAGCTTTGGATGGTGCAGATTTATCTCTCATTCAAGAGCAGCATGTCCCTACAGTAACTCTTAATAGATTAGAGCAAAGTAAGTCAGGAGTTATAAATGATAATCACCCTAGATCAACAGTAGATAGGATAGGTCAGAATGTAAATGTTCATATAACTAAATCTACTGGAGAAAATGACAACCCAGTGATATGGTCTGGAGCATCATTTGAGTTAAGCCCAGGACTACAAAATATTTTAGATGGGTTGGAAAGTAATAAACCAAGTTTAACAAATACAGAGCCATCTACTTTGAAGGAAAAGCACATAGACTTAAATGAACAAGAAGTAACCTCTGCTTGGCTAGCACAGGGAATGCTACCTTCTCCTAAAGTCAAATTAAAAAACAACTTTGAAGTGTTGGAAAACAATGCAAGGATTCCAGCTTTTCATGGTAAAACTTCATCCCCTTTGCTTTGTAAGGAAAGCAACATTATTTCTGATCTAGAGAGTCATGCATTTTTTCCTCCTTCACCCACTTCCATACTACCCACCAAGCAGGGCCTGTCACGAGTCCATGGAACATCTGAAAAGCTTGGGAAAGCCAAAATGGCTTTACATAGAGATGAAAGTTACCTACTTAGTTCAATAGCTGATGCTGAAGACCAAAATCTTAAACCACAAAATGGAAATAATCGTATGAAAAACCACAGCCCCTCTAAAGACACAGACCTTTCACTGAAGTTTTCACAGGATATGTCACAATTAACTCTAGTTCCATGTAGTAGTGAAGTTTTGACTATCATTGATGTAGCAAGTGACCAAACTCTTTTTCGGACTTTTATCAAAGAATGGCAGTGCAAAGAGAGATTTTCCATTTCACTAGCGTGTGAAAAGGCCACTCAGCCTACAGGTCTCAAATCAACAAGTATAGGTGGTAGATTCAAGCAAGGTAAGTTTTTGTTCCTTTCTCCTTAAAAATTTTCTTTTTTGTGTATTGGGCGTTGATTGTAGTAGAATATTGCCATTTCATTACCAGTTATTGAGTAGGTTCGTTAGCCTTATGTTTATGGGCTTATTTAGAGGATGTTAGCATTACTACTATTAGTAATTTGTAGCTATTATTTTTTTGCTACATATTATTAAATACTCAAGTGTTCTGAATATAAATTGTTTAAAAAAATTGTAAAATTGTTTTGAATTGGACATTATACATTAATTAACAGATGACATTCCTGGCATAATATGGTTAAAATATGCACAAGTTATTCCTTATTTTGATCAGAAAGAGGTTAATAATAATGGTAGAAATACTCCTTTTATATTAATCATATTATTTGTATGATTAATTAGATCTATAATTTTAAATATATGAAAGTTTTTGAAGCCCAAGTTCAGAAATTTAAATCACATCTAACCATATTATATTAAAATATTGCTGAATTTGCCATTAGAAAATGAACAGATATTAGTGTCCATTTTTATGGATGAGGAAACTGAGGCTCAGACTGCAATTGGCCACATAGACCATATCACAATCAAGATAATCCAGGGATCTGTCTTAACTCTAACGAAGTAGCAAGATACAAATTAAGTCAAAATAAATCATCAGGATCTTTATAGAATGTTAATAAATGCTAATAGGAAAGCTGAGAAAGAGAAATTCTATTCAGCATCACTACAGAATGAACAAAATATTTAATAGTTATCCTATCAAGACCATTATAGTCTAGATAAGCAAGACTCAGAAGCAAAAGAACACGGTTGCTTAGTGTTCATATATTAACACAAATTACTTGAGAAATAGGGGGACTTCTGGAAAACTAAAAAGTAGTTTGGCAGAAAACAAGGTTATACTGGCTTCTTACAAGACGTATGAAATGGATGTATGCAGCCTGAAATATAAAAGGTTACCCAGACAAAAAAATAAAGAATGGAGGGATGTACCTTTTACAGTTATGATTAGGGAGAAGTCTTCATTACCAAATAGAATAGAATGGATCAAAGAAGACAAAATATACAATGTTAAGACTTGCATGAACAAAATCAGTGCAACTAGAATAAGAGAAACTGTCAAATGGAAAAATATCTTTTTACCAGGTATCTCTGATAAGAGTATAGTGTAGTTGTAGATAGAATCAGAATTATAATGCAGATGTAGATAGAGTAAGAATTATATAAAACAGAAGCATGCTCTAACAACTAAGTGGCCAGAGCATAGAAATAAATAATTTTCAAAGGAAGAAATATAAGGCACCAACAACCATGTGCAAAAATGTTTGAAATTGCTTAAATTTAAAGGAATGCAGACCAAAAAGACTCTGAGTTTTTATTTCACACCTGTCAAGTTGTCAAAGATGACAAAAGAAAAAAAAAATCCAGTATTGGAGGGATTTAGGAAGATTTATAGACTAATGGACTATTGGAAGAACTTTCCAAGAGTTTTGGAAATTCTGTGAGAAAAATCACTAAGTTGTTCATAACCTTTTACCCATCAGTCTCGCTACTAGCTTTATATCTCAAGGATTGCAAAGAGCAAAAGAAAAGTCTCACATATAATGTTAGTAGTAGCACATTTTTGTGGTAGCAGAAAGCTGCAAATAAACCAGATGCCCACTGAGGAATGACTAAATACATTCTGGGTATATAAATGCAATATTTTATATGAATGCAATATATGTGTATATATCTATATCTACAGTAAGAAATGATAAGTATGAGGACATACAAAGACTTGTATGAACTGGTATCTTATAGTTTTTCTTCACTTTATCTTCATTTAGTAAGATCACCTGAGCTAATCTCAGTTCCAGATGATGGGTTTCATATTAAAGGACATGAAGACATCTTGCTGGTTGGACTGGCTGTGTGCTGGGGTGAAAGGGATGCCTACTATTTGTCACTGCAACGAGAAGACAACCATTCTGGTAAGTTAGCCTTACTTAGTTATACTGAGAGGATTGTGTAGTTTTATGGGGGCTCTTTCAGTATATTCATATTGTTTTTGGATGGTTTCTGTGATACTTAGCTAGTGATGAGAGCAACAAAATATCTTTTGATGGATAGTCAGCATATGTGTTTGCTTATGTTTAAGACTGGCTACTTCCTTTTCCTCAGTAAAGAGAGTCAGGCTCCTCTAGACGCATCTGTTGCCATGCTGTCAGATGTGGTCGCTTTGACAGTAAATTTTACGCAACTGTTTTGTTTTTTTTTTTTTTAGCATAAGAGATAGTTCAATGGGAGCATAAAGGATATTTTTAATGTTTTTTAAATATCCTTTATTTAAAAAATAAATTTTTAAAAAAGGCATCATTTTTAAAAATGAACAAAAAAAATCAGATGCTGCAAAAAAAATACGTGCTGATGAGATGTTTGATTTTGTATTTCATCTATGTACAAGTTGCATTTCTTCAGTTGAATATAAATTCCTGGAGGGAGGGAGTGGTTTCATTTTTTGTCCTTTTATCCCTATCGCCTAGTGCAGCCATCTTCTGTGCAGTAGGTACTTAAAAAATAGTTTCTTAAATTGAACTCTAGAACCTGTGTTCTGGGATGATGGAACCCAAGACCACCTTCTGAGTTTACTTCTTAGATTTCTATTTCATGATAATCTCAATTTAATGTGATATCTTCCTTCCTCATCCTTCAAGCTGAATGAAACAGAAGCCTTTCATGCATTCAGTAGGTGTTTAAAAAATATTTGCTGACTTGGATTGCCTCAACTAATGGATTATATTCCTCCCTTTAAAAACTCCCTTTTAGAAATCAGTGCCAGTTTAGCGCCACCTTCTTTGGATCCAAACCTGACCGTGAATGAGAGACTATGGCAACTTCAGGATTGTTTGCAACAAGTCTCTGTGAAAGAACGTTCAGTCATCATCTATAACTTCATCCAGAACTATAAGATACTTCTTCTGTCTTGTGGCATTTCCCTGGCAGGAAGTTTTGAAGATCCAAAGGTTTCAAGTTTTTCTTAATTTATTTTTCTTTACTTAAAAAATTGATACTGGTTAGAGTTTTAAAATTTTAATTAATTAGTTTTAATATTGAGATGATCCTGCTCTTATTGGCACTGGAAATTAATTTCTGATTTTGTCTTCTACTTTTTGACTAGCTGCAAGGAATAAGGGATTTCAAGAATAGGATGTTTCTTTTTGGTCATATTTACAAATTTTTAAGTCTACATTAATGCTGCTAAATTATTTTAGAATGAGTAAAATACTCAGGTATATTTTATTTTCAGGTGGCCTGCTGGTTACTAGATCCTGACTCTAAAGAACCAACACTTCACAATATAGTTACAAGCTTTCTTTCTCATGAGCTACCACTCTTGGAAGGGATAGAAACAGGCCAAGGCATTCAAAACCTGGGACTGAATATCAGTGATAACCACTCTGGGCGATACAAGGCAGCCGTAGAATCTATTCTCCTCTTCAACTCTATGACCCAACTAAATTTGCTATTAGAAAAAGAAAAACTACAAGGTAAGAGACTCAGGGAAACAAAGTTCTCAGTGTTTTGATAATGCCAAAGGTGAGGGTGAAATAAACATGGTTATCCTGTGTTGCAGAAGAGGAAGTCATGGAATCATGGATTTAGAGCAAGAAGGGACTTCCGAGATCATTTTAGTCTGACTTCCTCATTTTAAAGTTGAAAAATACTGAGAGATGAAGTAGTTTGTTAAAGGTCACAGTGATAACAATGTGGCAGAGCTAGAATGTGAACCTGGGTGCTGTGACTTCAAATCTGGGGTTCTTTCTACTGTACCATGCTACCTCAAAATACGCATTCTGTACTAGGTATACCTTTTCTATAAGTAGAATCATATGAAATGCACGGTTATTTATGTATTTTTATAAAGAAATTATGAAAGAATGCTGCCATTTTATGAGACACTGTATCTAAATATACGTGCCTTAATAATCGCTGCTAAAAGAGGCCGGATTTGCTCTTGAAGGTTATTAGTTATTATAAATTACAGGGTATATCTTAAATGAATTTTTTTTTGAGTGGAGGTAGGTTCAGACCTCTGATTTTTTTTCTGTGGGGTAATTCCCTATGAGGAAAACCTCTCCAAAAGTCAGATACAGCAGTTCTCTGCCTCATGGAAGCAGAATCAGTCTTCTTCTGTTTGACTCCAGAGGGACAGAACTGGAAGCAAGGGGTAAAAACTGCAAAGAGGCAAGTTCAAGATGATGTAAAGAAAGACTTCCTAATTGCTAGAGTTTTCTAAAAGTGACATTGGCCCTTTGGGAATTTCATGACTTGTCCTCTTCCTATAATAAACCACCATCTCCTCTCCCCTCTTATGGAAGATCTTTAAGTAAAGGTTGCATGGTACTTGTTGAATATATTGTGACAAAGATTATTTTTTTCACGTATCTTTGGACTAGAATGGACACTGAGGTTCCCTGTTATTGAAAAATTCTTTGATTTTTATTCTTATACTGCCATACTATCCCTGGATTCAATCAATATTCATTACTGTTGAAACTTTTTCATATTTCAAACCTTTCTATAACTGCATCAGGAAGGTTACATTATTTCATGGTACTTCCTTGCTAAAACATGTATTTGCCTCACCACTCAAGTGAACTTAATAGTGGGTGATCACTCCTGTTAAAAGCTGTCTTACATGATCAAAGATTTTTATATTCAGAGCTAGAGTTCATATGCTTCACAGCCTAGCTCCAAATAGGGGAGAATTATAGAATTTTAACGTTAAAAGGGGCCTGAGGTGTCATGTAATCCAGTCTCATACAGTATGAGTGGGAAGTCATCGTTCCCCTTCTAGCTGAATCTCTTAAATCACTGAGTGCTCATCATTGTGTTGGACAGCTATGATTCTTTCTGCATCTGTGTAACTTCCATTCATTGGTCCTATTTCTGTACTTTGGAACAACACAGAACAAGCCTACTTTATTTTTTCCTAACTAAACATCCTCATTTCTTTCAAGTGTTTCTCATATGAAATGGCTTAATTTTCACATCATCATTGTTTATTTCCTATGAATGATCTTAAGTTTGTAGCACCCTAAGAAGTAATAATGTTAGGTATATAAGGAAAACTTACAAAGATAATGACTTCCATAAGTGGAAATCATTCACAATTGGGCACTTGGGCCTAAATATATTCCTTGTCCCCATTTATATAATAAGGCTTATTACAGTTGTTTCTCAGCTTATTCCATTTGAGTTTACAAATAACATACATAAGGCAGAGCCAAGATGGCGGAGTAGAAAGACGCACATACACATAGCTCCGAACCCACAACCCACAGAACAGCTACAGGGGACCAACTCACGGTGAATTCTGCACCCAGAGGCCACGGAATATTGGAGCGAGGGAGATTTCTGTTCCAGAGAGACCTGCAAACCTCTCGCGGGGGGTCCTTCGCACTGTGGACTGGGCGCCGGGACTGGGAGCAGAGGGCAGCCCTGCAGCGGCCGTGGCACCGAGAGGAAAAGATCCGAGCGGGCTTCGGGGACGGGATCTCCAGTGGCCACACGGGTCCTTCCAGCCACAGAGGGACCTGCAAACCTCTCGCAAAAGGTCCGTCGTGCTGCAGATGCGGAGCCCAGCCCAGCCCAGACCTGCTGCGGCCACAGCACCAAGAGAAACAGACCCGAGCAGGCTTCAGGGATGGGATCTCCAGCAGCTGCACAAGTCCCTCCACCCACAGGTGACAGGGGTCGGTGAGAGAATCTCTTTGGCGGGTCGAGAGGGGAGTGGGGTGCCCCCATGATTCGGGCCCCCCCGGGAGGTAGAAGCTGAGAGGCGGCTGCAGACAGGGGCTCTCCAAGCGGGCGGGAGCCTGGATCCATTGTGGAAGGTCTGTGCATAAACCCCCTGAGGGAACTGAGCCTGAGAGGCGGCCCTGCCCCAACCTGACCACCTGAACTTAATTCTCACACTGAGTAGCAGCCCTGCCCCTGCCAAAAGCCCTAAGACGGGAAGCAGCATTTGAATCTCAGTCCCCAAACGCTGGCTGGGAGGACCAGGAGGCGAGGTGGGTGTGAGGAGAATATTCAGAGGTCAAGTCACTGGCTGGGGAGAATGCCCAGAAAAGGGAAAAGAAATAAGACAATAGAAGGTTACTTTCTTGGAGAACAGACATTTCCTCCCTTCCTTTCTGATGAGGAAGAACAATGCTTACCATCAGGCAAAGACACAGAAATCAAGGCTTCTGTTTCCCAGCCCACCCAATGGGCTCAGGCCATGGAAGAGCTCAAAAAGAATTTTGAAAATCAAGTTAGAGAGGTGGAGGAAAAACTGGGAAGAGAAATGAGAGGGATGAAAGAAAAGCATGAAAAGCAGATCAGCTCCCTGCTAAAGGAGACCCAAAAAAATGTTGAAGAAATTAACACCTTGAAAACTAGCCTAACTCAATTGGCAAAAGAGGTTCAAAAAGCCAATGAGGAGAAGAATGCTTTCAAAAGCAGAATTAGCCAAATGGAAAAGGAGATTCAAAAGCTCACTGAAGAAAATAGTTCTTTCAAAACTAGAATGGCACAGATGGACACTAAGGACTTTGTGAGAAAGCAAGATATCACAGAACATAGCGAGAAGATTGGAAAAATGGAAGATAATGTGAAATATCTCATTGGAAAAACAACTGACCTGGAAAATAGATTCAGGAGAGACAATGTAAAAAGTTTGGGACTACCTGAAAACCATGATCAAAAGAAGAGCCTAGACATCATCTTCCATGAAATTATCAAGGAAAACTGCCCTGAGATTCTAGAACCAGAGGGCAAAATAAATATTCAAGGAATCCACAGAACACCGCATGAAAGAGATCCAAAAAGAGAAACTCCTAGGAACATTGTGGCCAAATTCCAGAATTCCCAGGTGAAAGAGAAAATATTGCAAGCAGCTAGAAAGAAACAATTCAAGTATTGTGGAAATACAATCAGGATAACACAAGATCTAGCAGCCTCTACATTAAGGGATTGAAGGGAATGGAATAGGATATTCCAGAAGTCAAAGGAACTAGGACTAAAACCAAGAATCACCTACCCAGCAAAACTGAGTGTAATACTTCAGGAGAAAAAATGGTCTTTCAATGAAATAGAGGATTTTCAAATTTTCTTGTTGAAAAGACCAGAGCTGAAAAGAAAATTTGACTTTCAAACACAAGAATGAAGAGAACCATGAAAAGGTGAACAGCAAAGAGAAGTCATAAGGGACTTACTGAAGTTGAACTGTTTACATTCCTACAGGGAAAGACAATATTTGTAACTCTTGAAACATTTCAGTATCTGGGTACTGGGTGGGAGTACACACACACATGCACACACGCACACATACATAGAGACAGAGTGCACGGAGTGAATTGAAGAGGATGGGATCATATCTTAAAAAAAAAATGAAATTAAGCAGTGAGAGAGAAATATTGGGAGGGGAAAGGGAGAAATTGAATGGGGCAAATTATCTCTCATAAAAGAGGCAAGCAAAAGACTCATTAGTGGAGGGTATAAAGAGGGGAGGTGAGAGAAAAACATGAGGTCTACTCTCATCACATTCCACTAAAGGAAAGAATAAAATGCACACTCATTTTGATAGGAAAACCTATCTCACAATACAGGAGAGTGGGGGACAAGGGCACAAGCAGGGTTGGGGGGATGATAGAGGGGAGGGCATGGGGAGGAGAATGAAATCTGAGGTCGACACTCATGGGGAGGGAAAGGATCATAAGAGAATAGAAGTAATGGGGGACAGGATAGGATGGAGGGAAATATAGTTAGTCCTATACAACACAACTATTTTGGAAATCATTTGCAAAACTACACAGATTTGGCCTATATTGAATTGCTTGCTTTCCAAAGGGAAGGGGTGGAGAGGGAGGGAGCTAAAGAAGTTGGAACTCAAAGTGTTAGGATCAACTGTAATGTTCTTACCACTAGGAAATAAGAAATACAGGTTAAGGGGTAAAGAAAGCTATCTGGCCCTACAGGACAAAAGAGAAGATGGAGACAAGGGCAGAGAGGGAGGATAGAAGAGAGAGCAGATTGGTTACAGGGGCAATTACAATGCTTGGGTTTGGGGGGGGCAGGGGGTAAAAGGGGAGAAAATTTGTAACCCAAAATTTTGTGAAAATAAATGTTAAAAGTTAAATAAAAAAAAATAAAAAAATAAAAAAGAAAAATAAAAAAAAAGAAAAAAGAAAAGAAAAAAAAAGAAATAACATACATAATAATTCACATGAGGGTTGCCCTTGCCTTCCATGAAGTTTTGCAGTGTTCCTTTGTATCCAAGTTGGTTCGTACATATGAACCTTTAAGAGACGAACAGAAGTGTCTTAACTATATAGTCTTTTCCTTCTCTAAATTACATGCTAAATCTGACTCATATTAGTCACCTCATCTAAATTTCCTATTCCATCAGTGCCAAAAGTTAGTTGGTCTTGACCAATCACCTAAAACTCAGTGGATAGAATGCTGGACCTGGACAGAAAGAGAGAGTGAGAGCCTCAGGAAGGCTGGAGTTCAATCTATCCTCAGATTTAATTTGTGTGGCCTTGGGCAAGTCACGTCACTTCTGCCTGCCTCCATGCCCTCTTTAAAGCTGAGTTAATAGCCAAACCTCCTAGGGTTATTTTGAAGGTCAAATGAGATAATAATTGTAAAGCACTTAGCGTAGTACTTGGCATAGTACTTATTACCCAGCTATTTGTTATTTGACACTAATGTCCTGGCTTAGTTTCAGAGAAGTCTGAATTTATCCTACGCTTTTAGCTGGTGACCCAGTGTCTATGGTGTTATCAGATGAAACTGAATTGCCACAATAATCAATCTGTGAAGCAAGTTTTATAGAATGGTTCAATAAATCATCATAATATATATTTTTTTCATCTAAAACTAACTTCCTCAAAGCAAGGGTCTTGATTTTTCCTGGGATTGCGGTAGAGCTTAATTCCAGCCTTCCAAGAATGCTACTTAATCAGAGGGGGTCAGACTTGTTAAATTTGGACACTGAATACCATTAGTTATTTCCTCCACCCTGAACATTGTTGAATAATAATACTTTGATATAAATAATACTTTGATATAAATGTTATTACTGATTTGTGCTAATGTGATAAAGATGTCTATCCTCTTCAGAGAAATATGATTTTTTTTACATTTATAATCCTTATTTTATACCATATTATCATAACTTTTTCATTATCCCTACAGAAGGGATGTCTGGTCCCTAGTCAGGGATGCTGGCTAGGTGCTGAGATGTTTTCTGTCCATTTCTGTTTCCTTTGGGGCATTTGTTTGTAGTAGTGCTCAGGAAATTGAAATTGAATCCTAAGAGCAGCATAATTTAATAAGGTCATGCAAGAAGCCTGACTGCAGATGTGTGTTAAGTATATTCTAGTAAGTCAGGTGATTTAATGGTCCATGACTGACAAGATATTAATGACTTTTGTGTGCTTTTTTTTTTTTCCAGATGTTTTCTGTAAAGTGGAAATGCCCTCCCAGTATTGTTTGGCTTTGCTGGAACTAAATGGAATAGGTTTTAGTACAGTAGAGTGTGAGAGTCAGAAACATGTCATGCAAGCCAAATTAAATGCAATCGAGGCCCAGGCCTATGAACTAGTAGGCCATAGCTTCTCCTTTACTTCTCCAGATGACATTGCTGAGGTTTGTACAGTGGGGACAAGATCAACAAATAGGTACAATCTGTGCCTTTTTATAGTAGTGGTTTTTAAAAAATTTATTTATTTTTAAATAAATTTTTGTGGATGTGTTCTATTTCTTACATTATCCCAAGTATACCTCCTTCTTCCCCTCCTGGAGAGCTATCCCATGTAACAAGGGGCGTTTTTTAAAGAGGAAAAGAAATCAACATAACTGATACATTGAAAAAGCCCCCAAAGGAAATTCTGTTCCATCCTCTTATTTTAACTCTGTGTGTATCTTTCAGTTTCAAATGTGTCTCTTGTAAACAAGATACTAGATTTTACTTTCAAAACCATTCTTCTACTCTCTTCCGTTTTATGGGTGAGTTCATCCCATTTATATTCACAGTTATGATTGCTAATTGTGTATTTCCCTCCATCCTATTCTCTTCTATTTATCCTCCTTTTTTTTTACATTGTCCTTCCTGAAGAATCTATATTGCTTTTGACTAGATGTTCAGTCCTCTTAACATCCCCAGGCACTGCTGCTCTTCTGTAGCCCATAGACAGTGCTGATTCTGCCCCACTTTTAACCATAATTCACCCCAATGTCTGTACATCTCTTTCAGTCTTCCTAAGCTTCCTTCTTCTGAAAAAATGACTTACTGTGACTTTTTCTTGACTTTCTTGCTCAGAATTCTGTTGGGTGTTTTCTGCTGTCATTTTATAGGAGAGGTTTTGGGGTAGGTTTGGCAGTTGCAATCTTTCACTCTGCCATCTTGACTCTGTTTATTTTGAAATTGTTAATTTTGTCACTCTTTCCCCTTTCCCCCACCTTTATTCTCTTTCTTCCCCTCTCTCCACTTAAATGGTTAAGTAAGCACGCTGGTGTCATTTCTCCATCTATTTTCTAGAACTTATTGAAGAGTCTAGAGATTCTGCCACAATACCTTATTTTTCCAATCCTTGGTATAGAATATAAAGTATATCATTGGTATAGAATATAAAGTATATCATTACCTCTTTAAAGGCTGAGGTTCATTATTGCCTAAAACAGGGTACAATATTAGTTTAAAGATGTTGAATAATTAATTTTCTTGAATATAATAACACTATACCTTTGAAATTTCATTCAAACAAATCAGCTAAAATAGGTGTGGTGGTGATCTCCCATGTATATCTCTGATAATGACCATTCTTTATTAAATATTCTTACACAGAATACTTAATATCTAGAGTCAAGTTTTTCCATAGAGCCTATTTCCTCAGTCAGCTTTTTAAAGTACTTTCTGAATGACATCTTAATTTTAGGTCATCTCAAGTGTAATTCATCTATTTATCATATGATGGTTTATTTTCACCTTTCAGTGAAAAGATATTTGACCTAAAAAATGCCATTTTCTTTCAGGTTTTATTTTTGGAATTGAAGTTACCACCAAATGGAGTTCAAGGAAACAAGAAAACTTTGGGTTCCACCAGAAGGATGATCACAAATGGACGAAGTACCAAGCTAGGCAAGCAGTTCAGTACTAGTAAGGTAATACTTTCAGGAAATTTTGGAGCCAAGTCAAAATTTTGTTTGGCATTTTTCACAACTACTTGTTTATATAATTTTGGGATTCAGAATTAAGATCCAGAGTTAATGGCTCCTGGTTTGAACTCCAACAAAAATAGAAACGCTGGTTACTTAGGCAGTCTGTAAAACCAGTGGTGGCCATCATTGCTTGAATGAGTGAATGAATGAAAAAGCATTTTAGCATTTGTGTACCAACTATTCTGCTAGTTGCTGAGTATACAAATGCAAAAGTGAGACAATAACTATTCTTCTACTAGGGAGTGACAGCACATGTAGGGGCCGGGAGGCCAGGGAAAGGAGTTTTAATTTGGGAGCCATAGAAGTAGCATGTGATGCTAGAGAGTAGTCAGTTGTCATGCCTTTTCTAGAAACGTTGGTAGTATTGATTTGATTGCCATTGCTGAGCAAGAGGTGGAATATGTTGGTGGTGGGGAGCATAAAGTTGTGTGTGCCCAGGAGCAGGGTAGATGGCAAGTTCAGATACAATGTATTGAATAAATATGTATTCACTCAGCAACAATACAAAAAAAAAACCCCAGAAAACCCTTATTATATTTTGATAACACTTACAATCTATTACTGAGCAAGTGTAGTGTGTGCAGATAGTGTTAGGGAGATGAATTAAGACTTCCTAGGTGCTGTGCCTTTATTTTGAGCATTGCTTTTGATCAATGGAGGTGTCTATTTTGGGTGGCGTAGGTCTTTGTTCAGGCGTGGAAAATTGAGAGAAGTAGGATATGGCATATTAACATAATCTATTCAACTGTATTTTTTTTTTTTAGCAAAACTGTTATTTGTTAAGTAAATAGCACATATGTTGATTAAATTCTTTCTTATAAGTACTGTAATTCCTAATTGAAAACAAGTATTAAAAGAAAAGGAAAATTTCTGAGTATAAATACTATCTACTCAATTATTCTAGGCACTGATTATGTAACTTGATTATTTTTATGTATCTAAGGGAAGGTTTTGAACTTTCTCCATTCTCACGACTGTTTTAGGACTCTTTTCACTGTTCTTTTTTCTTTATTATTTAACTTAGTTTTCTTTTTTATTCAGGACTTGACCAATACCAGATAAAATGAGCATTTCTCAATATTACTAGTAAAGCAGGAAGAAGATTGTACAAGAATCTGCAAATACCTATTTTATATATGTAATACATTTATAATATCGTTTTAAAATATAATAAATCCAGCATATAACCTTCAAACTGTCCTACTTATTTGTATTTCATTCTGCCTTTCTTTCTGTTCTCTTTTGTGGATTTAAAAAAATACCTCAGTGATCCTCTTTAATCTGTTTTGCAGCCTTATATAGGTAGTGAAGCAAAACATATTCCCATATTGTCTGGGTCCCAAAGTGTATTTGTCATTCTGTATCTTGAGCTCATATTCTCTTGTTAGGAAGTGAGCATGCTTCGTCATTGGGCTTGTGATCCTGTCTCTTCAGTCAAGTTCCCAGATACTACTAAGAGGAAAGATGGTACTTATGTCTTCAAAACCTCCCTTAATTTCTCTTTCTCCAGGTCATCTTTGGGCTGCCATTTAGAGCCCCTGACGCTTTCTTGCTGTCTGTCAGCATGACCCTTCTCAAAATGGAGGCAGTCTGTACTTTGGCTGAGCTCTTTTTCTTTGCATGTAGTAAAGATTATTAAACAGATAAGAAAAATAAACCAAGTTATATAGGGTTCTTCTGGGTAGTAGTTGTGAGAGAAAAAAATCATGTGTGCTCTACCTTTGGCTGAATTGTAAATTGCAAGAGAGAAGAATGTTCAGTTGAACTGGAAGGATACGTTGGGGCCAGACTATCTAGGGCTTTAAAAGCCAGACAGAGGAACTCATGTTTTATGCTAGAGGCAACAGGAAGCCGCTGAACTAGGGGCCATGTTCAGATAACAATAACACCTTACATTTATATGGTGCTTATTTTGTACAAGGCACTGTGCTAAGGGTTTTATAGCCACTATCTCATTTAATCCTCACAACAGACTTGTAAGAGAAATGCTTTTATTATCCTCACTTTTACAGAGGAGGAAACTGAGGCAAATAGTGGTTAATTGACTTGCCCAAGATCCCAGGTAGTGGGCCACCTAGATACCCCCTAGATCTGCATTTAAGGAAAATTTCTTCGGCAGCTGTTAGATGGATTAGAGTGGGGACAGACTTTAGGCAGGAACTAGGACACTATTGTGATCATCTAAATGAGAGGTGAAATCATCACTTGATGATTTCATCAACATTTAATTATCATCTCTGTGCAAATTATACCCACATCTATTAATTCAGTCTCGAATTCTCTCCTAATTTCCAGTCTTACCTCTCCATCTGTGTGTTAGACATCTAACACTGGATGCCTCCTAGAAATCTTAAATTCAACATGTTCAATAGAAAAAATGAAAAAGAAAGTTTTTTGAAGACGTTGAATTTAATTGCGCCTCCCCTCCCTGTTCAAAATCTAGCTTGGGCCATTAAACTCATTTTCTTTCCTCTTCCAAAGCATTCTCTTTCCCTAACTTTCAAGACCAGGATTTTCCATCACCTAGACTTACAAACTTCTCACTCCCTATATACAATAAGTTGCTCCGTCTTCTTGATTCTACCTTCCTCACATATCTTATATATGCCCCTTTCTCTCACCTCTTATGGTGCAGGCCCTTATTTCCTCACAAGTGGGCTATTACAATAGCCTTTTAGTTGGTGTCGCTGCTCCAGTTTATCCTCCACTCAACTCTCAAACTGATCTTCCTAAAAGCGCAGGTCTGACTTCAGTCAACCCCAGTGTCTCCCTCGCATCTCCAGTAGTAAGGATAAAATCCTCTGTTTTTGAAGTTTTCTTATACCTTACACTCCCTCTCCTCCTGCCCTTTTCGCCTCCCCCTAGCCCCCATTCATGCCTGGAATGCTCTCCATCTGTTTCTTTACCAGTCTTCCTTCAAGTGCCAGTTAAAATTCTACCTTCTGCATGAGTTCTGTCTTGGTTCCTCTTAATACGGTAGTGCCTTTCCTTTGAGGTTATCTTGAACTCTGAGTCTGTACATCTTGTTTGTACACTTATTTATCTCTTGTTTCCTCCATTAGATTTTCATTTCCTTGAGAGCAGTGATTTTTTTTTACCTTTCTTTGTTTACCCAGCACTTAGCACAGTATCTGGTATATAGTAAGCGCTTTATAAATGCTTGTTTATTTGGCTTGGACTTTGGTATTGGTAGGTGGTACCATTACACATAATATAATTTGCATCCTTAGTATCCTTAGTAAATGTATTTGAATATTACAAACTGTTACTGATACAATGACATAATTATTTTTATTCCAGAGGAAATAATTGTTGACTTTGAGGTATACAGAATTTACCATGTATTTTTAAGTCTGTATTGTTAGACTAACAGATACCCAATGCCTATATAAAACTTTCAAGATAATTTAAATATATTTTCCTTATATTGCTTTGGCAGGATGTTTTAAACAAACTGAAGACATTGCATCCATTACCAGGCTTGATTCTAGAGTGGAGAAGAATCACCAATGCTATTACCAAAGTTGTCTTCCCACTGCAGAGGGAAAAATGTATGAATCCTGTCCTTGGAATGGAAAGACTCTATCCTGTATCACAGACTCACAGTGCTACAGGTAATGACGGATTTGTCTTTGGAGTTATTTCTTTAAAAATTTATTTCATTCAGTGTTTCCCAATTGCATATAAATTTTTAAAAAATTCATTTTTAGAAATTTCAAGTTCCAGGCTCTCTCCCTTCCTCATGCCCTTTCTCCATTGAGAGGCAAGTAATATGATATCAATTATACATGTGAAGTCATATAAAACAGCTCTGTTGTAAAAGAAAACATAAAAATCTCAAGAAAAATAAAGTTTAAAAAGTATACGTCAGTGCACACTCAGAATTCATCTGTTTTCTTCCTGGAGGTAGACAGCATTTTTGATCATTGGTCCTTTGGAATTGTCTTGGATCATTATCTTGATTAGAGTAATTAAGTCTTTCACAATTGATTATCCTCATGATGTTGCTGTTACTGTATTCAGTGTTTTCTTGGTTCTGCTTGCTTCGCTTTTTATCAATTCATGTAAGTTCCCAAGTTTTTCTGAAACCATGCCCTTCACCATTTCTTGTAGCACAGTGGTATTCCATCACAATCATGCACCACAACTTGTTCAGCCATTCCCTAGTTGATGGGTATCTCCTCAGTTTTCAGATCTCCGCCACCACAAATAGAGCTGCTATAATTATTTTTGTACAAATAAGTCCTTTTCCCTTTTCTTTGGGATATAGATGTAATAGTGGTATTGCTGGGTCAAAGGGTATGCACAGTTTTATAGCCCTTTGGGAATAGTTCCAAATTTTTCTTTGCAATTACTTCTTAAGAGCTATTGAATTTAAAAAATAAAGTCCTATTTTTACATTTTCAGAACAGATTTCCAGAGACCAGTTTCCAATTGAATGTAATAGGGAGAGAAATATTCTCAGTCATTTGTTTTAACAGACCTTGCTCCGGCTACATAGCCTGCTTAATTAGCTTTCCTGAGTATCCTGTTGCTCCCTTTCTCTCCAGTCCCTTTAGCCTGCCTGCACCCATCACCCAAGTGATAGTCATGAGAGTGCCTGTTATGTGCTAAGGGCAAAAACTGCAGTTCTCCCCTCTCTTGTTCCAGAATCTTTCCAAGTTTTCTTTAACTCCTTTACTGACTTCTTCAATATCTCTCACATCAGCTTCCTCCTTTGTTTTCTTACTTTTGTACCCTAATAACAAGCCCTTATTGAATTGATTATTGCAAATTCCCTGATTTCTCTTTCTACCATTGGTCTCTTTTCCTATCCTTCTTTCTACTCTTCACAGCCCAGCCAAGCATCTTCCTTGTGCATCGATTTCGTTATGTTACTCTGTGACTCCTATTTCAATAGTAGTTCCTTGTTGACTAACCAAATAAAGTTCTAACTACTCTTCCTGGCATTCAAGGCTCTTTATAATCTGGTATCCTGCATTTCCAGTTTTATACTACTTCTTTTTACTTATTTTGTTACAGACGAACTGGACTATTTTCTTTCCCTCTTGAGCATTTCTTTCCACTCTGCCTGGAATATACTTCCCCCTCCCTCTGTTGTAAAGCCCACCTCAAATGCTACCCATTCCAGAAAGCTTTCTTGGTCCTGCCTGTCAGTAAATAATTTTCCTCTTTGGACTTCATATAGTCCTTTTGGGGGTCAATTTTCTAACATATTGATCTATAATCATTATTATGCCTATTAACAGTCTGTGAAAAGCAGCCTGGTATAGTGAATGGAGGAACAGCCTTAGAGTCAGGGAGACCTGGGCTCAGGTACTGCTCTCACAGTTGCAGTTGTGTAACCCTGGGAAAATCACTTTTAAACTCAGTGTTTCAGACAACTCTGAAAACAGAAATTGCAGAAAGGTACCATCTACCTAAGTAAAGGAATTTTTCTCACTGGGAGTTCCCTGTACCAGTGAAATCACAGGTCCAGTCCAAAAAAGAAATTAGCAACATGTATATTTGTCCTAAGTGTCAACTCTGTTGTAAGTTCCATTTGGTTGCTTGGCTAAATGTCTCCCCAAGTGCCTGGCTTTAAGGTCCATACACGTTAGATGTTTGATAATGTTTGACTTCGATGGCATCCCAGTCATAGATTTTTTGTGAGGATCAAATGAGATAACAGATTGTGAAAGTACTTTTTAAAAGTATAATTCATTGTGCTGCTACGGGTGAGAGTCTAGGATGATGGGGAAGAAGGTGAAATATTGTAGCTAAAAAGCTTATCACAGCTAGGGTTAGATTAAAGGGAAGAGGGGGAAGGAATCTCGCAGGATCTTTTGTAGCCTGGAGCAAGCCATGCCTCGCGGAGTAGTGAACAAACTGGCAGGAAGCTCAGATCACTCTTTTTGGAAATGAAGATAATAATTTATTGTCAAAACCGAAACAACAAAACTGGCTTTTATTGGCCCGGGAGGAGAAAGGACAGAGAAAGAAGTCCTCGCATCTCATGCTGTGCCTGCCTGTTTGAGGGAAGATGAAGAGGAAAGTTGGTGGGGAAGGGAATGTCTTTCTTCTGCTGTGCAGGTCTAATTGCCATCTTCTGCTGTGCCCTTTTTCTGCTTAATCTCCACCCTTTGGAGAGAAGAGGAATAGTGATGCCAGGTCTCCCATCTAACTCTCTGACTTTGTGTCTCCCATCTCATCCTGTAACTGTTTCCAGGCAGATCTCCAGCCTCCAGTGATGAATATTCTCTCACGTGGTCATACTTTTGACATCCCAGTGACTGAATCCCTATACATCATCATCCAAACCCCATTCCTCCCTCCCATCCCAGTCCCTCTATTTCTTATTCCTATCCTCTTCAACTCTCCCACCCCACTTTCAGGCGGACATCACCTCCACTGTGATCTGTGGAAAATTCGTCCTAAATCTTTTCCCCTCCCACTCCTTTCATCTACTTTCTCTTATTGAAACCTGGCTCCCTGCAGAAGATGCAGCTGTCCTGGCCCCCCTTTCCAGTACTGGCTGTACCATCACTCATTCTTCTTGACTTACTAGTTGAAGGAGGGGATTTGGAATAATCCTTGCCCTCCATTACCACTTTTAGCTTCTCTCCCTTCCTTCATTACTCTTTAAACTCTCCTTTGAGGTTCGTGCTATTCACATCTACTACCCAGTCAGAATTTTGGTAGCTGTCATCTACAGACCTGCACTCATCCACTTCCTTCTTCAGTTAGTTAGGTGCATAACTCACAGTCTTTCTCTCCTACTCAACTATTGCCCTCATATTATGGGACTTCAGCATTTATATAGACTCTCCCTCAAACACCCTGTTTAATTATTCAGCGTATTTGCTTCCCATGAGCTACTCTTCCTTCCACCTCAGCCACACACACATACCCTTGATCTTGCCATTACCCACAAATGTATCACCTCAACATTCAAGAATTCCAAGATCCCTATCTATTACTTTTTCACCTCTCCCTCTACCTTCCTTTAGAAAACTGCTCTTTGTTTGCACTGTGACCTCCAATCTCTTGACCCTTCAGTTGTCTCCCAGGACATCTCTCCTGCACTAGCCACTCTCTCCTCTTCTCCCTTTCTTGACCCTTTGGTGAACCAATTTCACTTTACTATCTTCCTCTCATGAATCCCTAACCTCTTTATCATATCATTGATTACATGCAGCTAAGCCCCAGCTTTGGATCACTTCCAAGATTTGCCACTTTTGCTTCTACATATGTGCTGCTGAATGGAGCTGGAGAAAATATCCTGACTGGGTCTGTTGCACATTTATGTTGCACAACCTCAAGTGCACCTTCACTGCTGTTAGACAATCCTGCTATACCTGCCTTATCAACTCACTGTCCTACTCTCCATAGCAGCTCTTCCACATCTTTTTTTCTTCCTTAAACCTCTCATAGCTCCCTCTATTCCTACCCTTTCAACTTAGATTCTAGTTTCATGTTACAGAAAAAATTGAGGCCATCTGACCCAAGCGCTCTCTTCTTTCTTCTCATCTTCCATCACTCAGAAGCCTTCTGCCACTCTCTCCTCCTTTACTTTGGTCTCACATAAGGAAGTGACCTTAATCCTCATGAAGGCTAACCTCTTTACCTATTCAAGTGATCTCATTCCATCTCGTTACCTCCAATATTTCCCTTTCTGCGTGCTCATCCCCTACCACCTACAAACATACCTATGTCTCCCCCATTTTGAAAAAACTCTCACTTGATACTTTCTTCTTTCCAGTCACCATCCTATATTTTTTTTTTGCACTTTGTAACTAAACTCATAGAAAAGGCCATCTGTGATAGGTGCCTCCACTTTCTCTCCTTTCACTCTCTTCTTAACCCCTTGCAATCTGATGTCCAACTTTATCATTCCACCAAAACTGCTCTCTCCAAAATTACTCATGATCTCTTAGGTGCTAAATCCAGTGGCTTTTCCTCAATCCTCATTCTCTTTCACCTCTCTGCAGCTTTTGGCACTGTTAATCAACTCCTTCCTCCTTGATACTTTCTTCTCTTTTGGTTTTCAGGACACCTGTCTCTCCTGGTTCTCCTCCGACCTTTCTGATTGCTCCTCCTCTGTCTCCTTTGCTGAATCTTCATCCAGATCATGCCCTGTAACTGCAGTCTCTCTGGATTCTGTTCTGACCCTCTTCTCTTCTCCAAATCCAGCATTGTGAATACACTGAGCATGTCCATTTGGACATTACCTTCTGGTAACCCCTAAGCACTTAACCATTACTAACACTTACATGAGCTTCATGTGTACTTGGACCTAAATCTTCACAGTCTGAATCTAGAATCCCTTGCATGTATAAACGCATACAAATTTAAATCCCACTCATATATATAGGTTGCATTCAGACACAACATTTAAGAGTAGGTAGATAAATGGATGACTTGCTGAATCGTCAAATGAATATAGATATATAGGAAAAGATGAGACTGGGTGAGGGCCATTGAGTGCACATATGAGTATTTGGTGAGTAAAGATTATTTGTATCTCCAGTGCCTAATACAGCGTCTTTACTAGTAATTGCTCAATTGATTGTTGAATTCCCATTTTACCTATTAAGATTAATTTTGCCACTGCAGTTGCCATCAGCTTATCTGGCAAAATGAGTCCAGAAAGCAGTCTCAGAAAGGGAGAGAGACACTGCCAGTTGTCTTACAGACACTGGTGAAAGAGACGGGGTAAAGGGGCTGCACAGGACTCGGTGAGCCGAGCATAGATCTCAGTGAAGCCGCTCTAGTGGTGTGTACACGTGTCACAAACCTGATGTGGAGATCGGAATCTGTTAAAGCGCTGGGTACGACGTGGTATCAGCTGATGTATTCTTTCTTTAATAAAGTCACATTTTGAAAACACTGAGCTTACGGGAATAATAATGATGATGATAATTAGCATTTATATGGTACTTTGAGGTTTGCAAAGCAGCTTAAAATACTTTTATTTCATTATCCTCACAATAACCCTGGGAAGCAGGTACCACTTTAAGGATGTTTAGTATGATACTTGAGGATTTATTAAGTGTCTGTTCCATACCCTTATGCTGTTACTCAGGGCTAGGGGGTATTAGTACAAAGAATAAAAAATCCCTTCTCAAAAGGCCCTTACATTCCAATGGGAGAGACAGCAAGTACACGTAAAAATGTGTATAGCATAATTATTGTGCTTTCTGTTCTGTGGAAGTAATTCATTTTGCATGCTCATTTTCGGAACTCCTCTCAAGAGTTTTAGAACATTTCCAACAAAAAGGACATTATAGTTAGTGTAAACCAGGGCATGCCATTCTTTGATCACGTCAGTTAATTAAGGTGTCGCTGCCAGCTTTTTTTATTGAATAATTGTGTTCATCATGATGCAGATGGTCTGGGTCATTTTGAGCTCATTAAAGGATAAAACTTTTGAGTACTTCATTTCCAAATCTCCTTTCTTGTTACATGGCCAGTCTCTTTAATGCATGAGTTCTATTGACAGTCATTGCTTTCAAATCCTCATATATGTGTGTGTGTGTGTGTGTGTGTGTTCGTGTTCCTCACTCATGATTTTTCACATGTGGAAATATGAGGTTATTTTTACCATGCTTCACTTTATTAGTCTTCTACTAATTAAGTAACTTTAAATGTAGAATGCAAATTTTTATTATATGGATGTTCATATTTAATTCATTTTTTCTTAACTTGAAATAGCCTTGCAGGGAATTACGTTAAACCCCATTTACTGCTACCTGATGCAGTATGGATTTATGTTATTGATTTATTGTGTGCTCATGCCTACTTTGGGTACATCATGTAAGGACCATTTATTTATGTTACATTTATTTTGTTATAAACATATTTATGTTATAAACATAGTATAAATAACAATATAAATAAAATAAATTTATTTCCACCTTCATTTTAAATCCATTTATGTTTGAAAAGAATTTTGGATTTTTGAATGCATTTTACCCATACAGTAAATGGTCATCTTTTTCTAGTTTTAAATGGCTGTCAATCTTGTTCAATTTCAGGTCGAATAACTTTCACAGAGCCAAATGTTCAAAATGTGCCGAGGGATTTTGAGATTGAGATGCCAGCGCCGGTTGGAGAGAGCCCGCCTTCTCAAACACGAGGCAGAAGTTTGCCTTTCAGGAGCAGGTAGAAGCCGTGTCACACAGTGACTCCTCTTAGTTTGTATTAGCCGACAATGAGTCATAGAAGTGGGGTTGAGGACTCTTTCTTCAGCTGCATCTATGCAATGAAGCCCTTTTACTTTTTTGTTCAAATATCTTTTACCAACCAATGAAAAGAGACTGTGAGTGAAATGACATTGCACTGGCTCATCCTTTAGAGCATCTTAGGTCAAGTGTGTCTGTGTTGAAGACTGTTGCTCAGGACATTTGTGGGCAGACAGACCGATGTCAGCGTAAAGACAGAGTGAGGGATTGAATGGGGTGGGGCAGAGATGGTGGAATGAATGCTAATGCTAATGCTCCTCAGATTGGTGCATCTCTTCAGTATAAATAATGAATTCTTATTAAACACTTGGCTATTTCCTTTAGAGTTAACTTTTCATTATGTCATTTCACACTATTTTAATTTCTCCCCACCTTAAAAATGACCTGATTCCATTTGTATGTTATTTGCCATTAGTGAACATAGTGCATAGTATAGTGGCAAAATTATATGTTATTCTATTTATAAATTTCTATGAATTGAGACTAATAGACTAGAAAAGTAATACAAATTTTGCGAGCTATCTGAATTTTCATTCCAAACCTTTCTTGAAGCATGCCTTTTAGAAAAATTAAACAAAACATAACACTCTTCCAGTTTCCTATTTAAGATTTTGGCTAGACTCAGAAATACGTCCATGATGTATTTTTGAGTGTGATATATGTAATGGGTTTTCTTTCCACAGAAAAAGTAATGGCAGTTATAATATAAATTCTGAGTACCAGACACTGATGACAGAAAGAGTCAAAGACAATGGGAAGCCATTTTTTGTTAGTATGAGACATGCCTTTGTTCCTTTTCCAGGTAAGTTTGTTGGTAGTTCGTAAACTCATATATAATCTGATAATCTGATATGAGTTTTCATTAAGGCCCAGAAGCTACTTCAGATTGAAAAAAATTTGCTTGACTCTACTTACTGTCCCAATTTTCACTTTTCTTTCCTTGACAGACTTATGGAATAAGTCTGCTACCCCCAGTATTTCAATTCCCTAAGTTGGTCTGTACCTAATTTCTGCCATACTATTTTCCAGTTTTCCTAGCAGTTTTTGTCAAATAATGAGTTTTTGTTCCAAAAGCTTGGATCTTCAGGCTTATCACATACTAGATTACTTCGGTCATTTACTATAATGTAATTTGTAACTAATCTATTCCAATGATTTATCACTCTGTTTCTTAGCCAGTACCAGATTGTTTTGATAGTTGCAATTTTATAATACAGTTTGAGATCTGGTATGGCTAGACCACCTTCTTTCACATTTTATTTAATTGATCCCCTTTATATCCTTGAGTTTTTCCAGATGAATTTTATTACTTTTTCTAGCTCTGTTACATAATTTTTAATAGTTTGATTGGTATGACACTGAACAAATAGATTAATTTAGGTAGAATTGTCATTTTTATTATATTGGTTCAGCCTACTTTTGAGCAATTAACATTTTTCCAGTTGTTTGGATCTGATTTTATTTATGTGAAAAGTGTTTTATAGCTGTGTTCGTATAGTTCCTGGGTTTGTCTTAGCAGATAGACTCCCAAGTATCTTATATTATCTATAGCTATTTTAAATGGAATTTCTCCTTCTGTCTCTTGCTACTGTACTTTTTTGATAATATATAAAAATAGTATTGGTAATATATAGAAATGCTGATGACTTATGTGGGTTTATTTTGTATCCGGAAACTTTGCTAAAGTTGTTTGTTAAAGTTGTATCAAGTTATAGTTTATTCTGTAGGATTTTATAATATCATATCATCTGCAAAGAGCAGTAATTTTGTTTCCTCATTGTTTGCTCTAATTCCTCTAATTTCTTTTTCTTTTATTGCTATAGATAACATTTCTAGCATAATATTAACTGATAGAGGTGATTATATGCTGATCTTAATAATGGCTCCCATCTAGGATGTCTCACATATCCTAGATATTGGGATTCTAGATTTATTATTAAAAAAGCTACAGACTTTTGTAAGATAAAGCCTAAAGACACATCATCCATAATAGCAACTTTTCTATACAGAATTTCTTTCTTAAACAATTTAGTTCTGTTTAGGACTTCTAGTTGCAGCATCTGAATCTGATGAGATTGATTAAAAGGTCTTTCATTGCTAATATCTCCTTAAAAAAATAAAGCCCTTTCTCCAGTTTCTTAGTGATCAAGGAGATGAAATATAAGTCAGGGCTAACTGCTTCTTTATCATTTGGTCATTATATGAAATCTGACAGTGGCTCTTTTGTTTTTCTAAGATACTTGATCCTACCCAACTTTCTTACTTAATGTTTAACCTGTGATGGAACCTAACTTTGTTTTTACTGTTTCCTGGAAAGGAGAAATTTTAAGTCATACAACTGAATTAAGATACACTGACAAAAGAAGAAGCAAGTTTAAATGTATTACTTGACTTAATGTCTTAGATACATTCTTGGTTCTAAAGTTCTGACTCTTCTAACATCTTACTTAATGATACTTTTCTGTTTAATTAAACTATAAATTTTGGCTACTTCTGTCCCAGCTTTGTAATAGACGTGCTTTGATTCTAGGAGGAATGATCCTGGCTGCTGATTATTCTCAACTTGAACTGAGGATCTTGGCTCATTTATCCCAGGACCATCGTCTCATTGAGGTATTAAATAGTGGAGCTGATGTTTTCAAGAGCATTGCAGCAGAATGGAAGATGATTGATCCGGAGACAGTTGGGGATCATATAAGGCAGCAAGCCAAGCAGGTACATGTATAGTAAAACAGGTAAACACTTTTAAAACTAGATATCAAAAGTAGCAAAAGTTGTATGTTTGGAGGTCTTAGATTGAAAATCTCTCACTTAAATGTTTACTGTTCCTGTGCCTAGGAAGTAGATCAGTATATTCATGGGATTTAGAGTTGAAAGGATCATTAAAGGTCATCTTGTCCCAGCCTCTCTTTCACAGGTAAAAAAACTAAAGTCATAGAAGGAAATTAACTTGTCCAACCCCATATACAAGTAGGAAGTAGCAGAACTAGGATAATAAGGAAAATTGACGTTTATATAATTGCTTAAAGCCCTGAAAACATGTTATATCATTTGATCATTATGACATCCCCAGGAAGTTGGTTTTGTTATTTGATCCAAACCCATGGTTTCATTAGTGGAGAGAATTCCTGGTTAGGAGACTATTTCTACTAATATAGACTGGATATTGTTCTGGGAATCTGTAGCCTCAGAGAGTTTCCTGAGCATAGAGAGGACCGCTGACTTGCCTTGGGTCACACAACCAGTGAATTCAGGAGGCAGGACTTGAATCTCCCCAGATCTTCCTGCTTTCTAGGTCAGCCTTCTCTCCATGAACCCATATTTGCCTTCATGGTGCTGCTAACTGAGGTTCTCATGGAGGTTGAATGAGTTGTCAAGGGATGTATTCTCACGTCTGAGGTCAAGAGCAGCACACGAATCACTGTGCACTGGTGCAAACATTCTGACTCCAGGTCCGTTGTTCTTTATGGATGATTATTGCTTTGTTGTGTAGTTTGAGATCTGGTACTACTAACCCTCCTTTCCTGCTTTTTGCATGATTTGCCTTTATTTTCATGACTATTCCTCCAGATGACATATTCTTTCTAGTCTTATAAACCAATTCTTTGGTAGTTTGATTATAGTACTAAATATGGAAATGAATTTAGGTTGTAATATCATTTTATCATATTAGTGCGAATATTTCTTTATTTCTAAATGTATCTCTCCTATATTCCCTAGTAAGGAAGCAAGGTGGCACAATGAATGGAGCACTGGGCCTGGAGTGAAGAAGACTTGAGTAAAAGCCAGCCTCAGACACTTACTAGCTCAGTGACCCTTGACAAGTCACTTAACATCTGCCTGCCTTAGTTTCCTCAGCTGTAATATGGGAATTATAACAGTTCATGACTCTCAGGTTGTTTTGAGGATCAGATAGATTATATTTGTTAAGTGATAAGCATAGTACCTGGCACATCGCAAGTGCTATGTGAATGATTATTCCTTGGCAGCAAAAGCAGCCTAACTTTCTCCATAAAATTAGCTAAGGTGCTAGTCACCATAAACTCTTTTCTGTGGCCTTTAAATTGCTTATTTAATGGAATGCCTCTATTATCCTAGATTTGCTATGGAATAATCTATGGAATGGGAGCTAAATCTCTAGGAGAGCAAATGGGCATTCAAGAAAATGATGCTGCATGTTATATTGAATCCTTCAAATCCAGATACACAGGTAAAAGAAATCTCTAAATGTGCTTTTTTTTGAATTATTTTATTTGTTTTCAGTGTTCCACAATCACTTCCATATATCTTAGATTTTTTTCCACTCCCTCCTCCTCATTCTCTTCTCCCTCCCCACTCCCTCCTTGAGACGGCATACAATCTTATGTAGGTTCTACATGTACGTTCCTATTAAATGCATGTTGCATAGAAGAATTAAAATGAATGGGGGAAACCATAAAACAAAATAAAACATAACACAAAAGAAAATGGTATGTTTCTATCTGTGATCCAATTCCATTGTTCTTCCTCTGGATGTGGAAGGAGTTTTGCCTCAAGAGTCCATTGGAAGTTTTTTAAGTCCATGCATTTCAATGAAATATTAAGTCTACCAGAAAAATTCCTCACACACTGTGGTTGTTGCTGTGTACAAAGATGCTCCTTTCACTCAGCATCAGTTCATATAAGTCTTTCCAGGCTTCTCTGAAATCTTCCTGTTCATCATTTCTCATAGCACAGTAGTATTCAATAACATTCGTATACCATAACTTATTCAGCCATTCCCCAACTGATAGGCATCCCCTTGATTTCCAGTTCTTGGCCACCACAAAGAGCTGCTATAAATATTTTTGTACATGTGGGACTCTTTCCCGTGATTTTGATCTTTTTGGGATAGAGTCCCAGAAGTGATATTGCTGGGTCAAAGGGTATGCACATTTTTGTAGCCCTTTGGGCATAGTTCCAAATTGCTCTCCAGAGTGGTTGGATCAGTTCACAGCTCCACCAACAGTGAATTAGTGTTCCAACTCTCCCACATCTTCTCCAACATTTATCATCTTCCTGTTTTGTCATGTTAGCCAATCTGATAGGTGTGATGTAATTATCTCAGAGTTATTTTAATTTGCATCTCTCTAATCAATAGTGATTTAGAGCATTTTTTTCATATGATTATAGATAGCTTTAATTTCTTCCTCTGAAAATTCCCTGTTCATATCCTTTGACCATTTATCAGTTGTGGAATGACTGTTGCAGATGATATGATGATATACTTAGAGAATCTCAGAGAACCAAGTAAATATCTACTTGAAGTAATAAACAACTTTGACAAAGTTGTAGGTTACAAAATAAACCCAGATAAATCATCTGCATTTCTGCATATTACTAACAAAGCCCAACAACAAGAGATAGAAAGAAAAATCCCTTTTAAAACTACTATAAAATGTCTGGGTGTCTACCTGCCAAAGCAAACCCAGGGACTATATGAACACAGTTACAAAACACTTTTCACACAAATAAAGTCAGATCTAAGTAAGTGGAAAAATATTAGTTGCTCATGCGTAAGCCAAGCTAATATAATAAAAATGACAATTCTACCTAAATTAGCTTACTTACAATCAAACTACCAGACAATTATTTTCTAGAGCTAGAAAAAGTAATGTCAGAATTCTTCTGGAAGAACAAAAGGTCCAGAACATCAAGGGAACTAATGAAAAAAAAATGCTAGGAAAGGTGGCCTAGCCCTACCAGATATCAAATTGTATTATAAGGCAGCAGGCATCAAAACCACTTGGTACTGGCTAAGAAACAGAGGGGTAGATCAGTGGAATAGGTTAGGTACTCAAGACACAGTAGTTAATGAATATAGCAATCTACTGTTTGATAAACCCAAAGGCCCCAGCTTCTGGGATAAGAACTCACTGTTTGACAAAAATTGCTGGGAAAACTAGATAACAGTGTGGTGGAAACTGGGCATAGACCAATGCCTGACACTGTACACAAGAATAAAGTCCAAATGGGTACATGATCTAGGTATAAAGATAGATACTGTAAACAAATTAAGGGAGCAAGAAATAGTATATTTGTCAGATTTATGGAGAATGGAGAAATTGATGACCCAACAAGAGATAGAGAACATTATGAAGTACAAAATGAATAATTTTGATTAAATTAAATTGAAAAGTTTTTGCACAAACAAACCCAATGCAACCAAAATTAGGAGGGAAGCAGAAAACTGGGAAAAAATTTTTGCAACTAGTGTCTGTAATAAAGGCCTCATTTCTAAAATATATAGAGAACTAAGTCAAATGTGTAAGAATACAAGTCAATCCCCAATTGATGTGACTCATTCTAAAGGAATCCTTTATGTTTTACACTCATCATACTTTCACCTGTGGTTTGAAGTTTGCTTTTGAAGGTCTCCATCAGCGAAGATTTTCATCAGGTAATTTAAAGGGATGTATAATGCCCGGGGCGACTCCTGGGCCTTCGCCTTCTACTTACCTATCCCCGGTCTTCGGACGTCTCCGGCCCCTCTCCTGGTTGGGGGAGGGGAATTCCCTCTCCCTGTTGGGGGAGGGGAATAAACAGGCAGAGCACCCGAAAGGAGTTGCAGCCAGCAAGCTTTATTGCGTTTCTTCTCCTCTAGCTCTCGTGGTCATCCCCTTTTATTATCCCCTGTCTCCTCCCCCGTACCTCCCATGGGCGGGCGAGCTCCTCCCAAGTGCCTCCCCATGGGTGGAGCCAGCCTGTTACCAGGGCCATCCCAGTACCCCACAAGAGGGCAGGTTCGGACCCTCAGGCGTCTCACGGTCCTCACGGGGGACCCCGGTCCAGAGCTGTCCCCCAACAGTATAACACCTGGACAGTCACAAAAACCAACATGTGGACACCAACACAATATAATGTATTTGGGAAAATTAGGGACCGAGAGTGAACCTCAGAAGGTTGGTCGTGTGAGTGGCATAATTTCCTGTCAAATCTTTGTCCTGTTGGAAGAACTCTTAACGATATTTATATATTGTTGACTTGAAAGAAGTGCCTAGATGAGAAGCAGCTTCTTCTTTTATTCTTTTTGGCTTTTGTTTTAAGGAAGCTTGTATTTTGGGGGGCCCAGTAGATACTTCCTAAAAAACACTCATGCAAATCTTTATACAAATTACATTTCTATAAAAAGCATGCTGTCAGTTTTTTTTAAGGGTTATCTTTTATTTTCTTGTTTCTTTTGCTCGTCACCTCTGTTTCACACTATATTCCTCCCAAGCCCCCTCTCAGAGGGCCATTCCTTATAATGAAAGAAGGAAGGAAAAAATTCAGCAAAACAAACCCACATATTGGAAAAAAGCAAACCCTGATGTTCTATGCCATATTCCCGCCTCCGTGGGTTATTCAGTGGGAGGTACCTTATGTCTCTTCCATGCTGCCAAGCTTGGTTGTTACAGTTTCAGAGCATTTGTTTTCCATTGTTATTGTTGCTTTACTTTCCATCTGTATTGGTGTGGTCTTTGTCCATATTGTTTTCCTGATTCTGCTTGTTTCACCTCATGGAGTCTTTCCATGCTTCAGTGTCTTTGACTTATTCATCCTTTCTTGCAGCTGAGTGATATTCCATATAGGAATATGCCACACTTCTCATTGAGCCATTCCTAGGTCGCTGGGCACATGCTGTGCTTCCAGCTCTATGATACCACAGAAATTTCTGCTGTAAGTGTTTTGGGATCTGTGGGATCCATCTAACACTGACCTCTAGGGGCACATGTCTTAGCCACGTAATTAGTTTCTTATTAACGAAAAGGAGGACTGTGTCCTTTAAATTTGGTAGTGTGGTCCTAACATTGATCAATGTATTTGACCAGTTTTTGTTGTATGTCCTTGTTGACTTTTTTTATATTGCGATAGCCATTGTGAACATGGCTCTGCCCTTTTTTTCTTGTTTTACATCACTTGATAGATGCCTTCCCATGTTTTTCTGAATTCTTATTTGTCATCAGCAGTAATATTTTTTCATCCGCTTTCTAATTGTTGGCTCATTTTGTTTCTAGCACTTTGTTATCATAAATAAGGCTGTTTCAGACATTTTTATATGTGGATCTTTATCACTATCAATCACTGAATATAGTTATAGTAGAATGAGTTATAGTAGAATGAGAAAGAACAATGCAAATTTAGTAACTTTTATTAATTTTTTTCATCATTCCAATTATTTTCTAAAACAATTGTTTAGAACCAATAATGTGTTAATATTCCTATTTTCTCACAGTTCCTTTAGAATTGAGTTTTTCTGTATTAACTTGAAAGGTGAAGTGTGGCACCTCAGGATTATTTTAATTTGCATTTCTTTGATTTTTTAAAGTGGTTGTTGGTAGTTTTTATCACTTGTTTTGAAAGCCATTTTTGTCAGGCCTCTTGGCTATCTGGCCCATACTCTTATAATTTTATATAAATTTCCCATACATTTAGATCTTACACTTTTATCAGAGAAATTTATTGAAAGTTTTTTTCAATCAAAATCATTTCTTCTAATTCTAGGTGAATTGATTTTAATTGTTCAAAAACTTTAAAAATTTAGGTAATTGAAATTGCCTATTTTGTTCTTTATAGTCTCCTCTCTTGTTTGGTTCACAATTCTACCCCTAACCACAGTCATGAAAGATAGAACTTCCATTATCTATCTTTTTTTATGCTATAATTTTTTGTATTTAGATCATTTATCAATTTGAAATTTATTACCATATGGAATATTTCTAAGTTTTGGTTATCTGTCTGTTCCACTCATAGTTTTTAAAATAATTGTTGCTTTGTAGGTTAGTTTAAAAACTGCCAAACCATCCTTCTTACTTTTTCTCATTATACATTCTTGAACTTTTATTTCTCAAAATGTTCTTTGTTTTTATTTCGTCTGATTCCATAAAATTTTGACAATTTAGTTATTCATACTACTTCCTTTATAGTCACTGGGTATAGCATTTTTCCTTATTTCCCTTTAGTTTGGTCCTACATTTGTTTTGCATGTGGTTGTCCATCCCAGATCTTCCCTCTCTCTTTGACTGTCTCTTGACCTTGTTTCTTCTTCCCTCCTTTTTTATCCCAGTTCTATGTATACTTTACTGTGTTTTTACCAGCCTGCTCCTTAGAAGCAATCTTCCCTTTCCTGGCCCTGATAAAAGTGAAGTTTATTAACTCCACACTCTCTTCACTTCAGGGTCTGAAAAGTCTTTTCCTGTAGTTCCCTAATTATGAGAAATAGTAAGTTCCTCCTCCTTATTGCAACTTTTTCCAGGGTGTTTCCTTTTTTTCTTTTTTCCTTTTGTCTTTTATTGAGAGTTGGAAGTTACTAGTTGCATTACTGCTGAGAAGTGACTCTGTTCGGTTCAGATGGTGAAGATTCCTTCTAGCTACTGTCATTTTACACTCTTTTTGACTTCATAGTCTACCACTTCTCCATGAGACCTTCCTTGTCAAGGCCTGGAATCAGGGTGGTCAGTGGGGTAGCAATTTTAACCATAACTTTTGTAGTACAGCACATATACTAAGCGCTGAAGCCGGGATTTAAACCCAAGTCTTCCCCCTCCATCCGCCGTGCCCCCCCCCCCAAATCCCAGGGATCTTTCTACTATATTAGGCTACTTCTCAAAGTAGCTTGTCTTATATTTTAATGTATTTCTTTAGGCAGAAATAAGTATGTTACATAAATTATAGACTTGGAGTGTATTTAGATTTTATTTTATTTTTCTCTTAGGTATTCAACGTTTCCTAAGAGAGACAGTAAAGAACTGCCACAGAGATGGGTTTGTTCAGACCATTCTGGGGAGGCGAAGGTATTTGCCTGCAATCAAAGACCCAAACCCTTACAGTAAATCCCATGTATGTTGAACGTTCTCTAGACACTAATTTAGAAGTTAAAAAATATCTGTGTAGTGTAATGTGGAACTTAAATCAGTAATTCTAAACTTTGACTAATAGTATTGGCAGATTTGTTGGTCTTATGATGAGTGTATGTATATACTTTGTGTTAATTGTTATGAAGTCTTTTTAAAGGAAATTAAGTAGTATATAGCATGTAAAAGCTTTTGTTGAATTTGGTTCCCTGATATAAAATTCCAGATTTAAGAGATTACTTATTATTTATTAACACTTACAATTAATATTCTTTGCATAGAAAATAGTAGCATAGGGAAAAGGTCATACAGAAAGATACAGTATATGACAAACAGTGAGAGGGAATAAGAGTAGAGAAGGGAAGAAGGAAATAGATGGATTTATTCAAAAGACATGATACCTGACAGTGAATGCACCTGCTATTTATATCAGAGTATTCTCGGGAATCTGATGCTTGCAGATTGGTTCTGCACCTGAGAAATAGTGGCAGATAATGGTAAAAAATTTTACAAAGACAGAAAATCCAATATAAAATTGTCTCGATAAAAAAATCTTTGGGGTCCTGGCAGTGTGAACAGGGAAGGCAAACAAGGATTTCATGTTTCACTTAGAGACAAGAATTTGTAATAAAATCCATAGAGAAATGATCCTCATACCATAGCGTATCTTAGAAGGTAGGGGAGGTGAGAACATGTTGCGCTGTCCTGCACTTTGTGCTTGGTCAGTGTTTCTTCCAGAAACAACTAAGAAAAACATGTTTACAAAATGTAGCATGTGCATTTGACTAGAAGGGAAATTGAAAAATGTGCTGGAGAATTATTTCTTTATTTTCTAGCTTATCAGGATAAGGAAAATTTTCCTTGAAAAAATAGAGTATGAGATTCCCTTCAAGCACAAGAGAAAATAAAATAATACTAGAAGGTAGAGGAGAATCAAAATTTGTGTCAGGGGTTCTGAGGGACAGAAAAATGTACCTCACAAAATGAAGGGAAGACGAAAGGCTGCTGATGTCTTAGAGCCACACAGTAGGTTTGAATTTCTTGTACATTCTATTGTTTCATAGAGCAATGACAGGAATCTCCTGATGCTACCAGGAGAGAGGATATCTGTTTGAAGTCCTTTAGCTCTAGGTCTATGATGTTCTTACTAGCCAAAGAAAGAAGAGATGAATCCTAGTGTGACTATGAACAGATTTTTTTTTTTTTAGCACATTAACAGAAAATAGAATAAAAGCAGGCAGCAGAGGATAAGTACAGAACGGCACAGCCCTGCATGATAATGCCTAGAGTGTCAGCTCTTTGGGACCCTGTGGACCATAACACACCAATGATGTGCATAGGGTTTTCTCGGCAAAGTTACTGCCACTTCCTTCTTCAGTGGATTAGGCAAACAGAGGTTAGATAACTTACCCAGAGTCATGCAGCTGATAACTATCTGAGGCTGGATTTGAACTTGGGTCTTCCTGACTCCAGGCCCAGTTTTCTATCCACAGAGCTGTCTAGCTGTCTCACCTAAAGTTTATGCTAAGAACTACAGAAGTTATTTGTTTTTAGCTATGTTGGAGGAAAGAGGAGGAACAAAGTAGGGTTAGGACCATTTTAGGGGAACAGATGATAAAAATGGGCGATGATTAAAAGTGAAATTACTAAATTTTTATTTTGTTCTATCTTCTCTATCAAGGAGATTGATCTTCAGAATAGGGATTAAAACACAAAATGATCACTAGGGAATTGGCATGATAAGGAAAACCAGTTGATGTTGAGTTCAAATCCCTAGTCCAGATGAACTACATCATGGGTCCTAAAAAACTTAAAGATCCAGTTTATAAGCTGCTGTTGGCTATTTTTGGAAAAACGTGTACTTCAGGAGAGGTACCATAGAAGTAGACAATAACTGGTGCAATTATTTTTAAGGGGAAGGAACTTTAGACCAGTGAGGACAGTATGAGTTCCTTTTCTCCCCTCCCTTCCCCTCCCCCCTCCCCTCCCCTCCCCCCTCCCCTTCCTCCCTCCCTCCCTCCCTCCCTCCCTCCCTCCCTTCCTTCCTTCCTTCCTTCCTTCCTTCCTTCCTTCCTTCCTTCCTTCCTTCCTTCCTTCCTTCCTTCTTTCCTTCCTTCCTTCCTTTCCAGGATGATTAGACAGATCAGAGGAATTCTTTAGACATGATATACTTGAACTTCAGAGGAAAATTTAACAGAATCTTTCACAAGATCTTTATGAACAAGTTAGGAAGATATGGGCTGTATGATAATATGATCAGTGAAGAGAGAATTGGCTAAATGACCAGGAGTGTGGTTATTTGTTTTGTCAAGTAGTTTTTTTTAATGGAGTGCTACAGAATTATTTGTTTGGATTCTTTTTGTTCAGCACTTCTCTAAGTGCCATAGATGAGCATTTTCAGATGAAATTACATTTGAACAGAGAGCTAATAGAATTTAAAAGGAGCTCAACATGTTAAAATTGTGGGCCTAATTAATAGATGAAACTTAATGGGTATAAATGTTAAGTCCTATATGCAGAAAGTCAGTTTAACAATTATAGAAGGGGGGGGGGGGTTCTGGATAATATGTGTAATGTGAAAAAGACTCAAGGGTTTTTAGTGGATGCTAAACTCAAAGAGTCAATGGTATGATATGGTAGCAAAAAAGCTAAAATAATCTTAGGATCTATTAGCCGAAATTTTAGTATATCTAGAACAAGACATTGTCATCCCAACTGCATTTTGCCCATGTCAGACTACATCGGGATTTTCCCAACATTTTGAGAAGGACATTGGCATTTTTGGATTGTCCATCTAGAGGAGACACTCAGGTTGATGCAGGAATTCAACTATTATCCAAATTATTACAGATAGAAGGAGTGAGCTTGTTGGACAACTTGTTACCTTCAGTCATGTGTTTAAGTGATTGTCATATGGATAATGATAGCTCACCTTCCCCCACAGCCTTAGAACTAAAGTAGATTTAAGGATCATCTAGTCCAGCTCTTCCACTCTGCAGGCAAAGCCGTAGCCCAAAGAAACTATTTCATGTGCTGCTTTAATGTTTTACTCAGTAAGAGAAATGTAAATTAAAAGAACTCTGAGGTTCCATCCATATTTAAGTCGACAAAGATTAAAAAGCAAATGATGGTTGTTGGAGATGTTGTGGGAGGACAGTAACACTAATGTACTTTGGAGGGAACTTTGAATTAGTCTCAACTTTCTGTACTTCCAAGCTCTCTAAACTATACATATCCTATGACCCAATGATACAGATACTAGATTTATTATGTCCCCAAAGAACTCAAAGACAGAAAGGAAAGAGCGTATATGTACAATGATACTAAAAGGAAGGAAAGAAATGAACATTTATTACGTGCCTAATGTGTACCAGGCACGGCGCTTAGGGTTTTATAAATATTATCTCATGTGATCCTCACAACAACCCTGAGAAGTAGGTGTTATTATTATCTTCATTTTAGAGTTGAGGAAACTGAGGCAGACAGATTAAAGTGATACACTCAGGGTCATGCAGCTAGTGAGTGTCTCAGTCCAGATTTGAACTCAGGTCTTCCTGACTGCAGTCCCAGTGCTCTATCCACTGCAGTGACCTGCAGCAACACTTCTTGTCATAACAAATAACTGGAAAGAAATGTGTATCCATCAGTTTGGAAATGGCTGAGCAAATTATGGCGTGTAATTGTAATAGCGCATTACTGCACTGACAGATGGGATGGATTCAGAAAAAATCTGGGAAGGGTTGTATAAAGTGATTCAAAGTGAAGCAAGAAGAACAAGGAGAACATTTTATTTTTTTAAATTTATTTTAGTTTTCAACATTCATTTCCATAAGATTTTGAGTTCCAATTTTTCTCCCCATCTCTCCCTTCCCCCCACCCAACACTGTGCATTCTGAATACCCCTTTCCCCAATCTTCCCTCCCTTCTATCACACCCCTCCCTTCCTTTATCCCCATTTTCTCTCTTTTCTTGTAGGACAAGATAGATTTCCATACCCCATTACCTGTATTTCTTATTTCTCAGTTCCATGAGAACACTTTATTTAATAACTACATTATGAAAAAAATAGCTTTGAAAGACTAATGCAGTGACACAAATCCTGAAGATTCATGATGAATCATGCTTCCCCCTTTCTTGACAGAGAAGCTATGGATTAGAGGTGGAAAAGAGGCATGTATTTTTAGTCATGACCAATGTGTGGATTGGTTTTGCTTTACTATGCTTACTTTTTAAAACAGAGAGAATCTTTTTTATTTTGGGAGGGATTAGGGGAGGAGAAGAGAGATTCTTGGGAGGAAAGGAGGTGTGGTGATAGTGACGTCAAAAGGAAAGAGAAAACGTTCTTGTCTGAATTTGAAACTACAGAAAAGAACTATGGAAATTCAGAAAGAGACACAGCTGGAACAATTTGGGCACCATTGTGTTAAATGTATTATATAATTAATAAAAAACAAGCTGTATATAATAGTCATGCTTTTATATGCAGTTTTCTTTTTCTGAAATTTTTTGTCTCTGGATATGATCATGTTGGTTGATGTTTGCCAAGTTCATAATAAAAAATGCTTTTAAAGTCCTAATATTTTTAATTAGTATACTTATGAAAACCTCTATACCTTTTCTGAGGAAACAGTTGGTAATCAATGCACTTTTATTTAAAACACACTGAACTATAGCTAATTTTCTGGGGTTATACATGAGTAAGTTTCCTATTAAATTATTTAGGTAAATAGTATCTCATAAATACGTAATAAAGGCTATATGATTATTTGGGCAGGTGTTATCTTCCCAGTAAATCATAAATATCTTGAAATTAGGAAGTGTTTTTTACTTTTTGCATTATCTAAGCACCTTGCCTTGCACATAATGGTTACTCAATTACTTTTTATTCATCAAATATTGGGATAATCCTACATTCTTCTTAATTGAATGAATGAATGCTTTTCTCTTTTACAGGCTGAACGTCAAGCCATCAATACCACAGTCCAGGGATCTGCTGCTGATATTGTCAAAATGGCCACTGTCAACATTCAGAGACGATTAGAGACTCTCCCTTCTGTCATCCAGTCACATGGACATAGAGAGAGAAAGCTACATGGTGACCGAACAGGTTTGTTTACTTTACGTGATGACAGTTTTCAGGTTAAGGAAGTAATTATAAGAGAACGAGGGGAGTGACTTGTAAGAAAAGTTCTTATTTTCACTTGTGAGTATTTCGTAGTTTTCTTGACTGCTTATTTTTATGTAATAAGTAAACATGTGTGATTGTCAGGTTCTATGAATAAACTCTAAACTAGCCTTTGTGTGTGTCCTTTGCCGTTGTCTTCATATTTTTTGCTTGTAGCTCAAAAATATGTCTCCTATTTACATTATTACACAGGCAGATTGCATTTGACCTTAGCTGTTCCATCACCCATTTCCTGATTCTTTATCCCTCACTTCGTTGTTCTTCCTTCCAGTAATTTTTGACTCAGAGACTGCTGTCAAACTTCTTGTAA
The DNA here is from genome assembly GCF_028372415.1 of Notamacropus eugenii. Taxonomy (NCBI): domain Eukaryota; kingdom Metazoa; phylum Chordata; class Mammalia; order Diprotodontia; family Macropodidae; genus Notamacropus; species Notamacropus eugenii. The sequence continues at coordinate 344,406,595 of NC_092876.1, forward strand.
TAACAAATCACATTTATCTAGTGCTTTCAATTTTATTGGATGCTTTCTTCATAGGAATCCTATTGTCGTCGCTTTTCTAGGGAGAGATCCATAAGGCTAGGGCTGGGGGTCATGGGAGGGGGAGGTATAAAGGGCAATAGAAGGGGAAGGAATGGGAAAGGTGTAATCATTGGAAGTCTAGGGTGTTGCTGGTGGGAAAAAGCTGAACTAGACTACAGTAAGTAGTAACATGGGCAAAACCACCATGAGTGGACTCTGGAGTGATGCTGAGGGAGGCTTTGAGGGAATTGTCTAAGTTTGGATGTATACAACAAAGAGAAGTTGTGTGTGTGGTATTTTATTCTGTGTATAATCACATACAAAATCAGCTTTAGTAGACATAAATGGTAGCAGGTGGAAATAGTGGACTTGAATGATTTTTTTGACTTGGGAAGTGCACTCCTGGTAGAATTGAAGGCTCATTGAACTTGTGGTAGGAATAATTGGGTTTATGTTCCAACTTGATCATTTACTAGTTTTAGGACCTTAGTGGTTAGGATCTAATGTGACGATGTATATCAAATACTTTGTAGACTTTATGGCACTATATAAACATAAACTCTGTTGTTGATGATGATGCCTAAAGGAACAGGAAAGGGAAGGTCTATGACGGAAAAAGAATTGGATTTTCATTCGAAATACCTGGGTTCAAATCCCATTTTTGCCAGTAAGCAGGAAGAACTCCCTTGATCTATTGAAATTTATATTGCTTTTTAAACTTGGCCAAAGTCCCATGGAATCCTGACTAGGACATTGAACTTGAAGTAAGGAAGACCTGAGTTCAAATCCTGCCTCAGATACTTATTGACTGTGTAATCCTCACTTTTCTCATCTGTAAAATGAGGGAGTTAGACTTAGTTTCGATCAAGCTCTAAGTCTGTGGTCCTGTGATCCTAAATTCTATTATACAGCAGGATAAAAGATAGCATACTGGTTAAGTATCTGGTTAGTATATGGTTGACGTATCATGCCAATTTATAAAGAATCCAAATATGTTTATATAACTGCACACAAACATAGACACATTGATGCATTGGGGAATTGACTGGTATCTCTGCACATTTATATTACTTTATTGAGTTTAACAAATAAATTCTGTTTTGGGGTGTGGAAATAAGGTATTTTGGCTTCTAAAAATTATAATATACCATTTATTAGTGATTTATTTTAAATTTAATTTAATTTATTAATCTAATATTTCTTGGGTGATGCAGAAAGAATATCAAGATATTAAATTGTCTTAGTATCATCATTGACAACACTTTTCATTGTATATTGTATGTATAAAGTATAGAATTTTTCATATAGATCAGTCTGGTCAACAGAATGTCAGGTTACAAGTATTTAGTGTGGTTTATTATGTATTTATAAATAGTATACTTATTTATAAGTATGCAACATATTTATATATACAGTATATATTATGGTATATGTATTTATAAATAGTTTATGTATTCATAAACAGTAATGATACTGTTGGGCATGTTTGCCTACTCCAGAGGAAGAACCATGTATGTTGGTTCACTCTTTTCATATATTCACTCTGTCTCTTCTAGAGATGTCATGAATGGATCCAGGGCTTAAGCAAAGCAGTAAAGGTAATTGCTAAGCAGACATAAATTTGAGAGGTCCCTCACAACATGTGATAATTCCAAGGTCCCTTTGAGCTCTGATACTCTGTAAGTTCTCTGAGTTCTGTTTAGTGGAAAGCTGTACACACAGAACCATTTCTTTCAGAAAATGGTAGCACAGTATTGAATGTATAGTCCAGGTGCTAATTGATGAGACTGAGATATTGTGGGGGGATCACTTTGAGAAAACATCAAGGAGCTTCTCGAGTGATGAGGAGGATGTTATCAACTTAATTACCATGGGCTCACTTGTGAAGTTATGAGCACGTGACAGAACCCACATTTGTGTTTAGACATTGACACATAAGAGAAAAATAATAGTGTAGATGATCCTTCACAGTTATAAAGCATTTTATATACAGTAGTCCTGTGAGATAGGTAATATCTCTATTTTACAAGAATCAACCAAGGCTCAAAAGTTTAAATGACTTCGCTGAAGTCATAGAGCTAAGTAGTAGAGTCTCAGCATGTTCTGTGCCATATATACAGACTGATACATACAACACACCTGTAAATGTTTGCAAAGATACAGAGATCCAAAGCCGACTCTTGTTTTCCTCCCAAAGACAATGAAGTATCTTCTTGCTTTTGTGGCAGGTATAGGTTGTAAGTTGCAGTGCTTGGATGCTGGCTGGGTACCACCTTATAACCTGGCATGATTGTTTATGGTACTGTTGCCCCATTGGATCTCCCCCCTCAGCACTGAGATTACTCAAAAGCTAAGTGGTAGAACTTTGCCTGACTCATGCCTACATAGTTTAAGTGTGGCCTTTTGACTGAATCCCAAATTTTAAAGAACAAAATTTGGAATTCAGTCAGAAGGTTGCACTTAAGCATCTAGAAGGCCACATGTGGCCTCAACGCTGCAAGTTCTTCACTCCTGGGATTCTTAGATTATCCCTTAGGGTAGATTAAAAGAGGTGTTTTCCAACTTTTAAAGTCGTGAGATCTTTATGTTCAAATTATTATAATAATGATTTGTGCTATTTTTCTTGTACAATAAAATTTGAGTGATAAATGAATTCTTTATGTAAGTGGTAAGAAAGCAGAATTACATGTCATATTGTAGCGATTGGTTTAGTGGCCCCTCTTTATATTGAGTCTGACAACCCTGAAGTAGCATATATAGGAAAGTATGGTCAGTAGAGATACCATAGAATGCTGATTTATTTTAATTTGTACCAGTCTTCCCTTTCAGTAGGCAAGTCAGCAGGCATTTATTAAATAATTATTGTCCTCAAAGAGTTTGTAGTCTGCTTAGGGAGCCAGGCTTTGAGGGGCTTTAAATGCCAAAAGAAATTGTTTGCATTTGATGATAGAAGTAATGAGGAGTCACTGGAGATTATTGAGCAGAGGAGTGACGTGAGCAGACTTGCTTTAGGAATATCACTTTGGCAGTTGGGCAGAAGAAGGATTGGAAAGGGAAGAGTCAAGAGTCAAAGGGATCCCAATTAGGAGTCTGTTGCAGTAATCCAGGTGAGAAGTGATGAGCTAGGTTGTTGGCTTGTGAGTAGAGAGAAATAGAAAAGAACATACACACACACACATGATGTTGTGGAGGTATAATCAACAATACTTGGCAACTGAATAGGTAATATAGGGTGAGGGATGGCAAAGGTGACTATAAGGTCATGAACCTAGGTGTCTTAGAAGCATGATAGTGTTCTCTGAAATAGGTGGGTTTTAGGGAGAGGATAATAGGTTCTGTTTTATACACATTGAGTTTGAAATGCTCGATGGGACATGTAGTTTGGAATGTATAATATATGTATAATAGGAAGTTGGCAATGTGGAGCTGGATCTTAGAAGTAGAGATCTGGGGGTAATCTGGGGGTGTGAAGGTAATAAATGAGCTGTCCAGGAGCTGATAGGTCACTTGGGAGAATGTGTAGGGAAGATTACCTGGTACAGACTCAGGGTACATCTAAAGTCACAGACAGATTATAAGGATTATGGTCCCCCAGAGAAAACTGAAAGAGCAGTCAGGATATTTAAGAGAAAGCAGTGTTATACAAACCCAGAGAGGAAAGAGTATACAAGAGAGAAGCTAAACATCACAGTGACTCATGTTGCAGAGAAGTCAAGACATATGAGGATTTAGAAAAAACTATTAGCTTTGTCAACTGAGAGACAAGTAATCATTGGCCATTGTGGAGAGAGCCATTTCAGTTGAGTGATTAAGTTAGATTGAGATTGTAAGGTGTTCAAAAGTGAGTTAGAGGAAAGTAGAGGGAATGAGTACAGATAACTTTTTCTAGGAGATTGTGAAATATAGAGGATAATATCTTGAGAAGGTGGTAGGATCAAGTGAGAATTTTTTAAGGATCATTGAGATCTAGGTACGTTTGTAAGCAGCAGGTAAGGAGCCTGTTCATAGAGAGAAGTTGAAGACTGGAGAAGAGGGGTATGATTTTAAGGACCATTTGCCAAAAGAGGCAGGAAAAATGGCACCAATTATGTAAGCATAGGAGTTGGATGTGATGAGTAGAATGAATATCAGAGAATTAAAAGGTAGGGAAAATGGGTTATGATATGCAGAGGTTTTGAAATAAAGGAGAAGAGGGAGCTCAGAATGTATGGCCTTTGTTTTCTCAGTTAAGTATGAGACTATATTTTCTTCTGAGTAACTGGAGGAAGTAGTGTGGTAACTTTAAAGGGAGAAGAGAAGGTTTGAACATATTGGGGTGAGGGGAGATGATAGAGAATCAGTTGGGTAGGGATTAAAGGATTACCTTCATGTTCTGAAGCCCCAGTTGAGATGAGATAACAAATATGTAGTGGGCATAGCCAGCAGACTTGTCAGCTTTGTTCAGCAGTATGTGAATAGGAACAGGGAAGGCTGGTGGCAGAGGGTTTTTTAGGTGTGGGACTTGGTAAGGAATATTCAACAGTAAGACTAGGGAGCAAGAAATTTAATAATAGAGGACAGTGTAACCTTGAATTAATTAACAAAAGGGTCAGGATTCAGAAGGAAGGAAAATGAAACCTTAGCAGGGTTAATATAGTAAGAGGAGAAGGGGTTAGAGGTCACAGTGAGCACTTTGGGAGAGTGAGTGAGACTTTGGGAGAGAGAGAATGATAGAAGATCCTGGGTCAAATAAAAGACTATCAGAATTCTCGATCATGGAAGTAGAGCACTTGTGGGTAATGGAAGTCAAGAATGTGACTGTGGCTGACATGGAATATGAGAAGAGGTTTGGGAATTGAGGAAAGGATGGACCATCGATGTGTATTTTGATGCCTTGAAGGCAACTGGTGGTGCAGTGGATAGAGCTCTGGGCTTGGAGGAAGAAAGACCTGAGTTCAAATCTGGCCTCAGACTTATTAGATGTATGACCCTGGGCAAGTCACTTTACCTCAGCTTCCTCACCTCTAAAATGGAGATAGTAACAACAGTTCCCTGAGGGTGGTTGTGAAGATCAAATGAAGTAATGTTTGTAAAAAGCACTCAGCATGGGCCTGATCCACAGTAGGCTCTATCCAAATGCTTGCTTTCTTCTATTCCCTTCCTCCCTTCCTTTCCCTAGTGTCATGTAAAGCCAGTCACAGCAGCACACTGGAGGCCTGCTGCTGTGAGTGATTTTAAAGGTCTAATCACATAGTATGACGAACTCTCTTTTTATTCAGCAACAAACTAAACATTGTTCAGTAAAGCAAAACATCATATATATAAAAATATATATCATATCTATATCTATATATATCTCATACAATAGTACCATCCTTAATCAATACCAAGTATCCAAGTAAAGTCTTTTTTAAAAATACCCCTAGGTCACAGTAAGAACAATCTTCTTAATCATTCCACCGCGTCCAAGTAAAGTCCTCTTTCATCTTGACTTGAGGCTGACTTCCTCCTCTGTGGACTGACCACTCCCAGCTCTTGCCTGGATTCACATACAGCCTGCTTCTGCTCTTGCGTCCTTGTCTCTGCTCAGGGAGACTGTTCCACTCCAAACTCTTCCCTGTTTCTAGGAAAACAAAACTTAACAGTACTATAACAATATTTACACACATTACCAGTGCTGTCATCTCAATCCACTCACAAAGACCAACAGAGAAATCAGCACAGATCAACAGAACGCTGACATCACAAACATTTTTTCTGTTAGGTCTCCCCACAAGTTCCCCTAGCCCACTCAAGGTCGCTTCTCTCTCAGCTCTGCTTCTGACTGCTTTGTCTACTGTATATATAAATATATTTTATACATATACTGCTTCTAATCAAACACTATTGATTGAATCTATCAAAGGCACTTGATTGACTAAAACTCAGACAGCAAAATATCCTGTTTTACTTGCCATTACATATGAGAACCAAGATTGAGGCAGACAGGATGAATGGGGGGCAGGGACAGAACTCCTTGAGAAAAGAGAAGGAATGAACTAGGAGCCGTTTCTGCCACCACCATCTGCATTGGGTAATACACGTGGAGATGCAATTATATTTTAAAGGAGGAGAGTTGTTGAGTGATGGCAGCAGAGAGAGTCTGTAAGTGGCAGTGGGAAACAAAGAAATCCTGACTCTCCATCTGGGACCAGTGAGTCAGGAGCAGGAAACAGGGATCCAGTACTGGAAGGAATGGCCGTGGATTCAGTGTCTTATTTTTGTTTGTATGCATGGAGATGGCAGGGCATGAGAGGAAGAACTCTAAAATAAGGGAAATTCATGGTAGAATGGGGGCTCTGGAGGACACAGTGGAAGGGCATGCATGATTTGAGCCAGGACACCAGAGATGTATGTGCTGGTGTCAGGGGAGGAAGTGGTTTCTGATTAGCTACCCTGTGATTTTGTGTCAATGAGAGTAAGTGTTAGAGAAGAAGAGAGATTGGATGCCATGTTAATGACTCTTCTTATCGAAGAGTTCTTGGGCGGAAGAAATAGTAAGTTAGCAGATTCTCCCAAGAACACGTTTGTAATCAGTTGATTTAGATTAAAAAGAAATTGATTCAGATTTTTTAAAAATTCAGATTTATTGCCTGTCAGTATCCTTATACTCCAAGTGCTGAACATTCTCTGGCTCCCTCATGGAGAGTGTTGGGAGGGGTTGTGTGGAAGGAGATAACAGGTACTAATGGCCTCTGGAGCTTGAGTAGAAATAGGCTGCCCGCACTTTGCAGCAGCGTTCTTCTGTATTATATTTTTGTCTCTAGAAAGTAGAAATGGTGGTGGAGTGGGGGCCAGGACAGCTCTCTCAAGTGTGATGAGTAAGTTTGGTATTATCCTGGTCAGTACAGTGGTCTAATTTCATGGGCTGCCATGTTAGCTTGAGATTTTATCATGTAAAGCTCTACATAAATACTTCTTCCTCTTCCTTAATTGAAGTTTTCCAGGATATCTCAAAATCCTGAAGTTTTACTGTGATATTTGAATTGCTAACCCTTTTTCCTGATAAAACAATGTGGACATGACAACTAACTTGTTTTACACTTTCGCTCTCTCTTCCTTCAGGACTCAAGAAAGGATTCCAAAGAATATTTTGCCCAATAAGAGGGGCTTTTTTTATCCTTCAGTTGCATGATGAGCTCCTTTATGAGGTGGCAGAAGACGATATTGTCCAGGTATCTTTACAGTTGTTATGGTGCCCTGCAGTCCAGGCTACTCCCTTTGTGACCAAAAAGACCCTTTTCTCCCAGTCCAGTGCACTGCATCCCTCCTTCCATTGTAGACTTTTGAAACTAGGTGTAGGCTTGGAGGAGAGTTGAGGGCTCAAGGGCATGGAGAGGTGTGTGTTCGTCCTTTGTTGCCAAAGAAGACCATGCCATCAGAGAAACAATGACATGACTTGCACTTGACTTCGTTTTGAGTGAGGGAGGGCTGTGCAGGTCATCAGCCTTACTTCTCCTCCAGAGCCATGTGAATCCAGTGACCAGATATTCATCAGGATGACTAGAGATGACCCAGGATGAGGCAGTTGGGGTTAAGTGACTTGCCCAAGTTCACACAGCTAGTGAGTGTCAAGTGTTTGAGGTGAGATTTGAACTCAGGTCCTCCTGACTCCTGCACTGGTGCTCTATCCACTGTACCACCTAGCTGCCCCTGCCTGGAGAGGTAATTTCACAGTAAAAGAAGAGCTAATCTATCAGTTATTTAATTAACAGGCTTGTATTAAGAGCCTACTGTGTGCCAAGCACTGTGCTAGGTACAGGGAATAAAATATGAAAGTGCATCAGTCCCTGCCTGTTGGGAATGTACATTCTACTGAAGGAGAGAGTTTTGGTTCTTTGCCTCTGTGTCTTTGTGCTGAGTGTAGAGGAGAGACCCTGTTTCTAGGAAAATGGTCTGCAGGGATATTACTGAACCTCAGGAACCTTAGGATCTGCAGTTCAGCCCAGCAGTGATCAAGGGAAGATTGGGATCTAGAAGCCAGGGATTCTAGAGTTCTCACTAAACTCTCTTTTGAGGTTCTCCACCATTTAGCTTCCCCCAAAATCGTTTTTCCTTGTCATTAAAGACCAACCTAGGAGACTGTCTTGGGATACCCCATTTTAGACTTGAGAGTATGGAAGACCTTTTGAAGGAAAATACCTAGAACTTTGCTGAGGGCTGCATCCTCTGACAGATGGGCCAGCTCTTCCCTCTTTCCCATTGGGAGTGAGTCTCTTACCTTCATGTGTTTACTTTTAGGTAGCTCAGATTGTCAAGAATGAAATGGAAAATGCGGTGAAGCTGTCAGTGAAGCTGAAAGTCAAAGTGAAGATCGGACCGAGCTGGGGAGAGCTACATGACTTGGACGTGTGACTGGAAGGGAGGAGACTTCCCTTGGTCAAGGATCTTGGTCCTCTACGTGGCCTTTCTTCCTTGTTACATGGAAGCCGTCCTCAGGATGCCCAGCCACAACCAAAGTGGCAGCAGCTCTTGGATGAACCCAGGGTATTTTTCTCAAGCATTGTAAAAAAACATTATTACTTTACATTCTGAGAGACCATTTATGAATAGTGCTTTTATGGAGGTACATTTCCATATGGATATTGGTATGTTATTATGATTTTGGGGGAAAAATGAGTTTTCTTCAAATGAAATAGAATTTAATGATCATAATTCCTCACAAAATATCTGAGGAATTGCCTTTTAAAGAATAAGCACGTAGAATTTAATGGTCACTCGGGATTGTTATTATATGAACCTGTTGCTGCTTAAACTGACTTAATGCCGTGGATGAGATTTCTCCTGAAGAGATGCTTACCAGGCACCTGACCCCTGGTCTTTCTCCATAGTCCTTGCTTGGGCGGAGGAGGAAGGGAGCTCTAGTTCAACTTCCTGGAAGGCAGCAGTTGGTCCCAACGTGTTTGGTTCCATTGCTCTGGGTCCCAGCAGCCTTGATACTAATACTGGGGGTAGGAAATGGCTAAGTATTATTTATTTTGCACACCAGGGTTAAGCTTTTTGTGGAGTTTTTAATCTAGAAAGACCCATTGGGGGTGGGGTTTTCGGCATTTGGTGATTTTTAAGCCCTTAGGAGTATAAGTTATGAATTTCTAAGACTGTAAGGAGAAAAAAAATGGATGAATGTTATCTAGGAATGTATTTTCTTGGAAAACTTTCTCTTCCTTCTATTCCTATCCCGAGACACACAAGGTATTTAAAATACTTGTCTTTCCTTTTAGTGAAGCCATATCTCTTGAACTGGCACTTGTTTCAGAAAGGAGCCTTTTTTTAAATTTAAAGCTCAGTTGAATCTGACACTGAAAATTTCGCATTCTCATTGTTGTCTTAGTACCTTTTTCCATTCTAGAATTTTTTTGTATGTAATTTGAAGAGCTCATGGTGAAAAGATTGCACTTTATACAGAGCCTCAAAATTGGCCCTTTCATTGTTAAAATAAAATGAATTTGTGATGAATTCTGCTTCAAAATCTTTTTTTTTTTAAAATCGTTTTCTGTCACATTACAACATCAGGAAATCTGCTTTTATCTCTCTGTCCTACTCTTTGGCAGAGTGCCAAGCATAACTGTAGTAAATTAAGTTAATGATTGATTGTCATCTAAATAGCTCTTTTATGTTCATTTACCCAGAAACAGATACTTAGTTTTGATGTCTCCATATTAAAGTAAACTTATCATTAAGCCTCTTGGCACTATTAAATGCATTGTCTCTGATGGACAATGGAATGCTCCTGTCTGCCTGTGAAGCAAAAGGGACTCAAAGCATAGTTTGGAAGCTTTTTTTAAAAGGCTTGATGCATTTTCCAGAAGGTGGCAGGAGAAGGGAAGGGACAGTGTTAGCACCACTAAGCTCATTCATTCTTAAACATGTACAATGGGAAAGTTGTCACGTATTCTCTATGACCAATTCTTTAATTGATTTAAGCAGGGAGATATCCTATCCTAAAATGCATAGGTTTAGAACATTTCTCAGTAAGATGTTCTTTAAATCCAGTGGCGAATTAGTGATTTTTCCCTTAGTTCATATACTGACTTCAGAACTGCATCATCATTTGCCTACTTAAAACATGTGTCACCATGTCCAAAGCAGAATTTTTGTTCTCCCAAACTCATACCTCTTCCAACCTTCCCTATTTCTGTTGAAGGTGCCACCATTCTTCCAGTTTCCCAGCTTGGCATCTTCGTTATCCTTGACTCCCTCAGTCTCCTTTTCCCCCTTCCCCCCACCACCCCCATTCAGCCTGTTGCCAAATCTTGGCATTTCTGCTTCCATAGCTCCTCTAGAATCCGACTTGTCCTTTCCACAGCTGCCATCCTCCTTCTGGGTCTTAGCACCACTTGCCTTTCTGCTTGCAAACAGCCCATTAACTGATCTCCCTAAGTGAAGTCTTTGCCCATTCCTGTCCATCTGACACACTGCTGTGGAAGTGATTTTTCTTAAGTACAGATCCAAATATGTCATTCCTCTGCTCAAATTCCAATGGCTTCATGTTAACTCTGAGGTCATATATATATACTCTGTTTAGCCTTTAAAGTTCTTCACAACCTTATCCCGGCTATTTTTTTTTCCAACCAGAGACAAAGGTTTTTATTCCATTAATTAGAAGAATTCAATAAATAGGACAATCTAGGTATGACTCTCTTATCTGAAACTACACCTAGATGGGATTGTGACTGCCTTAAACGTTTACAAAATTCAGGCATGTCTTTAAGTTCCTGAGTACCCTGAAATTCAGGGCAAGGTAATCTCATTACAAGACTGGCAAAAATAGGGAAGCAACAAGTTCACTAGGTAATTAAGTTAGACTTCTGTATCTGAAGGCCTGTAGCCTCTCAGCATTGCCTGCCAAGGCCTAATTATGGATGTTTATAAAGTAAATCAAGGGCCAGCTAGGTGGCACAGTGGAATCTTAAGTTCAAATCTGGCCTTGGAGAACTTGACAGTTAGTGGCTGTGTGACTCTGGGCAAGTCAACCCTGATTGCCTCAGAAAAAAAAGTGAGTCAAAATAGGTAAGGAGGAGAAGGGAAACTGGTAAAAGCTGAGATGGAGGATTAGGGCACTGTATTTCAGACCTGCACAGCGTTGATAATAACAAAACAGATAAGGAGGCCTGAAACTAGAGTACCAGATTGCTTCCTCTTTTCCTCTGTTTACTTCTCTCCTTCTTCCTTTCTCCTTCCTTCCTTCCTTCCTTCCTTCCTTCCTTCCTTCCTTCCTTCCTTCCTTCCTTTCCTCCCTTCCTTCCTTTCCTCCCCTTCTCCTTTCCTTTTCCTTCCCTCCCCTTCCTCTTTCCTTTCTTTCCATCCCTTCCTCTCTTTGCTTCTTTATCTATAACAAGGAGCATGTTCTAGTGGTGATTCCCTTCACTTGTAGGTTAGACTAGATGACTTAGGAGATCTCTTCCATCTCAAATCCTGCAACTGTGGATTATGATCATAGTACACACAATTATTTATCACATTGTTTGATTCTGTCCAACAAACATCATATAGAACATAGTGCCCGACCCTGGAGAAGACACAAATTTTAGCTAATACCAGGACACTGCCCTCATGGGGCTTCTAGTACACAAGGAAGACAGGCTACATACACACATAACTGTCCTATAAGATGATTCATGATAACTGCATGAGACAAAAGTGCTATGTAAGAGCCCAGAGGATACAGGAAGGGTTCACAAGGTAGCATTTGGTTTGGCTTAAAAAAATAGCTAGGAATTAACAGGTTAATAGGACCTATAAGGTTGTGGTGACAGGAATGGAAAAGGAAGCAACAGAAATAAAGGTATATATTATATCAGTGGAATTGAGATGACTTGGTAGCTGATTGTATATGGTCACCAAGGTCATTGATTTTTCTATTGAAATATCTCCTATTTTTCATTTTGATTTATATGGTGATCAACCTATTCCAGGTGTTTGTTATATCAAACTTAGATCGTGGCAATAGAGTGTTAGCGCCTGTCCCTGCCTCCAATCTCTCTTTCATCCTGTTGATCTTGTACACTGCTGACAGATTAATCTTTCTGAAATATTGTTATTTAATTACCTCTCAAAAATCTCCAAATACTCTGTCTGTTGTACTACATTCTTGAATGTAAGGAGCTGGTGTATTACAAAGAGTACTGTGTTTGGCATCAGAAGGGTTCTGGCTTCAACACCTTTGTAACTGTCGGTAGGTTATACATTCGTCCTGATCCAGCATTTGATTGTGGTGTTTTCTGTCCCAGTTTCTGCCTGTCCAAAACCTTGCTAATCCATGCCCTATGTATCTCACAGAGCTGTTGGAGAATTGAAGGAAATGGTGTATTAAGGGTTTTGTGACTAAAGGATTATGTAAAAGTGAATCCTTATTGTGGCCATATTTCCTCTATTTATGCTACATTTAGCCAAATCTTTTTTGACTTTGGATTCTCAAGAGTTATACTTTTTCAGTCTAGAGTATTTTCCTTATCTCTTTATTCTTCTCTTCCTCACAGCCCCAAGCGTTTTGTTGATTTCTTTCCCTTTGCAGTTGTTTAAATTTATTTTTATTCTGAAATAAACATCAAATAAAATAGACATTTCCATATTCCTAGTAGAACAGAAAAAGAAGATGGTCCCCAAAACTGTAAATCTCTATTATGCATAGCTTGCTTTTCTTTTAAAATATATAATAAATTTAACTTGTAGCTTTCAAAGCTATCTTATTTTTTGGTGATTCTTTCTGGTCTCAATTTGTTCTCTCCATATTTTTTTTTAAATATGTGACTTAGTTTTTTTCTTTTTGTCCTCTTCTTACCCCCTTCCCTCCTCTCCTACCCATCCTGTGGTTGTGAGAAAAGGAAAAAACCCAACTCTTGGATCAAATATGCATGGTCAAGAAAAACAAATTCTCACACTGGTCATGTCCGGAAATGTACATCCCTTTCTGCATCTGTCACATTCTGTCAAGAGTCGGGTAGCATCATTCTTTGGGAGTCATGGCTGACCGCCGCTTTGATCAGAATTCCTTGTTTTTCAGAATGGTTTTTCTCTGTAATGGGATTATTATATGAATTGTTCTGCTCTGTTTTGTTTTTTTCATTTTACTTTGAATCAGTTCATGTCAGCCTCCTTAGAGTTCTTTCAGCATTTCTTATGGCACAGAAATATTCCATTATATTTATAGACAATAATTGTTCAGCCCTCCTCCCATTTAGATTAGTACCCATTTAGATTCCAGTTTTTTGCTGCTACAAGAAGAACTGCTGCAAATATTTTTGTGCACATGGACCTTTATTCATCTGTCTTTGATCTCTTTTAGGTATAAGACTCGTAGTAATGGTTCCTCTGGGTCACAGTGTGCACGGTCTAGTGATTTGGGGAACATGTTTCTAGATTGCTTTCCAGAATGGCTGGGACTAGTTCACAGCTCCACCAGCAGGGCAGGAATGTATTGATTGTTCAGCAGTTCCTCTAACAACCGTCATTTTCCTTTCTTGTTGTCTTTCTCAATCTAATGTGTCAATTGGACAGGACCAGCCTCTCACCCATGGGTAGCCGGACCAGAACTGAGCAGGCTAGAGATGACAGTCAGGAATCAAACAGAAGTTTAATTTCAAAGCAAGGGAAATGGCTTGCAAACAAGGACACATGCCGGAGCCCTACCTCTAGTGCGGGAACCTGCTTCAGTGCGGGGAGATCTCAGTACTTACGCTAGTGGCTGTGCAGTGAGCTGTAGCCCTGACAGTGAGCAGTCACAGCAACAACGTGACAAGTTTGGTTCACAGCAGGGTTTTGTGAGATCATCCAGTGGGTGAACGCAAAGGATTGTTGTTATGCCAACCTCAGGTCACAGCTTGCTTGCTGGGCCTTAGCTCAGGAAAACAGGATGTCTCCTAACATCTTGACAGATACACATGAGGTGGAATCTCAGAACTGATTTAATTTGATTTTCTCTATTAGTGATTTGGAGATTTTTTTTTTTCAGATGGTTGTTGGTAGCTTGGATGTTTCTCTTTAAAAAACTGTTCATATCAGTTGGGTAATCTCTTTTTTTTATAAATTTGAATCAGTTCCTTTTATATTTTGTATATAAAACCTTTATGAGAGATATTTGCTGCAAATGTCCCATTTACCTCTTTTCCCTTCTAACTTTAACTATCAATTGTATTTATTCCAAATCTTTCTAATTTTATATAATTCAAATTGCTCATTTTGTCTTCTGTGAAACTCTCTCTCCTATTTTGGTCATGAGCTCTTCCCTTTCCATAGATCAGAAAATCAATTTGTTTCTGAGGTCATATTTTATGCCTAAGCCATGTGTCCATTTGTAGCTCATTTGGTATATGGTAGGAGATGATGGATATAAGCGTTCTTAAATTTTTTTGTGTCCTGGTCTCTTTCAATAAATAGTTTGGACCCTTCTCAGAATAATGTTTTTAAATGAATAAAATGAAGTACATAAGATTACAGAGGAAACAATGATATTGAAAAAATGTTATTCTTTCCAACCAAGTTCATGGACTTCCTGTATTCTGTTCATGAACTCCTTAAGGTTCTGGCCCATCAGTTAAGAATCTCTGCTTTATACCCAGTCTCTGCTAGAATGCTTTCCAGCTTTCCTAGTAGTTTTTAGACTATTGTGTTCATTTGCTTCTGTGTCTTCATATCTGATTTGTTCCACTGATTGATCTGTTTTTTTTTTAAATCAGTACCACATGATTTTGGAGATTAGTATTTTGAAATATTATTCTGGTACTACTAGACCTCCCTTCTCTCCCATTTAAAAATATTTCCCTTGATATTCATGATGTTTTATTCTTCCAGATAAATTCTATAATTAGTTTCTCTATCTCTCTAAAAGCATCCTTTGGTATGGCATTAAATTAGTGAATTAATTTAGGTATTATTGTTGCTTTTGCCATATCACCATAGACTACTTATGAGCAATTAATATGTCTGCAGTTAGGCCTGTCTTTGTTTCTGTAAAGAGTGTTTTGTTGTATTCATATAGTTTCTTGTGTCTTGGTGATTGGTGCCCAATTGGTGCCATTCTGTAGTTATTTTGAATGCAATTTCTCTTTTGATAGTTGCTGAATTTTATTTATAATACATAGAAATCCTTATTATTTGTGTGAATTTCTTTTATTCTGCACCTTCACTGAAGTTATTTTTTACACTAATTTTCTGCTGACTCTTGAGGTTCTCTAGATAAACCATCATGTCATCTGCAAAATCCAATAATTTTGTCTCCCCTTTGCCTCGATTTATTCCCTTAATTTCCTTTTCTTGTCTAATTGCTAAAAGCATTTCTTTTTTTGAGTTCCAAATTTTCTCTCTCCCTCTAACCCCTCCCTCACCCAATGAAAAGGCAACATGATATCCGTTATAAATGTGGAAATCACATAAAACATTTCCATATTAGCTTGATGCAAAAAAGAAAGTGAAAAAATTTTCCTCAGTCTGCAGTCAAAGTTCATCAATTCTCTTTTTGGAGGTGGAAGGTATTTTTCATCATAATTCCTTTGGAATTGTCTTGAATTCTTGTATTGATCCAAGTTATAACTAGCATTTTAGCACTATTTTAAGTAATATTAGTAATAATGGACATCCTTTCTTTTCCCTGATCTTTCTGGAAAGGTATGTAACTTTTCTCTGTGTCAGGTAATGTTTGCTCTTCGTTTTAGAATAGATACTATTTTCTATGTATGCTTTCTGATATTTTTCAGAGGAAAGGGTATTGAATTTTGTCAAAAACTCTCTCAGGACATATTGACAAAATCACGTGGTTTTAATGATTTTTGTTATCAGTATGGTATGTTTATAACTTTCCTAATATTGAAGCAACTTATCTCTTGATTGTTTATTTTTACCAGACTTGTCTGAAATCATGAATACTGCCTGTTTTTGTCTTTTTTTTAGTTCACCTGAAAAGAGAATAGATTCTTCTTCTGTCCATTTAAGTCTATGTGAATCGTTATGTTTCATGGGTTTCTGGTAAACTGTGTTGTTGGATTCGGCTTCCTAATTCATTCTATCTTTTTTTCTGTTTCATGGGTAGTTTGTTCCCATTCATCTTCATGGTGATGATTGTTACTTGCTTATGTGCTTGCATCCTGTCCGCTGTACTTTTCCCTCTCTTTGCCCTTGGCCCCCTCCTTACAGAGAACAAATGGTGAGAGAGAATCTCCTTGGATTTTTCCAATTCAGTTGTTTTTTAATAGAATATAGCATGGTTTTTTTTTTTTCTATCTCTCTCCTGATCTTTTGATTTTGCTTTCACATTTCTGTTTGTCTTATTGTCTTCTTTTTGGCCTAAGTTTCATGGAGTTAACTTGCCTAATTAAGTTGCCTAATGACTGTGGTCTGTAAATGACGTGATTTCTTTCCATTTTGTCGCCCTTCTTCTCCTCTGGACCTACTTCCTTATCATAAGTTTTGAATTCTTCTCTTTTGGTCTCCCCTGCACCCTCCCCTCAGACAGTGGAGTTTATTTTGCTCATGACGACTCTGTCCCCTATCTTGCCCTTCCTCTTAAACCTCCTTCTACCCCACCTGGTTCCATGAGGAGCTTAATGTAGCTTTATACTACCCTTTGTGTATATGTGTTTTCATTTTTCTTTTGTCGTTTAGATAAAAGTGAGGTTTATGGGGTGCCTGTTGCCCTTCCCTTCGTTCATGTTTGCATACTCTTACCATCATGAACTCCCATTATGTGAGATAGGATGTTTTCACTTTTTTCTTTCCTTTCTATCATAGTCCTCTGTCCTTCCCATTCCTTTCTCTCAATGCCATCAAAATAGAATAAAACCATCCCACATCTCTCTGTTATTTTTATAACCCTTGAAGTTATGAGGCATCTACGTGGTACAGTGGATTAGTACCAGGCCTGGAGTCAGGCAGACTCATCTTTCTGAGTTCAAATCCAGCCTCAGACACTGGATGTGTGAGCTGTGTGAGCCTGGGAAAGTCACTTAACCCTGTTGGCCTCAGTTTCCTTATCTGCAAAATGAGTCGGAGAAGGAAATGGCAAACTACTCTAGTATCTTTACCAAGAAAATCCCAAATAGTCATGAAGAGTTGGACATGACTTAAAAATGACCGAACACCAAAAAAATCCTCAAAGATATTAAGGTTCTGAGGGGATACTTTGGGGCCTCTAAACAATTTATTTTCATATTGTCCTTTCTAGCTTTTCAAATGTCTATGTCAAAAGTATTCAGTTTTTAAATGTTTCACTCCGGTCTTTCCATCTCAGAATGTCTACTGTTCCAGCCTTTCTATCAGGAATGCTTACAAATCCACTATTTTGTTAATGATCAGTTTTTCTCTTACAATATTGTTCTCAGTTTTGCTGGATATGTTATTCTGGGTGAAATGTCTTCATCTTTTAGCTTCCAAGCTCTCCCCTTTTTAAAAGAAGCAGCCCCCCTATCTTGTGTTATCTTGCCCCTGGCCTCTTGGTACTTGAGCTCTTCCTTTTTGGCTGTTTGCAAGTAATTTTTCTTTGACCTAAAAGCTTTGAATTTTGGCTGTGTCGTTCCTGGGACTTTTAATTTCGGGATCTCTTTCAAGAGGTTACAAATTATTTTTATTTTCATTTTGCTCCTGGTTCTAAGAGATTTGAGAAGTCTTCACTTATGATTTCTCAAAAGATGGAAACCAGGCCTTTTTTTGGTCTTATTTGATGATTCCAAGAATTTCTCTCCTTGGATTTTTCCAATTCAGTTGTTTTTTAATAGAATATAGCATGGTTTTTTTTTTCTATCTCTCCCCTAATCTTTTGATTTTACTTTAACATTTGTTTGTCTTATTGTCTTCTTTTTGGCCTAAGTTTCATGGAGTTAAATTCTTGGTTAAGACTCATCATTATCTCTTCTAAGACATTAATTCACCTTGCATCCTTTTCTATCCACTTGTTATTTGGTATCTTGTTTGCTTCTAGGTACCTCTGTATTTCTTGTGTCTAGGGAATTCTTTCCTCTGAGCTTCTGTCTGGCCTTCTTGTGGAGTTACTCTTTCTTTTTGGACCTCTTGGATTTATAAAGTATTTTGTCATTGTGTTTGGAATTTTCTTATGTTTACTCACGCCTTTGGCATTAGTTTCTGGGGCTTAGTGCATGAGTCAGTCGGTTCTCTCTTATATTCTTGGATGGTCTGGGAAGGCCACATTTGTTCATGAGTGCAGTGGCTAAGACTAATAATGGTGACGCATTTATGAAGTACATCCTCTGTGCCAGGTACTGTGCTAAGTACTTTTCAGTTATTATTTAATTTAATCCTGGGAGGTAGGTAGTATTATGGTCCCCAGTTGGCAGTTTATGAAAATGAGACAGATAGAAGTTAAGTGATTTGTCCAGAGATACGCAGCTGGATGTGACTTCAGATCTTCCTGACTCCAAACCCTCTATCCTTGTGCCACCTAGCTACTCCACTTCTTTCAGAAATTGTCTGACCTTGTCCCTTGGTTCATTTGAGGGATTCCTGGGTACTAGGCTGGGTATGGTCTGCCTGGATATTTGACAGGCCCTATCTCCTGCTGAGACTGTTACCTGGCCACTCTGTTCTGCTACACTGTCTGCTGTTGTGGGAACCTGCCTGTTTGCTTCTTTGCTTTTTATCATCCCTATCTTCCCTTATTAAAATGTAAGCTCTTGGAGAGCAGGGGCTACCTTTTTCCTTGCATTTGTATTCCCAGGGCTGACTCCTGGCACATAGTACACACCTAGTAAGTGTTCGTTCACTTGACAATAAGAGAAGTTGTAAGTTTTCACCTTGATAGATGGATCATCAGGATTTCTGTGATGAGGCATCGTTATCATTTCACTTTTTTAAAAATAATCATATATTACATGGGTGAGAATTTTTATTTTTTCTTTTCAGACAAACCTGATATTTGCATCGTTTATGACATGCGTCTGACAATCTCTGAGATAGGCCTAAAGGAAACTACACTTCATTTCACAGGAAACCTGGATTTTGCTTATTAGTGAACATGTCTCAGGGTTGAGGTCTTTCCCACACATGTGGTCACTGTGATAGGAAAGCATGATTACTGCACACTGACAGTCCACAACATGGGTGTTACATATTTTTATACAGAGAGCACATCTATGTACAAACATATACAAGTTTATTGATCTCTCTACAGACTACAAGAATTCTGATAAGTATAGTCACAACTGCTGAATGCAACAGAAAAATAGTAATTTTTCATATTCTGAAAAGATGCAAAAATTCTGAAGATGAAAGAAAGGTACATCAATTGTCATTGGTTTCTTAATTTTCTAGAGTAAAACATCACATAAATACTAAAAAGTATAGCTTCTTGGAATCATCAGTCCATCAGACTTCACTGGGTCTCCTTTTCTGGCTTATACAGTTGGAAAGGGCGGCAGATAGGGGAAGAATAAAAGGGGCACTGAGGAGCACAAGGTCATGCTCTCACCTTGCCTCAGTGACATACCACACCTTTCCATGGGTCTCAGTTTCCCAATGAGAAGATAATTGGCTGCAGCTTTTAGGAGGGGGGTTTGCTCTCTTGGAGGGCATTCAGATGTCAATCAATGCAATTTAGTGCTTGAAGTCCCATATCATGATCAGTCATTGGTTTGGACACCTCCATGGTCATTATGGGCAGTAAGTAGCCCATGGCTAAGTCCATCAGCCCACCTAGGCTGCTTTCCTTTCCTCTGCTTTTCCTTTTGTCTTGTCTAGGACCAGTCAATGTGGACAGTGGTGAGAAGGGTATCCTACGGGAGGGTTGGCCCAAAGTAAAATAATAAAGCCAAGAACACTAGGTATTTCTCCTCTCTGGACTTGTTCAATACATTGGGTGTCCACAATTGAACCAATATCCTCAGTGCTTTGGCTTTCTGTGATATTTTTATCACTTCTCCCCCATTAGAACTTACCTACTTGGTACCCATGTCCTATTCTCTCACTGACCTATCCTACTAGTTAATAGCCAGAGGATTTGTTAATCTCATGTTTGCTAATAAGTATATCAGGTACAATTTGGGAGCCAATGCCTCATTCCAAACAACTGTCCACAGGTGTGAATTCTAGGCTTTGGCAGGCAAGGGAGAACTCATGATAATTCTCAAAGTATGCAATATAGGTTTCCTATTTTGCCTGCCAATAGGGTAGCCTACAATGGGGCCTGGTAGCTTGAACCCGGGAAAGGAGGGAACTGGCAAACTACACAAAACTGGCAAGACTCTCCTTGCCTCTTCTTCACTGAACAGTCTTTTGCCATCTCCCCTCGCCCATGTAAAAGAGGCCAGAGCCCCAGAACACAAATATACTCCTGATTCCCTCAAAATAACAGGTTTCCTCAGTGATCACAAGCCAAGTACAGATTCTCCAATGTTCTCTCCCCAGCCCACCTTACTTTTTCTTGATCACCATTTTGCAACTTTGTACTACTGCTATATATATTTACATGCTCACTATATGAGCGTGAACTTCCATAATGTTATTCCTTCTCTAGCTGATAAAGACCTGCATGAAATATGTACAGTTCTGTTAGCTTTATGGCTAAATCACTTAAAAAAAAAAATTTGTACTGTGAAGGGGATTCCCAAGGAACAGGAAGCCCTGAGCCACCATGTTGATAGCTGGGTTTGTATCAGAATGATAGCGTTACTTTCCAAAGACTAAGAGTAAATGAAATGAACGAAGAGGCCCAAAACAGTGAAAAATGGATGACTAATGGGAAAGTTTATTGCTCATATCAAATTGTGACCAAGAGAATAAATCCTGTATTCCTCTCCCACTGTTGTGTGGGCCATTAGGAACATCTGTTTTCTTCAGGAACACCAAGCAGGAACTATTTCTTTTGAGACCCAGTCTGGAGATCAGGTCAATAACTGGACAAAAGGCTGGAGTTACAGCTACCTCTTGTGATGCTACCTTTGGGCAGTTTTCATGGAAACTCAGCTACCAGGAGTATGTTTTCTGATGTCCTGGAAAAAGATCCATTTTCTAAAGGAAAAATATTCACCTAGGTCAACACAGGAAAACAAGTGTTCAAAGAAAAACCCTAATGAACATCATCTTGTGATTTCTCTGGATGATAAAAGAAATTTAAATGCAATAAAACTCTTATTAATTTTGACTCCACTGATTAGGCGTTTGTGGATTGAAGTTTACTCCCTGCTTTAAGAAAAGGTTTATAAACAAGGTTTCATGGGGAAGTCATTTAAATACTTAAGAGACTTGTCAAGCACTTCAGAAGCACTGGTCTACTTTCAAACGATCTCCTAAATTACAAATTATTCTCAACTCCTCATTAAAACGAAGGCATTAAAGAGCTCAGCCTCTTTCTAATTAATGAATGTATATTACATACTCCTTATAGATACTCTATAATTCTGATATTTGAGGAATTTGAACAGGTTTTCTTCTGATTTGGTACATATAGTTTTCCTTATATGAAATATCAGTAATGATTTACTTGTGGAATACTTTAGCTTGGTTCTACAATATGTGTGTTGTCTTCTTGGTAACAAGAGGTGGTTGTCAGCCTGTACTTATGCACATATTATAACAAAATAAAAATTCTCAAATGGTGTATAGCACAACTGAACTCAAATATTTTGGGTGGTCACACAAAATAACCCTATCATTCATCAAGTTAGGTTAACCCTTTGGCTGAAGTCTCTTTTCTGAAATGTGGACTTTTTTTTTTTAATAGAAAATGAACAAATACTAAAAATTAACTTAAGTATTGAAATAGTATATCCTTGGCCATTAATATGGGAACAAAATGAATTTTTTTCTTTTTCATTAAGGCATGAAGAAAGAGATTGCTTTTAGGCTAGTAAGCCTAGGTGAAACAGTAGGTAATCAATCTTCGGGAGGCTGGAATTTGGTCTGCCATTTGGGCCTTATCCCAAGAGAGGTTTGCCAAATATGGATCGATATTGGAAAATGGGCTGCACTGAGATTAAGAGGCCAAAATGGCTTTGTGTAGAGGAAAAAAATTAGCCCTCTGGGACTCAGGAGATTTGGGTCTAGTCCTGGCAGTTGATCTCTCTGGTTCTCAGTCTTTAACTCAGGGTCATTAAAACCAAGATGAGACTGAAAATACATAATTACCTGTTAATTTGGGAACAGAGTAGGAAGAAATGCCTCATTTACTCTCTCCCACCAAGGCCTAGAGAGGAAGGACAACTAAGGAGAAGAAAGGAGCCATTTCTTCCCTCCACTATGACTATGAATTTGGGAGAGCTGTGACATCAGGGGAGGAATTTTGGCCTCATAAAGAACTGAAACTGTGGATTGGACATAGACTCTCTGACTGAAGGACCTTAGGTGTCAGGGTCTACAGTCAGACTGCTCACCACTATCTGTTACTCTGGGGATAAACTTACCAATTGTAACTCATAACCTGGAAAACTAAAAAATCATCCCTAGCATTTGAGGTTACCTATAATAGTAATGTGTGGTGAACTAGTCATTTCCCCAGACACCCCTCCCTAGGTTGTCAAATACAGGACTGTCACATTAGGATGGTTGGTTACCTTCTACCTACATCACTATTTTGTCTGAAACCCTGGTAATGTCCAGGTTAAGCAGCTGGTTGATATTTGAGTATTTGTAGGCATGCCAGCACCCGTGGAGATGGGGTGGAGATGAATGCTGGTGCTCCTACGCTTAACCATAGAGCATCATGCCAACGAGGAAGAAGAAAATGGTCACCTTGCCATACTCCTTCAAGGATACGATCCTGGCCACATAAATAGCCACTCACATTGCTGTCGCCTCAAGAAAGAGTAGCATGAAGGCTTGATCAGTTCCCCCATCAAAATAGGTATTTTATTTCATCATAAAATGAAAAGTTCAAACTTTAAAATAATAGTTTTTGCTGAAGCATTTTCACTGCTAAATTTGTACAGTAATGTTGGTTGACATTTGAATGATTTCTTTGGGGGGAAAGCTGGTGGCTGACATTTTCAGTTGTACATTTACAAAGTACCTCTTATTTCACTTAGTCAAAATGAAAAGTGTATATGAATCTCAACATCCCCAACTTAGATAATTTAGAAGGAAGCCAGGAAACCAGGTTCTTGACCTTGATAACAGAGATGCTGCATTACAGCTGCCAGTGTACTGTGCAAACTTGGATTCTAAGTCTCCCAAATGTTTCTACCATTTACAATTCACTCATCTCAAACTCACGTGCCTGTCACCTACCCCCTGCCCCTCTACCCACCCCCCCAGGATCTATCACATCAAGGCAGTTCATTGGTCTGGGGAGGTTCTAAGAAGTGCCCATCTGAAAAATAGGAAACTTTTCAGGATGGGGACAAATACAATGACCTGAAATTACTGCCTCCTTCAAACATCGCAGTCCTTGACAAATTTTACAGTGTTTGTAGGAGAAGCTCTGTTGCATAGGAATTCATGGGGCATCCCCATTAAGAAACTAATTTGAAATCTCACTTTCTGGCTGTGAAAATGACTAAGCCTTAGAGAAAAGAATTAATTCTTCAGAAGAAATGGTAATTCTGTTTTTGCAAACACAATAAAACCTTGATTAACCAGACTCTCAACTAAGGAGCTCCCTTAATTAACTGGCATTTTAGAAATTGCATTCCACTTTCAGAAAAAGGAAAAAATCACAAGCAAACTGATGGAGATCAAGGATTTAGTTTAAAAAAATAAGCCATTTTCTGGAGGTTAAAACAGACTAAACCCATAATGGAGGCAGAGCCTGGAGACCTCGCCTCTAGTGCTGCCATTAACTGTCAAAGACTGGTCTGACTATAGACTTCATTTTTTCCTGCCTAACTTGTATAAAATAAGTGAGGCCTATCATTGATGTTATTTTTCTGTGTGCATATCTAAGTGTTTTTTTTTTCTTTCAGAGAGATCTCATTTTGGGGTGGGGGTGGGGTCTGGCTTTTATAGGTTTAAGGCTAGTCTAAAATGAGGTTAACATTATAACTATGACTTTGGGTCACTTCCCTCCTTTGAACCCAAGTTTCTTGACCTGTAAAAACTGGTTGAACTTGATGACCTCTAGAATCCTCAAAGCTCTCACTTTCTGTAATGATCACTGATGCTTAAAATGATCATCCTGAGGTACTTAACAACAGGATTGTAGGATTTCTACCTGGATGAGATCTTTTAGATCATCAAGCCCAACCTGAGCATTTTATAGATGAAGAAACTGAGACCCAGAGAGAAAATGACTTGCCCAAGGTCACACAGGTCATAAGGAACAGAGCTGGTCTTTAAATATAGGTTTTCTGATTCTCTCTCCACTAGAGCATGGCTCGAAAGATCCTCAATCCTGTTCTTATTCAGTATCACATGCTAGGAACTGATTTTCAACTATAAGTGTTGAAACAAAGGATTTTTTGGTCAAAACCTCAGCTAGTAGCTTGAATAAACTTCCCATGCCTTGAATATCCATCCCATGCCTTGAATGCTCTGGTTAATCAATGTTTTACCGAATCACACAAAACAAATTAGCTAGGTCTTTGAAAAATGGCATTTAGGGTGGTCAAGAGCTATTAAGGACAAAGGGCTTGCTGGGTTTTGTCATTTACAAGGGAATGGGTAAACAAGAACACAGAACAGTTTACACATACTCCAACCCCTCTGAAACAGCTGCTGGGCATGTTTTCACTTGCTGAACTCCCAAAGCTAACAAAACGAGTGTCATAGCACAGGCCTGCTTTCCAAACCAACCATTAGCTCCCAGCAGAATTTCCAATCCAGGCTTTTAAAACAATAAATTCAGCTTCCTCTATTAGTTTCCTACTGGAAACTCACAGCTCATCCTGCGAAAACAGATGAGTTTTAGTAGGGGATTGTTTCCTGCATGGGACAATGGCTAGAGGTTACAACTAAAGAACTCCGAATAATGCAAAGGCTTTATGGAGAGAATAGAATGTTAACCAGACTCTTGCCCATAAAAAGTCAATAATGTCATTAGTTCCATGAAAAATATAAGTTATAGATGAGGAGGGAACTCTGGTGGCTTTTCCCTCTTAGTTGTATATAGCAAATATACTTGAAATGCATGGGCATCTTCTAATGCAGATTTTTTTTTTAATTGTAGAATTGGGCTGATCTTTAAAATAGTTTGCTTTGCTTACCATAAATCTGTTTTTTTCTTCTGTCACAACATGCTTTTTTTTCTTTTCCTCTTAAGATGTTAATTTATCATGCAAAGGTTTTTGTTTTTTTATTAAGTGCATTAATGTTTTAGTTTGTACAGGATATTTTTAGCCAGAAAGACTCCCCGTGGTTCTTACACAGAATGCCTCAGAAAAACGACATGCCGAGATGACAGCTCCAGTCCACTTGGGAGAAGGCCAGTTATAACAGAATCTTGAAATGGACACTAGAAGACCAATCTTAAGACGGGGTCCAGTCTTTGGGGTGACAACCTTCCCTGTTTAAGTTTCCCTTGTGGTAACCTCAGATGAATCACTGTGAAACCTTTCACAGAAGAAACTGTGGCTTCTAGCAGTTGAATGGCGATGCTGGGAATAAACTTTCCCTGAATGATGACTTTTTAGTGCTGTCGCAGTCTCTGTAGCAGTCTTAAAACTGGTACCATTTCTTATCCTTATACTTCAGCATCAACTACAAAAGAAACAAAACATCAGCGAGTCAAAGAATCTTAGAACTCAAAGGGCCATTTGGGATTCAAGACAGAACCTTAGAAAGGGCTCTTCAGAACTGACTTATATTCCACTACGAGATGAATCACACAGATCTAAACCAATCAAAACATCACGTCTTCTTTCATTCTGGGAAACAGAGGATGCTAAGGAGAGAAATTATAAATTATCCACCACTTCAGATGACTCAGCCTAAACAATAAGATATGGGCACTATGACCCAACAAGGTCCACCACCACCACTGTCAACCCTCAATGAGACTGGCTTTAAAATTTGCTCTTATCATTCAAGAATGAAAAAGGAGCTACAATTCCTCTAAAATGACTCCCCTTTTGTCTCAGCTCCCCGTCCTGGCCTTTTCCCATCCCTGCTCTCCTCTCCTGCCGCTATCTCCTTCACTCTCTCTGCAAGATCCAGTATACGGTAAGAGTGCTCAGCTGAGCTCACTCACAATATGGAGTGTATACAGTTAAGTAGAGAAGGGAGTAAGTGTAGATTTGGGAGGCAACTGCCAATTGTATAATAAGATTCACTTTAAAATTTCTATGAAGAAATTTTTAATCACAGAAAATGGCCATCTCCATGGAGTGAGGGCAGGTATTGTGATTAGCCAGGTCACAGATATGGTAATGAAGGCCCAAGCTTCTTTCTAATAGTAGAGAGGTACAGAGGTCATGTCCCAGCTCTCAAGCTGAGATATTTTATATGTACTATCTTGTTTTGCTCACTGACTTTTAGTCATTCCTATGAGCCCTTGGCCCTTGAAGTTAAATACCTGGCTAGTCTTTCCAACTTCCATCTTAGCCACATTGGACTGGATGGAGGAGAGGGGGAATTTTGCCAGAGAGGAGAGTTTTTAGCCAGGGGTTCATGGACCCTCAAAGATGGGTGGATTTCAGGAGGTCCATGAATTTGGATGGAAAACTTTCCATCTTTATTTTCACTTACCTCTAACTAAAATTTAACATTCCCATAAATTATGAATTTAAGAAAAAACCCCAATTATTTTGAAAAGAGGTCCATAGGTTTAATCAGATTGCCAAAGGAGCCCATGACACAAAAAGGTTAAAAATCTCTGGTTTAGAGTAAGTTGGAAAGTAATTGGCCCATGAACATGCATAGGAAATAGAAGACTGTCCCCTATTCCCACTTCCAATTTCATCCACTGCCCACTGAGATAGGGGGCCCTGCATTGTTCATGAGCTGTCCCTGAGTTATTTAAATAATAAGGGTATGCAACCTCAGTCTATTTGCCACAGGAGAAATTTTTTCCTTCATTTCCTGTAGGAATGTGAATCCCTCTCTGACTTATTCTGTGACAAAGTTTGATTAACTCTGAGTTTTTTGTTCTTTATGAAATTCCTTTTCATAAAATCCCAAAGAAGCCATAGAAAAAATAGAATCACATCACATAAAAGAAGGGAAGCAAGAGCCCAGCCCAGTCACCTGCACAAAACATGCTTTTCCTGGGGCTATACAGCCTAAGCAACACCTCAGCAAACATCTGGCCTGTTTTTCAGATATGCCACAGAACCCAACAGGGCTGTGGTTTCAGCACACTTCAGTAATCATATTCCAAGTAATGCCCCCCAAAAAACTAAACTTAGACAATTTTAATATCTTTTAAAAGTCCTGTTCCCCAAATAACTGGTCAATTATAATACTATTTATGTAGCTTTTCTCCCAGATGTAGACTGGGAACACACCCTCCCTGTTTTGCTACTGATGAGACTGTTAACACAAGATGACTCATTCATTCTGTTCTGGACTTTGCCCTGGCTGGAGCCCTCTTACCTCTAGCTTGTTTCACTTTGTACATAGACACCAAGGCCTCCTACTCACCTTCTTGATAAAGGACCTCTGCTGTCAACAGAGCACAGGGTCTGGCAGGTCCTACCAAACTGTGAAGGCTTCCAAATTAAAGAGTGAGGGTGGGTGTGTCACTGAGGATGGACCCTCCCCACTATGTTTTGGGGTGGCTCATCACTACAAGGTTGGCCTCTCAGTGGTGAAATCTTGTTTGGCCTTGGCACCCCATAAATACTGTTTCCTGTGGCATGGATGGATGGTGATCTGCCCTGTCCTGATGAAATAATGGTTCTTCTGAAGTCAAAGTGACAAATGACTGTTATGACAAAGATACTGAGGGAGAAGCCCTTCTCTTTGCTTGGGGCACATACCTCATGGGCATGCTTGGAAAACGCTTCAGCGCTGGTCATCATCCCAGCAGTCTTCTCTTCTAGTTCACCCAGCCTCTGTCCTCTTTCATCGAGAGCAATTCGGGCCCGAGTCAATTCTCCCATCACCCCTCCGGCAGCAACTTTGACACCTTCGATTCCACCTGACCCAGGAATGTGCTGGGCAAGGCTTTTAGATGCTTTTCCTGCTGAAGCTTCCCCAACTAGGAATTAAAATCACAGCCATGTAGGAAACACTGCCATCACTTTAAAAAACCAGCCCATTCCCACAGCAAACTAGACTGTGAGATTCTGTTCTCTTACAACTTAAGAGAAAGTGAGGGGATAAAAACAAATCGTCATCGTCAATATCACAGCTGGTATTTAGGCTGTACGTGAAGGTTTGCAAAGGATCACATTATCTCATGTGATCCTCACAGTATGTGAAATAGGTACTTCAGCTATTATCCCCATTTTACAGATGAGGAAACTGAGGCTTATAGTGGGTCTGTTATTGAGTTTTTTTCCCCTCACTAGGGCAACATGGTGATAACTCTTTCATGTAGCAGCCTTTATGGAACTAGACCAGCCTACAGTTGAGGGATTCTGTATAGTGTTCCCCGTCTCCTAGAAATTTCAATTTCTCCATGTTCTCTTTCTAGTGCTGTCTCTTTCAGTGACAGATTTTTAAAATCAGCTGTTCTGTACTGTTTTAGCACTGAGAGCTCTGGGCAAAGCAACAGTGGTCAATAGCACATAAATACAATACCTTATTTTCAGATTTTAAGAATGTGTTCATTATGAAATGCTCTATCCAGCTAGATGTCACAGTAGATAGGATGCCAGCCCTGGAGTCAGTAAGACCTGAGTTCATATGTGACCTCAGACACTTACTGGCTGTGTGTCCCTGGGCAAGTCACATAACCTCTATTTGCCTCAGGTTCCTCAATGGGGATAATAATAGCCATCCACCCCTCAAATGAGACAATAATTGTAGAGTTTAGCACAGTGTGCGGCAGAGAGTAAGTGCTACCTCAATGTTAGTTATAATTATTAGCTATTATTCTTCTCATAATTTCAAGTTTACTGGTTTTCTTCTTATTGGTTGTAATATTTATTGCATATTTAAATTTTCTGAAGAGTTCATTTACTCAAGATCCCAAAGGCATTTGTACCAGTGGGTATGGAGACAAGCAACCAAGATTTAGGGGAGAAGTCTAAACCTACTCTAGAACTTTGCATCTTTAAGAAATAACCCTCCACTAAAAGAGCTCCCTCATACTGCATGTTGTGGGAGGAATTTACTTACATAATTCTTCCCTGTCGAATGTCTGTCCACTTCCACCAAACAGTCCCTTGAGGAAGCCTCTATTCTGAGCTTCAGGTGTTTCTACTGGAGTAAACAGTTCTCCTAGCATGTCCTATACCAGATTCCAAGGAAAAAACATGTGAGTTGTTACAAATACAAAAGTAGCACTCGCTGAGACCAGTGTCAGGCTGGCTGTTAGTGCCCCTCTGCCCACAGGGCATAGCTGTTCACCTTCTGGGAGGGGGAGGCAGCTTGGCCACCTCCATGGCTTCACATGCCCCTCATTTCTTCTATTGTCCTTCTGTTGACCACTTCTTCTCTGAAGATTTGCCCCCCTTCTTCCTGTTCATCACTGATGTCCCACAAAACCCAATGCAATGACCTTTGCTGTTTTCTTCTATGATCACTTATTTGAGGAGCAAATCTACTCATCTAATTTATTGGTAAGTAGAAGATTCCTAAATCTGCATGTCTAATCCTGATACCAGAGTGGTCTGCCATTTCCTTCTCCAGCTCATTTTACAGATGAGGAAACTGAGGCAAACAGGATTAAGTGACTTGCTCAGTCACCCCAATTGTGTCTGAGTCCAGATTTGAACTCAGCTCTCAGTTCCCAGGCCTTACAACCTTGTCATTATTTTCAGCTTTCTACTTTTCTTCATTCCTTAAGTCCAATCGTCAACAGCTCTTGCTGATTCTTTCTCTTGAAAAGAAAAAAAAGGGAACTGTGGCATTTCTTTTCTATTTCCACTATCTCAACCTGATCCACTATTGCAATAACTTACTGGCCCCTATCCTAGTCTCCAGTGTCTCCTCCCCTGACCTGTCCCCCCAAATCTTTCACTCACCTGTCAAACTGATCTTCTGAACTGGCAAGTCTGACCATTTCCATCCCTCCCCCAATCAACTTCAGTGACTCCCTGTAATCTCCAGAAACAAACGTCAAATCTTCCAGCTTTGCAGTCTTCTCTATTCGCCTCCCTTCCCCTCTTCTGCCCTGAACACTCATACTCTTCTTGTGACATCTGCCTCCTAGTTCTTTCTGTAAGACACTCCTCTGTCAACTCTGAGAATTTTCTAGACTATCTATCCCCATGCTTACAACTCTCTCCTTCTTTACTTTTGCTTCCTGATTTCCCTGGATTAATTCAGAGCTTAACTAAAGTCCTTCCATCTAAAAAGAAACCTTTCATCGTCCTACTTAATGCTAGTGCCTTCCCTCTATTGATTACCTCCAATTTATCCTATACAGCAGTTTGCATGCTGTCTCCCTAAGATCTAATGGAGGAGATCCTTGCCTTTTTTTTTTTTTAAAGTATCTCCAGCACTTAACACAGAGCCTGGCCCATAGTAAGTACCTAATAAGTCCTTTTAAAAAATATGACTTGACCTTATAATCTATAGGAAAGGACTGGACTACCAATATTTGCTGTGTAATCTGTTGGTTTATCTTAATTTCTTGCAGAGGAAACAGCGATCAAAATAGCCTTGCCCACCGGGTAGCATTATGAACATTTAGACACTTAGACATGAAGAAAGTGTCTTTTTGTTAGGCTAACTTTACAAATGAAACATGGAAACAAATAGTGTTTATGAAGTTAAAACACTGACCTCCAATCACTGCATCCTTACTTCAAAGTACAAGGAAGCTCGTAACCCCACAAAGCTGCTTTCTCTCCCCCATCCCACAGCTGCTCCTATCCTCCCTCCCATGCTTCCTTTTTTACATCCTCCCCCAATCCCTACAGTCTCCTCAGCATGCTTCCTCTTTCAGACCTTTCTTAAGCTCTTTCCCCCATTCTCCCTTAGTTGTACTGTGTTCCCTTCTTTCCTGTCCTGTTAGTCTCATAAATCCAACAAACATTAAATTACAGTCTACTCCTAAGCTGTTCTCCAGTATAAAAACTCATCTCTTGAATATAAAACCTCTCTGTAATACTATACGGTTGCAAAATTTGGAACAGGACAACCTCCAAAGGGTCAAAGGCGGGGATGATGTAAAGAGAAATGGAGAGGGATGCAATGGGTGCAAACAGCTGAAGCGCACTGCCAGTGATAATCTGTGGTCAAAAAATGGCCCAAGGAATATAATGGAGAGGATGCATAATGTGGAAAGGCAGTGGGCCAATCAAGTGCTCGGAGTGAGTTGAAGAGTGAGCAGATGAATCCACAGCAAAGTAGCTGAACCCAACAAATACACAAAGATGGGATTGTTGCGCTAGCTATGGGGCTGAACCAGCTGTCCTATGTTAGGTAGGTAAAATGATGTTATGATTACTGTGTTTGTTATATTCATATAATTAGTTTGGTCTATGAGGAAACTCTCCTGACCCTCCCTGAATAGTTGGGCCCAGCACCTGGAGATTACTCAACTGCCTGAGGTTATACCAATCAGGATCTGAATGGCAAGGATTATGTCAATAAATGGTTAAGGACATTTGAAAAGGCTCCTGGAGAATGTGAGATCAAACCAACCTCAAAAATATCCCCACCCTTCAGAACATGTAAACAAAGAAAAGGGATCTAAAGAAATAGAAAGGTCTCTTGACCAGTGGCAGGAGGTGGAAGGGCACAAGAAAGTGACATGAAGGAGAAAGGGAATAAGGGCCAGTAAGAAAGTAACAGACAGGCAGCATAGTACAAAGGTAAAGGGCATTAGCTCTTGGGTCAGAAGACATGGGTTCAAATCCTGCTGTGATGCTTATTACTTTTGTGACCTTGAGCAGGTTCCCTCTCATTGGGGGTCTTCAAGTTATGACCACTTTCTGGGAATACTGTAGAGAAATTCTAGTTCAGGTTTTGGTTGGATTAGATGGTTTCTGAGATCCCTTCCAGGTTTTGTGATTCTCAGATGGCATGTGTGAGGCCAAGGCCTCTAGGAACCCAGTCAGAACTTAGCTTTACAGGAAGCTGCCAGTTGGGGTGTCTTCTTTGTGCAGGCCTGGTCTTCAAACCAGATTGACCGAAAGGTGGCTGTTCCTCCAAACAGGTTGAAGTCCCAGGTGTCTGTGCAAAAAGCCCAGCTAAGCACTATCTGTGAGACCATGTGCCTGCATATGACAATACCTACTTTACAATGTCATAGGAGCAGTTTCCTTATCTTGCTAAAGACTTTTCAGTATCACATGAGAAGTCTATGACTGCTTAGTGCCAGGTGTGCAGAATCTTGGTTACATGTCTTGTTTTGAACTTCTACTTTGGGATTTGAAGTCTAGCCTGTTCACGATTCTATGAAGTGCCATCATTTTCTATATCACACAGGATAACCCAAAGCAGTCACACTAGATCACTTTTACCTCATCAGCTTTCCCTTCTTCCTAATCAATCAATCAATAACACTTATTAAGCACCTACTATGTGCCAGGCACTACACCTAAGCTTAGATGAATAAGCATTTCTTGTTCTCTTGGCAGAGTCCATTCACTGCCATGGCTGAAAGAAATCCTCCAGATTCTTTTCACTCATCTAGTACATATTGGTGGAGTCTTTGAAGCAGAGGGTCTTCTACATCATAATTTACTTTGTTCTCTATTTCCAGAACCATATCAGAAGTATTCAGAGTAATTTTGCCAAGCATTTATTAAAAAAGAAAGCAATTCCAGACAAAGTAAGCCACTGATTTGTCTGATACAGATGATATAATAACTTTGGGCTTCTCCCATTTTCCACTGGCTGCTTCATGGTTCCAAAAATATTTAAATATAACCAATACTCAATTAATATGACCTGACAATTTTGTAAATTAAATCAACCTTGGGATGTTATACAGGGTCACACTTATGAATTCCATCTAACTATGTTCTGCTTTGAATTGCATAACTTAGAAGTCTTCATTGCATCTGATATCTGTCCTGGAATGTTGGCAACATCCTTTGACTAAAATCTTTAGTGTTCAAAAGAAAAAGTACTTGCCCATCATGACTAAACTCTTTCAAGGATTCCCCTGGAGAGGCTTTGTAAAATTGGGAGGGAGAAAGGGTTTTAGTAAATATGAGCAGAAAACCAGTGCCCCTTCGAGTCAGATGGAGAGCCATCTTGTCACCACTAACATGATTTGAAAAGGTATCAGACGTATGCTTCAGAGTTCACATGCCCTACCTGTAGATTGTCGCACATTTCTTGACTGTAAGTTAACCGCTGTATTTCAGTGGGAGAGACGAGATATAATGCTTGCCCTTCGTTGGTAAAACAAAATGTCCGTGCTATCCTCATATCTGTTAGAGGCAGATAATTAACATCCAACATGGGGCGGAGACTAGGTAGGCTGAATGAAGAAAGAACATTCATGCGTCATACTACAGTAGTTAGAAGTTTTTCTTTAACCTGTAAAAGTAATAGCAACTGTCCAGGGAAACAATTATCACAGAAGAATGAGTTTCCCATATCTCTAGTTTAAGTAAATTCGATAGTACTAAGCTCAGTTTTCATATGAAGTCACATAAAGGAATATATTGTACTCCCCCAATGTTTGGAGAGAGAACAACCCTATATGTAAGCTCTGTTGCTGATTCTGCTCTCCCCTGAGGGGGTAGATTCATGGCCCTCACTTTCATAACATAGGCTTCTACATCGGTGATGGGAGCTTTATTGCTATGTAGAGACATTTGGCAACATCACCACTAGAGGACAGAAGCACTTCAGTCATGATGTGTTTGCTTCCTTCGGGCTGGGTCCTGGTATACAAATTCTTGTTTTCTAGGCAAAACTTCTCAGGCTTACAGTTCAGTCGTGGTGCGAAATGATGGGAAAGCATACATGGCACTAGATGACGGAGATCCTTGCTCTCTGCTCAGTAAATTGAACTATCTACTCATTAATCTCCCACATATTTCCTTCTATGCACAATCAGCTTTGTGGGATGATTTTTTTTTTTTTTGCAGAGACTTGTGATTTCATTGGTATAGGTTATTGCTTGGTATGGAAGACTCCCTCTTATGAAGAAAGGCAACTTGTCTGTAACACAGGGCATTGATGGGAGCACAGACAGACTTGGCCATGGCTAGGATGTGTCATAGGCAAAAACGGAACCCAAGACTCTTGACTATGACTCTTAGCTGTGCTACTGCATCACTAAAACCAATGTTTGACCTGTGATTTTAAAATAGAAGGACGGTTTCTTTTTAAACTAATATATCAGAAATTATACAGTCAAATGAGGGATGCTCAAAACATTCCTGAGCCCTCTCTTTTGGAACTGTCCTCAGAGCCATCTAATGCATCCCACAAGGAAACCAGTTTTTAATTTATGTGCATATATCACACTGTAATGATGATTAATTTCCAAGATTTAGAATCATCTTTCTCATTTTAAGTGTTCATGATAATTTGCATTTTTATCATGTCACAGAAACCACAAATCCCAGGAGTCTAGTTGGAAGAGAAAACTATGAATACAAAGAAGGAATACTAGGTTGAGAATAAGGCCCAACTAAATTAAGCTGGAACTTAAGGTCTTTCTAGGAGGGAGTTATATAGACTCACAGTAGCCTGAGAACTGAGTGAATATCCAAATATACTTTTATACAGAAACTCTTAATCACAATAATTATTCTCACACACACATATAGATATACATATACACACAAAGACATGCAGCTGGGCCTAAGCACTTCACACACAAACATGCAGACAATAGTATACATACATACATACATATATATATATCCTAAAAGGATAATATTATCAATTAATCAGGGGTAACAAAAACAGCTAAGATTATTATTTGGTATTGCTTACCCTAAAGAGATACCAGATATCAGATTTAGTTGACCTTATTGATAGCCAAATGATCAGAATAAGTATTTTGATAAAGACACATAGATAAAGACCCACTGTTAATCATATATGGACAGACAAAACACTGTCATTCTCTCCTTAGTTTCCTCACCTGTAAAATGAGGCAGGGGGATTAGATGATCCTAATGTGTTTCCTGGCTTTGACAGCCTATGAGATTCATAGCAACACATTCATATGAACACATATACAGTCTAAGAATCCACACTCACAGATATATACAAAACGTGGCCACTAATCACTAAACCATCCTTCTGAACTGCAAGGCTAACTTACTGGGTCCTACCTACTAGACTTTTAATGTTCTTAGGTATTATTTCCCACTGGGGTCTGCTGGTATGTACTCAAGCTCTAGGATCAATCCAGAAGGCTGGGCTACTGAGAGTGCAAACCAAGAGAGCACTGGGGAGGACTCTAAGTAGCGGCTGATGTCCATCTCCTTTCCCAACTGGGCTTTAGGGTCTATGTTCAGGGCACCCTGTGCTATGTGGCGGCCCTCAGTCACTGCTTTTGGAACTTGAGCTTTCCCTTTCCCAGCATATTGGTACGGATAATGTGTCAGGAGAAGAGTAAGTATTCAGTTATTTTATTTGATGCATTTAAAAAGCATGATTTTTAGAAGGGGTCCATAAGCTTCATCAGACTGCCCAAGGGACTCATGATACAACAAAGGTGAGCCAGAAGGAGAAGGAAAGGCTTTGTGCAGGAAGTAGTACCTGGATTGATTCTCCTGGGCAGCTAAAGGTCATTAGAAGTGGATAGCTGAAGGAGGGTATACAGGCATGGGAGACAGAGCAAACATACAGGAGGGGAGCTGGAATGTTGGATTCTGGGAACAGAATGTAGATCAGTTTGGCTAAAATGGAGTGTGAGGAAAAGGGGACTAGATGGTAGACAGGCTGAGGAGACCAGAAGTAGTCATCAGGGTCTGTTAAACAGGATTGTTAAACATCGTTGAACATAATCACAGCTATGTTTCAGGAAGATTATTTTGGCACCTGTGTCCTCCACATTTGTGTCCTCCGGCTCAGGTCTGGGTACCACAGTCTAAGGACATTAATAAATTAGACAATGTCCAGAGGAAGGCAACTAGGATGGGGAAGGGCCTTGAGTCCATGCCATATGAGGACCAGATGAAAGAATTGGGAATACTTAATCTGGTTAAGAGTAGACTCCAGAGGGTGAGGGCATGAAAGTTCCTTCGGTGATTTGAAGGGCTGTCATGTGAAAGGGGAATTAGACTTATTCTGTCTGGCCCTGGCACAGAACCAGGAGTAATAGTTAGAAGTAGCAAAGAGGCCAATTGAGATCTGATGTCAGGAAACATTCCCTAACAATGAGATCTATCTGAGGTAGAATGGCC
The DNA here is from genome assembly GCF_028372415.1 of Notamacropus eugenii. Classification (NCBI taxonomy): domain Eukaryota; kingdom Metazoa; phylum Chordata; class Mammalia; order Diprotodontia; family Macropodidae; genus Notamacropus; species Notamacropus eugenii. The sequence continues at coordinate 344,442,903 of NC_092876.1, forward strand.
TGCCTCGGGAGGCTGTGGGTTCTCTTTTGTTGGAAGTCTTCAAGCAGAGATGAACCGACACTGCTTATCACTGTTGTGGGGATTCTCTTTCAGGTATGGGTTGACTTCTAGATGACTGCTGAGGTTCCTCCCAACACTGAAAATGCTATGATTCCCTGAAGAAGGTAAATGGAGAGGAGACAGGAAATGGGAAGAGTGCTGCAATTGTCCAGGTGAGAAGTGATGTGGGATGGAATGAGTGCAGTGGCTACATGAGTGGAGAGGAGGGGGCAGATCTATAGAAGATAAGGGAAAGAATCAATATGAATTAATGATTATTCAGATGGGAAGGGTGGGTGATTAAGAGGAAAGAGTTAAGAGTGAATATCAGTTTGCAAACTTGTCATTATTAGAAGGATGGTAGTATATCCAACAGAAATGGCTAAGTCTGGAAGAGGGTCAGTTTAGAGGGTAAGATAATGAGTTCTGTTTTAGATATTACAAGTTTGAGAACATTTATGGGACATCTAGGTGGAGTTATCTAGCAGGTAGTTGGGTGATAAAAGGTCTAATACTCAGGGGAGAGATTAGGGCTGGATGTATCGATTTGTGAGATGATGATAACAACCTCATGGAATATGATCAGATCGCAATGCGAGTGTAGAGACAGAAAAGAAGACAAGCAAAGAAAGGCTCTTGGGGGACATTCATACTCGGAGGCAGGAGGTGGATGCTGAGAAGACTGATAGGAAGAGAACCAGGAATATACAGTTACAGAAGCTAAGGGATTCAAAACTATTCCAAATGAAAGCACCAAAAGTTGAAGAGAAATCAATTAGAATAAAGAGTACAAAAAGATTATTGGACTTAAGAGAAGAAGATATAGAAAAAAATGAAAGAATCTGACTGTGAAAAGCAGAGATATAGGAAGCTAGACTGAGGAGAGGGCAGGGCGAAAGGAAGGTATTTTAATTTTTAATCTGGGAACTTTTGTAGGGAGTGGGGGAGTGAGAGGGTAAGAAGAGACTGGAGTGAAGGATCAAAGTTCCAAGCTCTGATAAAGGATGGGAACAAGAGCACAAGTAGAAGGATGGGTCTCAGCAAGGAGAAGGGTCACTCCTCCCTTAGGAACTGGAGAGGTGGCAGAGAATTGGTACAATGTGGATAAATAGCATCCTAGAGGGAATTGGAGAAAGGGAGATCTCAAAGAGAGCTTCAGTATTCTCAGGAAGGAAGGAGATGAAGTTCTGCAATCAGAAGTTGTAGAGAGGGTTTGATGTACGAAAATGTAGAATAACTATTGCAGGGAATGTGCTAATTAGACAAGCAGATAAGAATAAAAAGGATTGCTTGGCTGTAGAACATAAATCTGTAGTGGCTTCAGGAGGCAAGAGCTGGTTTCCATCAGCACTCTAGTAAAAGCAGAGAAGGCAGGTGGTGGGCACAGCATGGGCTGAGGTAGGGATGGGGCTGGATATGCTCCAGCTTCACATGCTTATGTTACTTAAAACAGATTCCCACCTGTTGTCATTTGATTTTTTTCTAGATGTTTGGTGACACAGAGCAGAATATTATACTGCCTCAGATACATAACATTATATAGATATATGTATCTGTTTTTATGGATGCCATCAGATAGGTGATAATATATGGCTTAGTAGGCAGGAGAAATGGTCCTAGAAGCTTGAAGGAAGAATGAACTAGGTGGATGACAAGGATGGAGGAGTAAGTAGAGTCACTGAGTAGTCAGCAAAGTGAACTCATGATATAGCCTTTACAGGAAGGGGTGCTGAAAAAGTGTTATTTCAAGCAACGCTGCACATGAGATGCCCTCTGGACAGGGTAGTGTTTAAATGAATGAAAACGACCAGCTATCCAATTCCGTTTCATCAGCAGTAAATCAAAGGGTATAATAGTTCAATCTGACAGACTCAGTGGGGTGAAAAATGTTTATCAAATGCTTATGTGACATGACTTCTAAGTTAACAAATTCATTGTTGAGGTGACCTTGGAGGCCCTGAGGAATATAAAGAAAAAAGAAAATACAGTTTTTCAAAAACAGGAAAAAATTATTTTTTAAATAAAAAGATTGATTTCTTAGAGAAAGACAAGAAATTATGCCTAGAGAGAAAGAGAGATTCCTTGAAAGAGCTTTTCTTTCTAGAGTGACAGGTCTTCCTTTTGCCTTTGAATATTCTCTTTATCTCTGTTTTCTCTTTTCCTTGGCTGAAACTGCTTTTTCTTTTTCAAGAAATGAATTGTTATGATGCCCAAATGGTAACAAAGAAAGTGGGTACCTCATTATCATGATGTGGCCATTGGCGCAGAAGCAGGCCAGACAGGCACTGTTACACATGACCACCACGGCTGCTTGCAATATGAAGGACGTCTCTGTGATGTTATGGACGTGAAGGCAAGTCTGGGAAGGCAATGAGAATACTTTGGCTTGTTTTTCTGAGCAGACAACTGCATACTGATGATCTCCCATTTCCTGGGAAGTTGATGGGGAATTCAGGACCAGTTTCCTTCTTCTTCCTTTTTCATTATCATCCATACTGTTTGGGTCCCGCCAAACTTCATATGGTGGATGCATTAGTCCCCCCAGACGGTCCATACAGGAGAACGTTAGAACAGCTCCTTTTAGTGTCAGTAATGTACCTATTAAAAACAATTTCATTTTATCGGTAACTGGAAATCTTTCTAAAACAGCTGGTGTGAATGTGAATGATCTTTATCATGACAGCAATTATCTAAAGTCTAGCAGCATCACAGAATCACAAAGAAAATCACCAGATTTGCTGAGCTGCCATTGCTGGAAGGAATCTTAGATGCCATTTATAACATTCTTATTTTATAGATAAATAGGGCAGTGAAGTGACTTGCCCAAGGCCATGCAGCCAATTGGTGCAGATGCAGGGCTAGAACTCAAGTGTCCAGACTTTTAGTCCAATGCTTTTCCATCATATCATGGTGCCTCCTTTAAAATGACATGTATTTTCTTTCTTTTTAGTGTTAAGGAGTTGGCTAACTGAAATAATGTTAAGGAGTTGTTCATAGAAATAATTTAAATACAAAACAAAGTTACCAGATAATCTGAATCCATTACAATGGCACACACGTTGCTAGAAGATGCATTTCCTCCCTTTGAAATCAAAGGCAAATTCTTTTTACCAAGTTGGCAATGGGCTATTTTAAAACATGATCCATTCCTAAGACCTGGGATTTACCATGGTGATTTTTAATTAATTCGGGAAAAAAAAGATCACCTCTATCTTTTTTTTACCCCATCTTCAGTCCTTAAAATAGCCTTACACTTCTTTATACAGAAAAGGGGGTTACTCACCTGGGCTCTCTGAGGTTGTACATCCATGCCACACCATCACCTATGGGAGCTTTTTGCCAGCCCTGGAGGACCCGAAACTACAAAGCTTAGGAGGCTGCTTGTGCTAGAGTGGCCTTTAGAACTTTCCAGACTCGCCCCTAAGGGGTGCCCTAGCAGCCCCTTCTCTCCTCTGTCCCTCAGTTCCTTGAGGTCTGTTGGAGAGACAGTAAGAGTGTTAACCCAGGCTCATGGTCCTCCAAAGAGTGTGTGAGTGAGCAGACTTGGAGAGAAGGGTCACGGATGATATGAAACCAACTACAGCAAACCTCTTTTAACTGATATTTGGGGGATCAAGCTGCAATGAACAAGTTTGCGTGTGATGTAATTATCTCAGTTGAGGCTTAGGCCTGAACCAAGAAGTCTTAATTGTAAATGGCATTACCTATTTGTTGGTAATGAAAGGTGAAGAGTTTCATGTGTGCCCACAGTATGAAGACGGGGGCAGGGGGAAGGAGGGTGGAATTCTAAATCGCATATAGGATGATCAAAATAGCAAATAAGATGATCATGAAAAAGAAAAAAGGGGGTCAAGAGTTCCACCCATGTCTTCCTCTACTGATACTTGTTCTAAGATAAGTAGGAGTTTAGACTCAACTAAGGACACCAAAGCTTCAGTATTAAGGTGGGTTGTGTTCCCATGCTGAAAAAAAAAGAAACTCTTAGAAAGCTCTGAGGAATACTGGAGTTAGAATGCAGTTACTACGCTTCATCCTCTATCCAGTAATGCCACCCATCTAAATGAAGCAATCCGGATTGCTTAACGTGGTGTATGTAAACACATGTGAGCACCTTAAGCCACAGACAGCAAGAAATAAATGCCAAAAAGAAAAAAAAAGAACTCTTTCCATCTTGGTGATAACCTATTCACCAGATTCTCACCAGCTGCAGTCATTCACCAATAAGCTATTCCTGATATCATCTTCTGACAATGTTATGTGTATTAGGTTAGTCCCCGCCTACTGAGGATTTCAGGTGTTTTAACACTTAGGCTTATCATTAACACTCTATACATCCACTCACTTCAAACCTCCTTTTCTTTTATTCTCAGGTAACAGATGGCCTTGCATTTCGGAATTTCACTGTGGCACAAGCTAAAATCCAAGGTCTCTGTTGTAATGCTTAGCAATTAATTGTACACTGACCATTTCAACAATCCCCATCAATCACCAAAAATTGATTAAGTGCCCAGTAAACGTGAAGCTCTGTGCTAGGCTCTGGCGATACAAAGGAAGAAACAAGCACTAGGAGCTTACACTCAACTGGAAAATACAACAGTACATATGTAAGTATATATGAAGTAAATATTTAAGGGAATAAATGCAAAATAAATATTAAGCAGTTAAATATGAGGGGTTTAGAGAGGAGAGGCACCATCAGCTAGGAGGTCAGGAAGAATTTCATGCAGAAGAGAAGCATTCCAGGTAACAGGGATGACTAACGGGAGGCATAGAGAGGGGACATGCGGAGAAGAGAGAAGGAGAAGGATGTGGCTGGAAAGCAGACTGGTGCCAGGTTGTGAGGCACGACCTAAGAGCTAAGGAGAGAAGTCTGATTTGTACTCTAGTTGCAGCAGGGGAGCCTCTGGCATTTATGGAGGAGAGAGACCTATTTGAATCTGTGCCAAAGAAAAGTCACGTGGGCACTTGTGTGGAGGATGGACGGAGGGGAGAGTGCTTATGAAAGCCATCACTATGATCTAGGCAAGAGGGATTCAACTAAGAAGAAGAAGAAATCAGATGCAAGAGGACATAGGATCACAGAAGGGACCTTTCTGGCCATTGAGTTCAATCTCTCATTTCACCGATGAGGAAATTAAGTCTGAGAAGTTAAGTGATCATCCAGGTTTATATCACTAATACATCAGGCCTTCCTATCTCAAAGCATCCTACCCACTGTGCTATAGATATTATACAGATAGAAATCACACTATCTGACAACTTACTACATATATATATAGTGTGAAGGAATTTAATTAATCAAGCCCTTCCTCAGAATGCTACACTGTGAAGAATGGTGCCAGACTGTGGAGTTCCTTGAAATCTAGCCAAGGGGCTTCAGTCAATAGGTAGCACGGAACCCTTGAAGATGTTTGATTAATGTCATCAGATCTATGTTCATAAAAAGCTAGGTGGTTCAGTGGATTAAGTGATGAATCTGGACTCAGGAAGATTTGAATTCATATCTAGTCTCAGATACTTACTAGCTGTTCGACTCTGGACAAATAATTTCAGTTCTGTCTGCCCCTATTTCCTCCGCTGTAAAGTAGGGACAATAATACCACCTACCTCATAGGATGGTTACAATGGTAAAGTGTTTGGCACATGGGTGCTTAATAAAGGTTCATGTCTTTCCTTCTTTCTTTCCTCCCTTCCTCTGTTCCTCCTAAGTGTTTATGCATTTTGGTGTAGAAATTATAATAACAGATTTGAAAGAAAGAAGAGATGGACCAAGATATTAGAAATGACTATTTTAATTCACATCCAATTTTGAGGAAGAATACCATTTTTTCTCAGCAGATTTTTTTCCTTTGGTAGATGATGATTTGAAGAATTTGAATTCTGTAACCTCTGAACATTTGGTAAGAATTACTGAAGTGTGCACTGTGTTTAATATTTAACACTAGTGCTTTCAAATGCAATTCTAATCTCATAGAGTCCAACCCACATGTATTACTGAATGGAGCTGGTGGATGTCACATCACTGTGCCGACTGTCGTTACTGTTCAGTTTCAGTTGTATCTGACTGTACATCACCCCACGTGGGATCTTCTTGGCAAAGACACTGAAGAGGTTTGCCATTTCCTTCTCTAGCCCATTTTATAGATGAGGAAACTGAGTCAAACAGGGTTAAGTAACTTGCCCAGAGTCATCCAGCTAGTAAAAGTCTGAGGCCAGATGGAAGGAAGATGAGTCTTCCTGACTCCAGGCCCAGTGCTCTATCCACTGCACCACCTAGTTGCTCCACCATGCTGACTGAGTATATCCTAAAGTCATGTTTGATTTCAATTGGGCCCTTACTTCAGCCAGGCAATCCTTTTCTTCCTCTGAAATTGATTTCATATCTGACTCCCCTTACAAGCCGTTCCAAATCCTTTATCTTGTCTTCCACCTTCCTTATCCCATTCTCTCAGCTGAGGATTCTTTCACTTTAAGGAGAAAACAGACTTTTTGCTATGTTCTTCCTTTTCTCCCCTTCCCTTCAGCTCAAAACTCCTCCACATCATTCCTGACTTTTTCCTTCTTCCTCCAGGCCATTATTATGAGGTGGCTGTTTACCTTGCCAAGACCCTTTTCCCCTTTATTCCATCAATTTTCTCCAGCAGACTTGACCCCTCTCTCCCTAATCTTTAATCTCTCCCTATCTACTAGTTCCCCAAGGTCTTTAAACATGCCCAAGTCTTTTCCTTCCTAAAAAAAAATCCCCAAACCAAAACCAATTTCCACTCGATTCACTCAAGCCATCATCCTTTGTCTTTCCTCCCTTTCTCAGCCAAAATCCTAGAAAGAAACCACCTACCCTCGTTGGTCCTACTTCCTTTACTCTTGTTCCTAAACCCTTTACGATGTGGCTTCTGGTTTCATCACTCAAATAAAACTCTTCTCTCCAAAGTCATCAATGATTTCTTAATAGCCAGACCTGATGACAGTCTTTTTTAGACTTCATCTTTTTTGACCTCTCTGCAGTATTTAACACTGCCAATCATATTTTCCTCCTGGATACTCTCTTTGGATTTTCATGACAGGTCTGTCTCCTGGTTCTCTTCCTACTTATCTGACCAATCCTCTGTCTCCTTTGTTGGTTCATAATTCATATCACACCCCGAACATTGGGTGTCTTTTAAGACAGTGTCCTAGGTCCTCTTCACCTCTTTTTACACACTCCTTTGATGATCATCAGCTTCTATGGGTTTAATAATCTATATATACATGATATATATTGAGGTCCAGTTTCTCCCCTGAGTCCTACATCACAAATTGCCTATTGGACATTTCAAACTGGATGTCCCAGACATATCTCAGATTCATCATGCTTAAAAATGAACTCATTATCTTTTCCCATAAACCCACCCCTCTTCCAAACTTCCCTATATTTCTTGAAGGCACCATAATTCTTCCAGTCTCTTTGGTTCATAATGTCAGTATATCCTCATTCTCCCTCTGCTTACATATCTAGCCACTTCTCATATTTCGCTGTTTCTTCTTCCACTCTCTCATATCTGCCTCATAGAATCCTTCTCTTCCTTCAATATGTACCTCAAGCACGTAGCTCAAAAGAGAAGTGAGACACACATTTAGAACTCCCTTCCAAATGTTTGTATGGACTATTTGTGCTTGACTTGTGGTACAGCCTTCTCAGTTCATATTGGTCTGATCAATCACAGTGAGACACACTGTACTTTGACCCTAACATAGCAATGTCATTTTGGTCCTCTTCAAACATGAATTGTTGAATCTACCAACCAAACAACCTCAAGCATCCTCTTCTACATGACAACCTGCTTTCCACATGTTCTCTTTCTCATATACATGTTTACTATGTATATACTTACAGTCTATATGTATTGTTTCCTCCAATGTAACTTAAGCTCCCTGACAGAAGGAATGTTTTCATTTTCTTTGTACCCTGGCACCCAGCATAGTGCCTGGCACATAGGTATTTAATAAATACTTTTTGATTGATTGATACTTGAACATCAATTCCCCATAGAGCATCCCCTGCAATGATTTTTCAGGTTCTTTGATGACTATCAGAATGATGGGAAACTCATTTCCTCCAAAGGCAGCCCAGTCACACTCACATACTCTACGTTCCAGCCCATCTGGTCTCCTCGATATATTCCCTGTACACAGCATTTCAGCATGCCCCTCCACTCCTCTGAACTGGCCCTCAGCCTTGCAGTTATCTCCTCCACCTCCGTCTGCGCAATCCCCTCCTTCAAGGTGTCTCTCCTAATTCTACTTCTACCTATTAGGGTATCCCCACACACCTAAAGTCACATTTATTTTGTTTTTAAAATATTTCAGTAACTATTTCAATATGACTAGTTTCCTTTGTCACTCCACATATTTAAATATTAAACATATTAAAAACATTGTTTTTGAGAAGAGGTCCACAGGTCTCACCAGATTGCCAAAGGGGTCCATGACCCGGTGACGTTAAGAACCCCACTGCCTTTAGGATCAATGAAAAGCTCCTTTGGTTGACCTTTAAAGTCCCAAATGACCTTTTCAATTGAGTTTCGTGTTACTTGGTCCCCTCCAGATTCTACAGGAGGGTCTTCTTGTTCTTCTTCACATGTAACACTTCATCTCCCACCCTCACACCTTTGAATAGGTTGTGTCCCATGCTTGGCATGCACTCCCTCCCCAAATTTGCTGCTTAGAATTTCTCACTTCCTTCAAATCTCAGAATAAACGCTAACTTTTGCATGAAGCCTTTTCTGTTCCCTCTTCCCCAAATTACCTTGCATGTATACGTTAGACTTGTTACTGCCTCACCCCTTCCCTTACCATAGCATATAATCCATCTGAGGGGAGGGACTGTCCTCAGCATCCGGCACAGTACTTACCGTGTAACAGTTGTTTAATAAAATCTCGTTTGATATTTTTCTTCAGTTGAAGAAAACAGCCTACTTTATTATGTGTTTTATGTTTGTTTTTAAACCACTTGGAAGAAATGGAAAAGGTAGAGTATTCTTTCAAATGTTTAATAACTCTTGGAACCTTAGAGTTCAGCATGGGCCCTGGAGTCAGGAAGACCTGAGTTCAAATCTAGCTTCAGATACTTAACACTTACTAACTGTATGACCCTGGGCAAGTCACTTGACCCTGATTGCCGCACCAAAAGAACCTCAGAGTTAGACTGGAATTCACGCCCCTCGCCCCATGGCCATCCATTTTTTGCTTAATGATGCCCCCAGTGAAGGGACACTCACTACCTCTAGAGGGAGCCCATTCCAACTTTTGAAAAGCCTCAATTATTAGGAAGCTTTTGCTAACAGGCCTAAATTGGTCACTGTAACTTTAATTCACCATTTCCAGTTCTGTTTTCTGAGGCCAAGCAGAACAAGTGGAATCCCTCTTCAGGTGAAAGCCTTTTAATTGCAATCTGGATAAATTAAAAAAAACAAAACCAAACCCTAATACAATCTAAAGATACAAACTGTCTGATATTTCTGTGTTAGTTACTGGATTCTGAGAGACATCCCACATCTTACTTACACCAGCACTTTCAGGTGGCATGGCCTATGTACTGAGAAAAATATTGGTTTTTTCCTTTGATTTAAACCTGAGATTTCATCAGAGTAAGGACACACTGGTGTGCCAATCACAACTCTCTGACTTACAGTGTTGAGGAGTTGCCTGGGGGCACTGAGAAGCTGAAGACACTTGCCTGTGGTTGCTTTGCTGCTAAGGGGTCAGAGGCTGAATTGGAGGACTTTCTGACACTAAGGCTGGCCCTCTCTTTGCTATGTGACGGTGCCTCTCTATGGCCTTACCACAAGACAAGGATAATGACTACCATTTTACATAATGTTTAGCACCTAAGTGTTGAGCAATTATTTCCCACCAAAAATTTAAGCATTTCTACTATAAATAGCAAATGATTTATATTCAAAACCCACAGTTAAATTTTAGAATAGAATTTTATTTTCCAAGGAATCTTTCTTTGCAATGTCAGAGAGTATTTTTAGGTTTCAGGAACTTATGCTGGAACATGAAATGACTTCTGACTGGGCTGTGCGCTCTTACGGTATTTACAGAAGTAAACGATCTTGAAACAATGTGGAGGATGGAAGAGGCACCACAGGACTATGGACAATTAAATGTGCTGATTTTCAAAATCTAGGGGCTACTATGTGTTGAAGTGGATAAAGCACAGGGCCTGGAGTCAGGAAGACCTGAGTTCAAATTCAGCTTCAGATACTTACTAACTGTGTAATCCTGGGCAAATCATATAACCTGTCTGCCTCAGTTTTGTAAACTGTAAAATGGGGATAATAATTGCACCTACCTCCCAGCTTTGTTGTGATGAGGATCAAATGAGATCATACTGGTAAAGTGTTTAGCAGAGTGTCTGGTACACAGTAAATACTTAATAAATGCTTATTTTCTTCCTTTCTCCTCCCCTCAAACCTTAACAAAGGGAAGAAGTCCTTTAACTATAGGCTGGTTGGGCTTGACTCTAATTTCTACCAAAATTCTAGAAAAGAAATGGTTTGTGAACATTTAGAAAGAGAAGAGGTGATCACTAAAAGTCAGCATGGTCTACATGTTAGGACAGAGGTACAGCTGTTGGTAGGTGCAGTTGTCCTGGGAGAGGGGTGGCCCATCTGCACCTCTCTGTGAATTAAGAAGGGAAGGTGAACCCAAAAAGTATGAGTGCCATGGAGGCTTTGGTGTAAGTGGCCTGAGGGTGACTGTGCAACAAGTCAGCTTAGGGTTTGGGAGGACTGCAAGTCAATGTTTAAGGATGCAAGTGACTACAGGGAGACTGTGTACCCTCCTGGTGAGGGGGGAGGAGAGCGCAGAGGGATGCACTTCTGGAGAAGGGACCACACTTCATCACTCCTTCAATATTTAGCACCTGAGAGAAAAGCCCTATTCATTCTGCACTATTTGTAGATCTAGTCATAGGTATTAGATGTAAGGAAAATTCTTCTCAAAATTAGAGCTGTCCTTTGGGCTAGATAAGTTTTCTCAGGAGGCAATTTATTTCTCTTCATAAGAGGTCTTCCAACAGGGTTGGATGAGCACTTGTTGGGGATAATTGTCAGAGAGATCCGTTTGGATACAGATGGACCTGGCTGACCCTTGAGATCTGTTCTAACTGAAAATCAGTGACCATGAGCCTCCCAGCTGTCCTCTCCTTTCCCTTCCCACTGTGACCACACTCTACAGGTTCTCATTGCCACCCACCCTGACCATTGTCACAGCCTCCTAATAGTTTTTCCTATCTCTCCATTGTCCTTTCAATACATTCTTGGCATCATCTTGCTTTGTAGAGATCTGGGCTATATCATTCTCAATAATGCCAATATCTGATTACAGTTGGCACGCAGCTCTTTAAAGTTCACAAAACACTTTACATGCATTTTTTTCACGTCAGCCTTACAGTAGACCTATGAGATAAACACCACAGGTGCTATGATTCCCATTTTTACCGGAAACTGAGGCTCAGAGAGATTGAATGACTTTCCCACCCAGATAATAAGCATCAGAAATGTGAACTAAACAGAGATTTGCCTGATTCCAAGTTGAGTGTTCCATGTGCCTCTGCTAAAGTATGATTCTTTTCAAGAGTCTTCTGACTGCTGTGGAAAGGTCAAATTCTTTCCCCAGCATTCAAGGCCCTGCAGAATCTAGCACCAGCCTCCCTCTTCACCTTTACATTATTCCCATTTACACAGTCTATCCTCTGGCCCACTGGATTACTCAGTTCTCTAAATACACAATTCTCTCTACAACTGTACTTGTCATTCCTGCCTTCCCTGGTTGTTTGTTGAATTTCTACCCATCTTTTAAAGTGCACTCAAATCTTATTTGATGACCATTTCTCAGATCCCCTGTCAATAACAACCTTGTCACCCTCAGCCTTCTACTTTGTTTTGCCCCTCCCTAATGTACTTAACTGTGTGTGACACTTTTCTTGTGTACATGTGATATTCCCTGACTAGATTATAAACTCCATGAGTCAGGGCCACATCTGAACTGATCATTACATCCTCCCTAGTAACTAGAGCATGGATCAAAGCAGATACTTACTAAATATCTGTTGAACTGAATTTGTTGATGCAAAGTTTGATGACTACCTTTCATAGCCATTGTCATTCATAAGGGCTACTGCAGCTTCTTGCTGGGTATAGTTATTTGCTGACTGACATTAACTGGTTCAGAAATGAGAGTCATAGTAGAGAAACAGTGATTCATTTTCTCAAAACAAAACAAAACAAAACAAAAAAAACCAAAACCAAACAAACTCAACAATACCTAAAACCCAAACTCAAAACAAAACAAACCCAAACGAGAAACTGATTGGCAAAATATCCTTGGGCTGTCGGAAGCTATACACCCTACTCAACCTCGGTTAAGGGATTTACTAAGAGGAAGACCTAGTTCTTTTGTATTTTCATAGTTATCAGTTCCCTTTGAAATTTGAATTAGCTTTGATCTAGTAAACCTAGATAGCTGAATGGCTTTAAGCACTATGATAAAGAACCGACTCTAATTAATACTCCCATAGGCAGAACATTTCATTTTCAGCAACTTCATTTCCCCCCTACTGATCAGTTATATTCTTTTAAGTAAAAAATCTTGTTAAGTGGTCTCTTTGAGGCCTGTTGGGGATATACAAATGGAGGTAGGGTGAGGAAAAACAGTAGAAAATTTTCAAGTATAAATATTAAAGCCTGCTTGTTAAAAGTAAGAAGGTATCTCTCTTCATTCCTCTATTGAGTATGGGATATTCCATACATTTTCAGATTTTTTCAATGTATTAATCAGTTTTGTTAATTTTTTTTTTCTTTTCCACTTCTTATTTTTTCTTAAAAAATTCTTTGTCTCTCTGGAAATGCAAAGAAGGAAGGGATACAATAAGAAACCTGGATGATATAAAAACAAAAGCTATCGATAAAATTTATTTTTAAAATTAAGTATGTGGCAGACTTCTTAATTGTTATCCACAGCTCTTCAACTGCTCTTACCAAGCCTTTGGAGGCTTGTGTTTTAAGGGGACTGCATAGCCACAAAGCCTAATGAGGAAGAATTACATTTTGGCTCTCACAGCTGCTCACAATACTATAAAATGATTCTCTTTGCCCCATTTCCCCCTTATTGCTATTTTAGTAGTAAAATATCTGTGTAAAAAGGAGGCAAACCAGTGGCAAAACATGCTAAAGATTTAACATAGCTTTAAACCAATAAATGGGCTCATTCATAATCAGACTATTTAGCCCATATTTCTATTATTAAACATAAGCATTTTGTTTGTTTGCATTGCAGTCCGGTTTCCCAACTTTTCATTCTACCAAAACTACCTCTTCAAAGCTACCAGTGATTTCTTAATTGCCAGATCTAGTGACCTTTTCTCCATCCTCATCCTTAGTGACCTCTCTGCAGCCTTTGATATCATTTATCACCTTTTCTTCCTGGAGAGAAAACTCCTCTTGAGTTTTCAGTGCCAGTGCTCCCTCTTGGTTCTCCATTTTTCTGTCTAACCTCTCCTCCATTTCCTTTACTGGTTCTTCACCCAGGTCATGCCCACGGCTCTATTCTGGGCTATCTTCTTTTTCCCTTCTATACTCTCTTACTTGGTGATCACATCAGGTTCTGTGGGTTCAGTCACCCTCTTGATGCAGATGATTCTCAGATCCCCACATCCAGCACAGTTTCTCTCCTGTGCCTCAGTGTCTTCCACCAACACAGTGTGATTCTCTTGAGAGCAAGGACTGTTTTTTTGCCTAGCACATAGCATGTGTTTGATAAAAGCTTGTTGACTCATCTTTCCCTCCCCCAAATCCTTCCATCTGGACCTTCTGTCCAGTACACCATCATGCTCCCAGGCACTGAGGCTCAAAGCCTGGGATTCACCTTTGACTCTTCACTTTCACTCAGTCAAAGCTACTGCCAAATCTTCTTATTTCTACTTTCATAATACTCCATCTATATCCTCTTTTCTCCACATATATAGCCACAATTGTACTGAGTTCAAATCTTTATTGTATCTTGCCTCAACTATTAAAATAACTGTATAAATGCTCTCTCAGACTTACCTCTTTGTCCGATCTTATCCACCTTTTGTTCAGCTGCTAAATTTTCCTAAAATGTAAGTCTCAAGATGTCACCCTCACCATTGTTCAGTGAACTGCACTGGCTCCCTATTACCTTCAGGATCAAATATAGTCTTTGGGCATTTAAAACGTCTCATACTTTGTCCCCTCCCTATCTTTTCAGATACTTTCCTTCCTTCTGTGAATTCTACCATCCAGCAACACTGGCTAACTTGCAGTTCCTTGAAGGTAACACTCAATCTACTATTACTGTGCCTTTGTACCCGGTCTTCTCTGTTTCTGGAATGTTCTTCCTCCTAACCTCCCCCTCTTAGTTTCTCTGACTTTCTTCAAGATTAAGGTCAAATCTTACCTTCTGCAGGAGTCCTTTCCTGTGCCTTCCAGCTTTCCATGCCTTGCCCCCTCAGACCATACCTCCTCTGCATAGATCTTGTATGCACTTAGTTATTCCTATGTTGTCTACCTCATCAGAATGTTAAGTTCCTCAAGGGTAGAGACTCTTTTTTTTTTGCTTTATTTGTGTTCCCAGCACTCAACACAGTGCCTGGCACACAGTAAGCACTTAATAATTGTTGCTAAATGAATTTTCTTTAATTTCTTATAGTCTTTTTTTGCATCCATTATCTTCATGTATTTGTTTTTAAAGTTTCATCTGTCCCTCAACCCACAATGAACCCTCCCCATCTTTACTGTTACCAGTGATTGATAATGTGTTAAGTATATTGTCCGAGTCTCACAATCAAGTGCCTTGTGTATTGTAGATGCTTAACAGAGGCTTGCTGGATTGAATAACTGCAGTTCTCTTCAGGGCACAGTAGAATTATTTAAGTTAAGGAAAAAAATGATCTTTCTCAATTTCATTATGAACAGCACCGTACCTGTGTCTACAAAAGCCCCTGTTCAAATGCAGATATCCTGACAAGGGTGCCCTATTAGCCCATTCCATTAGTGCAGATAGTTTACCTTGCTCTGGGCAGACTGCAGGACAGTGAGTAAACAGAATACAGGAAAGACAACACAATGGAGAAACAGAAAAAGCCCAAAGCTCGAGAACCCAAAGTTAAGAGAAGGCAACGATACCAGCAACATCAATAATAATATAGGTCATGTTTATATAACACCTTACAGTTTACCAAGCACTTTCCTCAAAAAATTCCTGCTCCGTAGGCAGCACAAGCATTATTAGCTGAAGCTAAGAGGTCAATGACTTGCCCAAGTTACATAGCCAGGACTCAAATCCAGGTCTTCTAACTCGAGATCCAGTGTTCTTTTTTTACTACATTGAATGAAGGACCTTAGGAGGTTAGGAGACACATGAAAATACTGGGCACATGAAAGGAATCTTCCTGAAGAAATGAGGAGATTTATGAAACACTGTACGTACAGAATCTTCTTTGACCTTCCCACAGCCTGTGGGGTACACGCTTTTATTATTATTCCTATTTGGTGGATGTGGAAACTGAAGCTCGGAGAGGCTGTGATTTTCCCAGGGTCATGCAGCAAGCATTTGAGGCAGAATTTAATTTGCATTGCCGTATCTTTTCAGCATCTTTCCTCAGCTTGCCTCTTTGATGTTAATATCTATAAGTTGATTTTTTCATAAAGAGTTAAAGGAACCAAAAAGAACTCCCCATACGTTACTCCCCAAAAGGACTTAAATGGTTTCTTTCCAAGGACTAAAGTCCAGGAATAGCAAGGATCTCCCCATAAAACATGATTTCATTAGGGAAAAATAATTAAAGTTGTCATTAGTATGACTCCATCACTACTACAGTAGTACCACACAATTTCTTCTACCTTAACATAGATTTCAGGAAATAAAATGAAATTGGAAAAGTACTCCCAACACAATATGGGAGTATCACTTTTTATTGTGAGCCTATAAAAAAGCAGCTACCATATGCAGATAACCTCCAAGTCAATATAGACATCTCCCTTCAGTCCTGCTTTCCCGCCTGCCTGTGGGACATTTCCACTTGGACATCCCATTGGCACCTAGAACTCAGAATGTCTACAACTGAACTCCTCTTCCCCACAAAACCTGCCTCACTTTCTAACTTTACCCAAAGGGATCTTTGACTTCTCTCTCTCTCAACCCTCCCTAATCCCACCATCCAATTAAAGCACAGGACTGACCATGGCATTTTTTAAGACCTTTCAGTGCCTGACTATTGACTATAAGATAAAATCTAAACTCTGAAGCCTCCCACTTATGACACTTCACAATCTGGGTCGAATCTCATTTTCAGCATTATTTCCTTGGATTATCATGCATGTGCTCTCCCTTCTAGTTAAACTAAAGCACTAATTCGCTCTGACTTCATCTCATGCTCCTTTCTTCCACCCCAACCTCATGCATTCACACAGGCTAGCCTCCATACCTGGAATGCATTTATTTCACATCTTTGCCTGTGGAACTTCTTCAGGGACCGGTTTAGGTACCACAAACTCCATGGAGCTTTCTCTGTTGCCCATCTCTCCTCACTCCTATTTCTAATAGCATTCTGTCTAGACCACTCTTTAGTCCTTATCACATTTTTCCTTGTAGCATATATCTTGTGAACATATATTTTCTTCCCTATTAGAGAATCATGGAATTTAAAGCTGGAAGAAAGGACTTTCATGATCATCTAAATCTCCTCATTCAGAAGATGAGGAAACCAAGGCCCCCAAGAGACAAATAACTTGTTCAAAGAAAGACAGATGAGTTGAGATTTTTACCCAGATCTTCCACCTCAAAAACTAAGGCTCCTTTCACTACACATTTACTCTGAAATGCAATGAATATTTATGAACATTTTGGGAGAAGAAAAGCTTATTACAGACCAACAGCCTGGGAGGGAAGAGGGGAATTGGTAACCATCTTTATGGAGAAGGGGACAAGAGAAGAGATCAGGGAAGGATTCACTGAAGAAGAGTTTCTGAGTTGAGTTTGAAACACTAGGTAGGGAGCAAAGTATGGGCTATGAGAAAAGTATGGGAAAGGCATATAAATAACAAAACATAGTGTGTATTCTAGGAACAGAGTAGTCTGGCTTGGCTCCAGTGTAGAGCACAAGGAGGGAAGTAACATCAGATAAGGCTGGGTGATTCCAGATTGGGTCAGAGTTTGAATTTGTTTTTAAACTACTTGTTAGCATTTCATCTTTAGATCCACAATGCTTACTTACAGTGTCCTGCATATTATACATGCTTAATAAGTCTGGGTTCAGTTGAATGTGCCTGATTCTGCCCTGTGAGGGTTGTTTTCTACCAGCTCTGAGTCCTTTTTTTAAGGAGGAGGAAGGATGTAATCATGTTCCATTTGTGCCTTTACTCTTTGGGTTGTCAAAGACCAATCAAAAGTCCTATCATCGAACACTCCAGGCTCTGTTTCTTCACTGCATAGATTGATAAAATCAAGAAAGAGGTTTTTCAAAATCAAAAGTTCTTGGTTAACATCAGAGTAAAACTACATTAGGTCATCAAGCCTTTTATAGCATGTTGAACTATACCATATTCTGTCCATCATTAAAATACATCATAAGGGCCTACCTAAGTTAGTTTTCTTTCTTATTTATTTTATTAAGAGACCATTTATTCACTTCTGGGATTGGGTCACAAAATAATTTTATCCAATTTATTGCCACTTGGGAGGTAACAACCTTTAGAAATTTCACTTTTAAGTTGCCTGTACCCTTAGTTTATTCTTCAGTACCCTTGTTTTCACAGGGTAACCTGTAGCATATAACCTATTCTCACTTTAAATCATGTCCTAAATCAAAGACATCGTCATCCTCAAATTAACCATCCCAATCAATCTTTCCATTTCTGTCCCCTTGGAGGAGCTGTGGGAAAACAGGTACACTAATGAATTGCTGCTAGAGCTGTGAATTGGTATAACCATTCTGAAAAGCAATTTGGGGCTTTGCCCCAAAGGTTATTAGACTGTGCATACTCTTTGTCCTTGCAATAACACTACTAGGTCTATACTCCAGAGATTAAAGAAAGAAGAAAAGGACCCACATCTACAAAAATATTTATGGCAGCTCTTTTCATAGTAGCAAAGAATTGGAAACTAAGTGGATACTCATCAGTTGGGAAATGGCTGAATTATGTGCTGTAAGAAATGATGAAGGGGAGGGTTTTAGAAAAACCTGGGAAAGGTGATATAGAGTGAAGTGAGCTTCAGAAACAGGAGAACAATTTAAACAGTAAAATCAGTATTATAAAGATAATCAACTCTGAAATACTTAGGAACTCTGATCAACACAATGACCCACCACAAATCCAAAGGATGAAACAATGAGATCCACCTCTAGATGGAGAACTGATGGTCTAAGAGTATAGACTGAAGTATATCTTTTTTTCTTTCCTCTCCCTTCCTTCCTTCTTTCCTCCCTCCCTTCCTTCCTTCCTTCCTTCCTTCCTTCCTTCCTTCCTTCCTTCCTTCCTTCCTTCTTTTCTTCCATCCTCCTTTCTTTCTTACTGAACATTGCTAATGGGGAACTTTGTTTTGCACAACTATACAAAGTTATAATGGGCTTTGTTTTTTTCTGTCTTCTCAATGAGTAAAGGAAGGGAAAAGGAAGGCCAAGAATTTGGAATAAAAATAAACTACAATTAGTATGAGAAAAAATAAATAAATTCTAGAATCCACTGAATTGTTTTTTTTATCACTAGGTCTGTGATTTATTAGCTTAGTGACTGTGGCAAGTCTCTTCCCCTTTCCAGGCCTGTTTCCTGGAGCAGTTATTTTCTGAGATCTCTTTCCGCTCTAAATTCTAAGTTCCTATGAATTTTCTCATATTATTTCATATCTCAGTTTTGTCCTCTCAATCTATTTTATATTTTATTCACATATTCTATATTGTTTAGCATAGTATGAAGTAAGGTAAAGGCAGCCAGCCTATGCCATTTTAAAATTAAAATACTTTAATGCTATTTAATGGTATTCATTCCAAGATCTTACGGAGGAAGATGCTATCTTGATATCTTAAATGGCAAGAACCACACTGAGGCCTGGTAACACCAGAGGTTTCCTTAACAAGAGGGATTAATTCCTGTGAGGTCTCTTATGAATCTGGATGTCAGAAATTAGGGATTTGCTTTGAAACTGCTCACCAAACACTGTAACTGTAGCCAAATATAATCTGATGGAGACTGAATATAGACTAGACTAAAACAGAAGGAGCCAATATGCATTCAGAAATGGATTAGAAAAATAGATTTACTTGGTAAAAATAGATTCTATTCAATCATATGAGTTTCAATGATTTCCTTTTGAGGAAGTGAATTTATTAAGCAAAATCTTTAAGTCACTAGTTTGACAACAAACGAGACAGGGAACCTCCTATGATCTACCTCTTCTGCAACTACAAATAGGTACTTGGAATTTGGAACAGAAATTTCAAACCACAATCCAGGCTGGCACTCTGGCTCTAAGTGACACCTAGGTATCATTAGGTTCTGGTTCTGATGGATAGTCTTACGTACAAGAAAAGCCTCCATAAACAATTAAGGATCCAATTATAGAATATGGGACCAGCTGGTAACAAGGACTGCTGGGATTTGGAAAACAATGCCTATTCCTTTTAGTACCAAGCTCCATTCCATTCCTGAAACTAGCCCCCATGCTTAATCTACATGTAGGTGTTAGGGTCTAATTCTGTTTTCCAAAGTGATAGGTAATTTATCTATATCTTCCATGATGACATGTGCAATTAAACAATTTTTAAAAAAAGGATAAAGCTTTAATTCAAAGGAGAAACTCTAGAGGTTAGCATTTTTTGAATAAAAAGGATGAGAAGAGAGTAGCAGGGCTTTCTGGTTAGGGAAATATTTGAGGAAGATGGGGTCTTGTGGCTTTTCTCAAGGCGATGCTTATTCCACCAACATATAGGACCTTCCCTCTCTCTACAAATTAATTCCTTCATATAGAAATCACATTTTTTTTTCTGTATTTTTAAAATATATGTCTGACACCATTTACTAATGCTGTCCTCTTACCATTATATAAGCTATTTAAGGGGGAAAAAGTATGTGTGTGTGTGTGTGTGTGTGTGTGTGTGTGTATTTAAGAGGAGAGTTAGTAATGAAAAAACAAACCAAAAAATCCCCATGGGAACAATAAGAACCATGTTGATTTCTTCTTCAGAAGAGAAACCACTTTTTTTTTTTTTAGCAGAAAGAAATGAAGAGGAGCTAACTAGGAAGAGATTAAAACTTATCACTTCACAATGATATCCAGAGGCCTAGTGTAGATTCTCTCAGAATCTGAAAGCAATTCTATTTTCTTTCACTACAATGATAAGGAGGAATTGAGGGAAAAAGAATGAGGAAGACTGCAAAGCATCCCTGAGGGACGAGCCTGGACGATTCTAAAAAATCTGGGAAGCCACCCTAGCTCAGGAAGCTCCAAGCTTCAGAGTTCCAGCTTCTTCTGGGATGGCCTAAAAGCACCCATAGGTGATGATCTGGCATGGAGTTTTGGAGAAATGTTTTATCTTATTTAAAAATCATTTTTCTATCTCTCCAAATCACAAATATCATTGATTTAAGACCCTTTTCAGAGTTCTCCGGCAACTTATTTACCAGAGTATATTAATGTCAGCAGTTCCATGGTACAATGTCATCTAAATGAACCTGGCAACGTAAGCAAAGGGAGAAATGTGGCGATACAATATATCTTGTGATGCTGGAGGATATCTAGAACGATCTTAAGGCCATTTCCCATTGTACAGATAACTTTACATTCATCATCATTGCCTAAAATATTTTACGGTTAGCATCACTAAGTCAGAAGAATAAGTAAAGATGAAGGAATAATGATTCTTACCACTTGGAGACGCCAGTACGGGCTCCGTATACCTTTGCTCATCTGCTGAAGGCAGGTTAAAGGAGATCACTAACACCACACCCAGGCTAGTTCCGACCCACAGGCACGGGGAGATGGTCATGTCATTCTTCCGTGCAAAGGACTCCATGAAGTACAGAGCTGTGATTGCTTCCTTGGCTTCCTTGTCGATGCTGGAGATGCTAGAACTTCTAGAACGATTGTAGGAGTTTTCTCGGCTTTCTATGCAGATTTAGAAAACAAACCCGTTAAATGTTAATGCATTTCTGGTGTAAGGCATAAAAATATGTAACTCTAATTATGAGTGAAAAGCAGAAATTTTATAATTTAACATTAGGGATCTTCTATTATAACCCATTTGTTTTATATGTAAAAAAATCTAAGGCCCACGAAGATGAGATGACTTGCTCATGGTTGTGATGTCCATGGTCTTACAGCTAGTTGGCAGCAGATCCAGTAACAAAACCTAGGTCTCCTAACTTCTAACCCAAGTCTCTTCAATCATACCATACAAATGAATTGAAATAATGCCTACATCTTTGCATATTATTAATGTTTGTATTCTCATAACACCTAACAGTTTATTTGTACATGACAGGTACTTAAATGTTGAAGAACAAGATAGACTTTTATGAGTCCACATAAAATGAGAAGAACGAGAACTACTTATAGGATGACAACAATATTGTAAAGGAAAAAATTTTTTGAAGGACTTTAAAACTCTGCATTGTCTGCAAAGATAATGAAATAAAAAACTATGACTTTAGAAGACAAATGACGAAACATGTCTCCCCCCCATTTGAGGAGAGGTGCTGAGAGAGACTGTAGGCTCAGAAAGAGACATCCATGTTTCCTCACACGTGGCCATTGCAACACAGCTTTGTTCTGCTTGACTGGACTTTTGTAACAAGGGATGGATTTTATTTGGGGTGGTGGTGGTGGTGTTGGCAATGACAGTGATAAAAATAAAGTTAGATTGTTAATGATTCATAGAGGAGACTAGATTGCTTCAACTTTGAGGGGGACAGAAAATCAAGGCAATGGTGGTACCACTATATTAAATTCAATATATATGAAAAGGAATAAAAATAGATAACAAATATACATGAATTCATGTATAATCTCCATTTCATATCTTTTTTGTGATTTTCTACATTATAAATAAAATAAAGGTAGGATCTTTCTGAAGAGAAAAAGGAATGGCATCCACTTCACTCTATCCTAATTTCAAACCCTCTGGCACGCTATCAAATTTGCGGCCTTCAAAACTCCTGAGTGTGGCTAGAACCAGATTAAAATGTAATGGAGGAATGTTTAACAAAATAAGTAAAAATACAATACAACACAGATAGTGTTAATTTTTGTCTTTCTAAGTCAATGTGTGGCCCACAGGGATCTGTTTCTATTTGAGTTTGACAACACTGCTCAACACAACCAGACGTACAGGTAAAAGGAGATAGTTATCAGGTGGTTAGGATCCCAATCAATAACCATGGAATAAAGTAATGTGAAGTTGGATCAGCACCTTCCCTTCAACACAGAGAACAGCTTTGAGAATCAAATGGTTAATTGATCTCCCCAAGGTCACACAGCTAGTCTGCATCACAGACAAAACTTCAACCAAGGTATTCTTGTCTCTGTGGTCAGCTCTCTGCTATGCCTTGCTGCCTCTCACTTAAGAGACATATCACAGGATTACTGTAAGGAAATCTTTTTGTAATATATTAAGTTCTATGATTATTGCCATCATTATTTTTTATTACCATAGCAGAAGTAAGCCTGGGCAACTAAGTAATTGATACCCTAATTTTTATGTGACAAAGGCAGAATTATAATTTTTAAGTTTTATTCTTGGGACAAGAAGGAAGATTTAAGGGAGTTCACCTGGAGTATGGCCCTATGTAGGAAGCAACTATGCCCTCAGACAGTACTATCAGTTCCCTCTAAATTTCAGCACTTTGGAGCAAAACCCTAGTCATTTTGCTCCAGTTGTGGCTCTGGATTAAGTCTAGGTATGGGCTAGAGAAATAGAAAGAAAACTATTCCTATTTCTACAAAATTCTTATCTATAGCCAACCTTCTGTTGTGACTGGTAGAGAAACCTCCATGCAAGCAGCTGACTGTGCCTTTCGGAATGGTGGTCTTCCAGGGCCCCAGCGATTTACTTTTGAGACATCAGCACTAGAAAGACGTTTTCCAGAACTGCAAGTCTGAGAAGTAGGGCTGGTGCAGTGTCCATTTACATGATCTGTAACAAGAATGGTAAGTTAGAGGCTCACCCCAAGCATCAGGGAAGCATGTGATAACTACCACTACTGCACACTAACATGAGCAGGAAGACTATTTCTGAGGAGGCTAGGAGTAGGAGAGTGTCCCATAAAAAATTAAATGAAGAGAAACACGATGTCAGTGTTTTCTGCATAGAATATCACTTCACTTAACCATCCAAAAATGACTAAATCCTTGTCTTTTGAAGATCTGGTCAAAATTCAGTATGTCATAAGCAAATTTACAAACCTTTAATATTACAATACAAAATATGTCTATTTAACTTTAATTTTAGCCCTAGACTCTGTATATTTTGCCACTCCACTGTGATACAATATTCATAATTAAACACATAAATACTTTTTAGAAACGGAAAACTGAAATATATTTGTTCCTGTGATAGTAGAGTCACCAATGTTAATGATAAAATACCTAGCTAGAACTAAGTATTAGAACTCAATTCTGTTTCGATGTAGCTTTAAATGTGGAAAGATTCATGAAAACTATATTCTTTTGTTTTCTCAGGTGTAACAAATCCTTATCTGGCTTTTAAAATCAGTTGATTAGAGATTTCTGACTTCACGGAATATGTACTGTCCATTATAAATCTTGAAAAACATTTTAAATTGAAAACCATGGCTTCTTAAAGTGAGCCTGAAGTTCAATGGCCATGCTCTTTACAAGTATATCTCATTCGTTTAAAGGGATAGCAACATGAAGTGTCTGGTAATAATGGAAAGAATGAGGAATTTGCAGTTAAAGAACTTGGCTTTGAATTTCAGTTCTGCCACTTGACCTTGGCCAAGTGGTTTAATCTCATTGGACTTCTGTTTCCTCATCTTAAAATTAGGGAATGGTTGGAATATATGACTTCTAGGGGCCCTTTTCCAGTTCTAAATCAATGTTCCTAAGGAAAAGAAATACTTATGAGAAACTTTTTAAAAATTGGGAGCAAAGAAACTAATATATCAAGCATTCTTTATTTAATAAATCCTTGATAAAAAAAATTCCACAGTTTTCTTTAAATTAGGTGGTTTCTGGTAGTATATTTGGAATAAGACAAGATTTAGGTGATTTTATCTTGAAACATATCTTATTGTCTAAAGTGAAGTGTACCTACAGTTATCAAAAAAATGTGAGTATCTCAATTCAACTGAAATTATTTTTAACATGGCCACTCTTGTCAAGGTTTTACTAAATAAGAACAAGAATAATATTCTTACTTAATATTTGGCAAATTTTATAGTCCTACCATAATACAGAATAAAGAACAATACATAGAAAAATGAAATATTTAATATCTCTATGCCACGGGGGTAATTCTCATCATTAAATAAATGCTGAAAAGTTTGAAAATAACAATAGATTTAACAAAAATATAAAAACATTAAGACAAAATAAACTTCAATTTACTGTGGAATGACAACATGCCAACATTTACTTTCAACTTCATTTTAAAATAGCATCAGAAAATTGATTAAAAAATCAAAACACACAAACCAAAACATTCTGACCACTGAGTAATAGCTTTTGGAGAGCCTCTGTTTTACCCTGCATGCCATCTAATTGGTCCTGGTTGATAGACAAGTTTTTCCCTTGATGCTGGGCATCATTTACTTGTTTTGATTGTAGTGTCTTTGATCATCCAATGAAATGCAGGCCATTTTCTTTTCTCTGTATTTATTTGCTTCTGATTTTGAAAAAGAAGCTTTTATTTCTTCTTTTTATTTTAGCTAAAACTTCAGAGGCCAGTATACAGACTCTTCTTTGAAGTCAGCTTAATTTCCTTTCTTGTTTTGGTTTGAGTCTTTAACAGAAAAAAGTTTTACTTGTTCTTAGATGTGTTTGTTTTGACTTTGAAGGAATCAAGACTTCCATTCTCTCAGTCTGCTGGTTACTCTTTGAAACTTCAAATTTCAAAGAGAAATTTCCCACTGGTTTTGTTCAGTCTACTCAGCTACTCATTCTACAAGCTTATTTCCTCCAGCTGATCCCTATATGTGTCTGTATGTCTGTCTTTCTCAGCTTTAATATATTAGGTGAATGTTTAAAGGATCCTTTGGAACCAACTTTACCATCTATTTTACAAAGTCTGTGACTCAGAAATATAACCTTAGGCTTAGTTGTGAAGCCTTAGGATTTTAAACTTCCTTCCAGCATTAACTCTTGAGATCCTATAATAATTTAACTTCAGGAAGAGAGTAATTATAATCTTAAAATATCACTATTTCTTGATCTATCAAACTGATTTTAATCTAAATAATATTAAGCACAAGACAAAAATTCTCATGTGAAATCCCATTTTCCTATTGAGTTGCATTTTAAAGAATGAAGAAAAATGCTAATGCATTGAGTTAAAAATGTTCATTAAGGAAGGTTGACAGGATTTGCATTTATGCTATAATGGGACTTTCAGGACTCCCATGGTGCTGCTGCTGTTGTCTCTATGGTCAAATAGCATTTGAAATGAAAATGGTTTGTCATTTAAAATTTTTCTCTAATATGGTCAGGGAGATTCTTAACTGTCACTCCAGATGCTATTTTTAGCTGGTCCTGTTATTGCCATGAGCTATACAGGGCAGAACTTGATTTTAGCACCAGGACTTAGAGTAAGATGTTACAGGAGTTATCCGAATATTTTGTAACAAATTACTTACCTGCTTCATGAACTGATTAATACATACACATTTCACATTTTTTTTATCATAAAATACATATGCGCTATTTGTCACACAGGACTTTTAGTGAAAGCCTTGGAACAATAATGCATTTATTAAATGCCTACTGTAAGTAGAGCACAGTGCTAAGTTCTGGAGAGATGCAGAAGTTTGATAAAACATGGTAGCTGCCCTCAAAGACCTTATAGTCTGGTATGGCTATAAGATTCAAGGATCTATAAAACAAAGTTCCATGGGGGCATCAGGGGTATTATAGTGCAGGTGGTGGGGCAGCTAGGTGGTACAGTGGATAGAGCACCAGTGCAGGAATCAGGGGGACTCGAGTTCAAATCTCACCTCAGACATTTGACACTCACTACCTGTGTGACTTTGGGCAAGTCACAACCTCAATTGCCTCATCCTGGGTCATCTCCAGTCATCCTGATGAATATCTGGTCCCTGGATGGCTCTGGAGGAGAAGTGAGGCTGGTGACCTGCACAGAACTCTCCCTCCCTCAAAACAAAGTCAACTGCAAGTCATGCCATCATTTCTATGATGGCATGGTCTTCTTTGGCAATGAAGGACGAACACACACACACACACACACTAGTGCATGTAGCATTTAAATTGTACATTAACAGATGGGCAGAGGAGGGGAGGGAGGAAGGACCCTCTAGGCACAGGGCTTGAGCAAAACAACTGAGATGTGAGATCATAGCACATGTAAAGGAGATAGGGAATTGTTCAGTTTTCTTGGAGTTTAAAGTGAATAGGGGAAAGCAATATGAGATAAAGCTAGAAAGGTAGGATGGGACAAAATTATGGAAGGTCTTAGCTGTCATGCAGAGAAGTTTAAACTTTACAGAGTACACAATAGGGAACTCTTGGTTTTTGAGCAGAGAAGGAACATGAACTATGCACAAAACCCCAAATATTTTGGCATTGGAATGAAGGACTGACTAAAGGTAGGAAGAGTCAGTTCACATGAGTGGCAATGTAATCCTTCCTCTGCCTGTATAACCACAAGGAAGTGACTTCATTTGCTTAGGTCTCAGTTTCCTCATATATGATATGGAAGAGATAGCTTCTGAGGGTCTTATCCAACTACATATCTATGTATGATCTTATGATAACTGATATTAAGGTGGCAGCAATGGAAAAGGAAGGGAGGGGGAAGGAAGGAAAAATTCAAGGGATTTGAATTTTGAATTTAAATTTGAATTTAAACTCTAAAAGTAGAGTTTACAGAATGTATTAGCTGGCTGAATATGAGAAGGGAGAAGGATCAAAGATAACCCAAAAGTTCTCAACATGGGAGATTATGGTTGTTGTCCTTCATTTTCAAAGAGAATCAAAATGACATCATTATGTTAGAGTCAAGGTACAGTGTATCTGACTGGCTGATCAGACCAATATGAGCTTGGAAGGGTCTACCAGGTTGGGCACAAATAGTTCACATAAACATTTAGAGTAGAGATATCTCTAAATCTGTATGTCTCATGTTTTCTTTCTCTGATATTCAAGTTTGCTTCATTCATAGAGCACAGCACCTTCTTTGATGTAGGCATGCCATGCTGGGCAGTCCTGTGCCAGAGTCTCCCATATATCATGATCAATTCCAAAGCTCTTCAGAGAAGCCTTCAAAGTATCCTTGCTTTGTTTCTTCTGAACTCCACATGAATGCTTGCCTTGTGTAAGTTCTCCATAGAATATTCTTTTAGGCAAACATATGTTTGATATTTGAACAATGTGGCCAGCCCATCAGAGTTGCGCTCTCTGCAGTAGAGTTTGACTGCTTGGCACTTTAGCTTAAGAAAGGACCCCACTGTCTTGTGCATCTTGCCAGGTGATCTTCAGAATCTTCCTAAGGCAATTCAAATGGAAGTGATTCAGTTTCTTGGCTTGGCGCTATTATGCCCTCTAGGTTTCACAGGTATACAACAATGAAGTCAGCACAATGGCTCTATAGAACTTCATTTTGGTAATTTAATTCCTCTTCTCTTTCCTTTGGAGCCTCCCTAACAATTTACTAGTTCTGGCAATATGTGCATCCACCTCATGCCTGGAAAGTATACTACCAAGGTAAGTGAACTTATTCACAGCATTAGGTGGTATCATAGGTAGAAATAGTAAAGTTAGAAGGAAGATCAAATTTAGAAGGAAGACAGTCAGCTTAGCACTTGTTGAGTTTTAGATAACATCCATTAAATGATTCTTGAAGACAACTGGATATGCAATTCTGAAGCTCATACCAAAGATCAGGACTGGAAATTCATATTTGCGAGTCATCTGCTTAGAGATCATAGTTGAAGTAATGGGAATTAATGGGATTGCCAACAGAGAGTGTAGAGAACAGCAAGACAGTCAAGTACAAACTTTAGAAGGCGAATGAGTAATTGTTAAAAATTATTTGAAAACCTTACTAATTATTATTTTATGTGGTGTGCTTGATTTTTCAAAGAAAATGCAGCCCAAAATTTAACATTATGAAAAGATTCATGTTAAATTAAATTTTAAGTTATGAGAATTATTTAATCTTGACAAGAAAATTACAATATAGTAAAACTTTGATTAGCTGGCAATTAATTCACTAGAATCTTCAAATAATCATCATTTGGGTGAACGCACAGAGGATTTAAATCTATATGTATGTGCATAATACATAGATACATATATAGTCTCCCTCTATACAGGATTCTATATAGGTCTCTATATACACACATTATGGATATAATGGTTCATCTTGTATATAATAATTCATGTAATGATTTAATCCGTAATGACTATAGTGAGCACAAATCGCTATTTTCTGATCATTTCCAGACACAAATTAAAAATTATATGTGTTATGGAGACCCAGTTTCAGATACATTTTGACCCTTTGGAACTTCCTGTGGCTATCATGGCTCAGCAGCAGGGGCATATACATTATGTAGGAATTTTTTCCCTTTAAACATATATATTCAAATTAGTTTCATTACATATATATATATATATATATATGTATATATATATATATATATATATATACATACACATACACATACATATATATCCCTTTGGGGACACAAGAAAGAAGAATTCCTGTGGGTTATCAGGGGGGCAAGTAAAGCATTTTCAGCATTTTCTATAAATATTTGTAAAATTGCTATAACATTTTCCCTTTTCAAGACAAATCTTTTTCCTGGGAGATCTTTTGATCAAGCATGTTATCTACATAGCAGAAAACAACATGGCTATGTATATTTATAGGATATATATGTATATACAGTATATACATGTTTCTCTATAGACATTATGTACATAATTATATATGTCTAACAGTAATTGTTACAAATGTCTATATAGCAGTCATCATATATATAATTATATACCTATATACTAGACATTATGTATACACACACACAAACATTCATCTCCTTAAGAAACCCAAATAATTGGAAAATCTTTCCAATATTCTTTGTGAATAATCCAGATCACTTAGACTCATAAAGATGGGCCATTTTAAGTCAATCTATCAGTTCTAGTTACAGCTTTTACCCCTCCTTAAATAATCCTGGAAATGCCACCTTTATAAATGTTCTACAATTAACTTTAGGAAAGCAGGTTGGCGCTGTCCATTAAACCAGTGCTGAACCTTCCAGCTTCAAAACTAAAGGTTTCAGTGCTAACACTATTCCATGAAAGCAACACATCACCCTCCTTGGTGTTTTAAAAAGACATTTATTATTTGAAAAAAAAAGTGAAGCATACAAAACAAGAAATGGCAAGTTTATAAGTATATATAAATATACAAATATAGATATGCTTCATTAGATAGATTTTGGTGCTGCATTTTCTCATTATAGTGCATCAATGAATTGTTTTAGAGAGGGGCAGACAGCTAGATGGATTAGTCTGCTTAGTCAGAAAGACTTTAAAAGTAATGTGAATAGAAAGGAAGCAGCTGACAAGGAATATGGTATATTTTTAAACAATATTTTATTTTTTCCCAATTGCATGTAAAAATAATCTTTAACATGTTTTTAAAAATTTTGAGTATCAAATTCTCTCTGCCTCTCCTACCCCTTTCTCATCTTTGGGATGGTAACAATTTGATATAGGTTACACATGCACAATCATTCAAATCATATTCCCATATTAATCATGCTGTAAAAAAAAAACTCTACAAAAAAGTGAAAAATAGCATGCTTTGATCTGCATTTCAGACTCCACTAGTTCTTTCTCTGGAGGTGGATAGCATTCTTCATCATGAACCTTTTGGAACTGCCCTGGATCATTGTATTGCTGAGAATACCTAAGTCATTTACAGTTGATCATCATGCAATATTGCTGCTACTGTGTACAATGTTCTCCTGGTTCTGTTTGCTGTACTTTGTATCAGTTAATGTAAGTTCAGGTTTTTCTGAACGCATACTGCTCATCACTTCTTACGGAACAATGTTATTCCATTGCAATCATATATCACAAATTATTCAGCCATTCCCCAATTAATAAACATCTCCTCAATTTCCAATTCTTTGCCACCACTAAATGAGCTGCTATAAATATTTTTTTTTGAAAAATTGGTCCTTTTCCCTTAAAAAAATCTCTGTGGGATAGAGACTTAGTAGTGTATTTCTGGTTCAAAGGGTATGGAGCAATTTTATAGCCCTTTGGCCATAGTTCCAAATTGCTCTCTAGAATGGCTGGATCCATTCACAACTTCATCAATTTTTCCCATATCCGCCCCAAAATTTCTCATTTTCCTTTTCAGTTGCATTAGTTAATCTGATAGATGTGAAGTAGTCCCTCAGAGTTGTTTTAATTTGCATTTTTCTGATCAATAATGATTTATAGCATTTTCATATGACTACAGATAGCTTCAATTTCTTCACTTGAGAGTTGTCTGTTCATATCCTTTGATAATTTATTAACTGGGGTATGACTTATATGCTTATAAATTTGACTCAGTTCTCTATATATTTGAGAAAAGACAACTCTATCAGAGACAAACCTCTCCCCTAGCTTTCTGCTTTCTTTCTAATCTTGGCTGCTTTGGTTTTGTTTGTGCAAAACCTTTTTAATTTAATGTAATCAGAATTATTCATTTTGCTTCCTGTAATTCTCTCTGTCTCTTGTTTGGTTATAAATTCTTCCCTTATCCTTAGATCTGACAGACAAGATATTCCACACTCCCTTAATCTGCCCAGGATATTAACCTTTATGTCCAAGTCAAGTAAATTATTTTGGCATATGGTGTGAGATACTGGTCTCTACCTAGTTTCTACCAAACTGTTTTCTAATGTTTCCCAGCAGTTTTTTTCTTTGAATGGTGAGTTCTTTTCCCAAAGGCTTGGATCATTAGGTTTATCAAATACTAGATTGGTATGGTCATATACTACTGTGTACTTCATACATTTCACTCATTCACCACTCTATTTCTAATCCAGTACCAGATTATTTTGATGATTACTGCTTTGCAATACAGTTTAAGATGTGATACAGCTAGGCCACCTTCCTTCATATTTTTTTTCCATTTACATATTTTCATTAATTTCCTTCATATTCTTGACCTTTTGAATTTTGTTATTTTTTCTAGCTCTACAAAATAAACTTTTGGTAGCTTGACTGGTATGGCACTGAATAAATAAATCACTTTATTTATTTAGAATCATCACTGTTATTATATTGGCTTACCTTATCCATGAGCAATTAATATTTTTTCCTCATTTGGTTAGATCTGACTTTATCTGTGTGAAAAATGTTTTGTAATTGTGTTCATATAGTTTCTGGGTTTGTCTTCAGAGATAGATTCCCAAGTATTTTGTATTATCTACCATTATTTCAAGTGGAATTTCTCTTTCTATCTCTTACTGCTGGACATTGTCAGTAATGTACAGAATGCTAATAGTTTATGTGGGTTTATTTTACATGCTTCAACTTTGCTAAAGTTGTTAAT
The DNA here is from genome assembly GCF_028372415.1 of Notamacropus eugenii. NCBI lineage: Eukaryota > Metazoa > Chordata > Mammalia > Diprotodontia > Macropodidae > Notamacropus > Notamacropus eugenii. The sequence goes on from NC_092876.1 coordinate 344,474,755, forward strand.
TATTTCAACTAGTTTTTTAGTCAGTTCTCTAGGATTCTCTAAGTATATCATCACATTGGCTGCAAAGACTGATAGTTTTGTTTCCTCACAGCCTATTCTAATTCCTTTAATTTTTTTCTTCTCTTATTGCTATAGTTAGCACTTCTAATGCACTATTGAATAATAGCGGTGATAATGGACATCTTTGCTTCACCACAGAACTTACTCGAAAAGCTTCTAGCTTATCCCTATTACAGATAATACTTCCTATTGTTTTCAGATAAATGTTATTTATCATTTTAAGGAAAGCTCCATTTATTTCTATGTTCTTTTGAAAATTTAAAAATTTATTTTATTTTTAATTTATGGAATAAAACAAGATTTCTATAACAGCATAATAAAAAAGATGATTGCACATGAAACTACAAATCTATTATGTATATCTTGCTATTTCTTTTAAATATACATAATAAAATTATCATGTAAATTTCTTTTTTCCCTTCCCCCATAATGGTAGATATGGCTACCATTAGACATAAAAATGCATATGTATATAAAATCAATCTATACATGCTTCTATTTATCAATTCTGTCTCTAAATATAGATATCATCTTCCTTTTATATGTCCCTTATAGCTAATTTAGGTATTTACAATAGTCAAAATGACTTACCCACTCAAAGTTGTTCTTAAAAAATGTTGCTCTTACTGTATACAATGTTCTCTTCGTTTGCTCATTTCACTCTTCATTATTTCATGTAAGTCTATCCATGTTTTTCTAAGATCATCAAATTCATCATTTCTTATAGCACAGGAGTATTTAATCACAATCATATACCACAATTTATTCATCATTCCCCAGTTGACAGTCATCCCTGCACTCTCCAGTTCTTTGCCACCACAAAGAGCACTGCTATAAATATTTTAGAACATATAGGTTTTTTTCCTTTTCCCTTAATCAACTTGGAAACAGACCTAGCAGTGGTATTACTGGATCAAAGGGAATACGCTATTCAATATCTCTTTGTGCATAATTCCAGATTGTTCTTCAAAATAGCTGGATCAAGTTACAATGCTACCAACAATGAACTGGTATTCCAATTTTTCCATATCCTCTCCAATATACATTGCTTTCCCCTTCAATCATTTTAGCCAATCTGAAAGGTATAAAATGATATTTCAAGGTTGTTTTAATTTCCATTTCTCTAATCAATAATGATGTAGAGACCTTTTCTTTTATTTTTTAAATTAATTATTTTTAGTTTTCAACATTCATTTCCACAAGATTTTAAGTTCCAAATATTCTCCCCATCTCTCCCCTCCCCCACCCCAAAACATCATGCATTTTGATTACCCCTTCCCCCAATCTGCTCTCCCTTCTATCACACCCCTCCCTTCCTTTATCCCCATCTTCTCTCTTTTCCTGTAAGGCATGACAGATTTCTATACCCCATTACCTGTATTTCTTATTTCCCAGTTGTATGCAAAAACAATTCTCAACATTCATTTCTAATACTTTGAATTCCAACTTCTCTCCCTTCCTCCCTCCCCAGTCATCCCCACTCAGAAGGCAAGCAATTCAATATAGGCTATATATGTGTAGTTTTGGTAAAGACTTCTATAATAGTTGTGTTGTGAAAGACTAATTATATTTCCCTCCATCCTATCCTGCCCCTTATTTATTCTATTCTCTCTTTGGACCCTGTCCCTCTCCTAAAGTGATTACTTCTTATTACTCACTCCTCCCATTTGCCCTCCCTTCTATCATCCCCCTACCCCACTTATCCCCTTCTCCCCTACTTTCCAGTAGCGCAAAGTAGATTTTCATACCAAATTGAGTGTGCATGTTATTCCCTCCTTAAGCCAAATGTGATGAGAGTAAGCTTTACTTTTTCCCTCTCATCTCCCCTTTCCCCCTCCATTGAAAAAGCTTTTCCTTGCCTCTTTTATGAGATAATTTGCCCCATTCTATTTCTCTCTTTCTCCTCCCAATATATCCTCTCTTAATTTTTTTTTAGATATCATCCCCTTCCTATTCAACTCACTCTGTGCCCTCTGTCCATATGTATATAATCCCTCCAACTACCCAAATACTGGGAAAAATTTCAATATAAACATTATCTTTCCATGTAGGAATGTAAACAGTTCAACTTTAGTAAGTCCCTTGTGATTTCTCTTTTCTGTTTACCTTTTCATGCTTCTCTTGATTCTTCTGTTTGAAAGTCAAATTTCCTATTCAGCTCTGGTCTTTTCATCAAGAATGTTTGAAAGTCCACTATTTCATTGAATGACCATTTTTCCCCCTGAAGTATTATACTCAGCTTTGCTGGGTAGGTGATTCTTGGTTTTAATCCTAGTTCCTTTGACTTCTGGAATATCATATTCCAAGTCCTTCAATCTCTTAATATAGAAGCTGCTAGATCTTGTGTTACCCTGATTGTATTTTCACAATACTCATATTGTTTCTTTCTGGTTGCTTGCAATATTTTCTCCTTGACCTGGGAACTCTGGAATTTGGCTACAATATTCTTAGGAGTTTTTCTTTTTGGATCTCTTTCAGAAGTTGACCTATGTATTCTTTCAATATTTACTGTACCCTCTGGTTCTAGGATATCAGGGCAGTTTTCCTCAATAATTTCATGAAAGATGATGTCTAGGCTCTTTTGCTGATCATGACTTTCAGGTCGTCTCATAATTTTTAAATTGTCTCTCCTGGATCTATTTTCCAGGTCAGTTGTTTTTCCAATGAGATGTTTCACATTATCTTCTATTGTTTCATTCTTTTGGTTTTGTTTTGTAATTTCTTGGTTTATCATAAAGTCATTAGCTTTCATCTGCTCCATTTTAATTTTTAAAGAACTATTTTCTTCAGTGAGTTTTTGAACCTCCTTTTCCATTTGGCTAATTCTGCTTTTTAAAGCATTCTTCTCTTCATTGGGTTTTTGGGCCTCTTTTGTCATTTGAGTTAGTCTATTTTTCAAGGTGTCATTTTCTTCAGCATTTTTTGGGTCTCCTTTAGCAAGCTGTTGACTCGCTTTTCATGATTTTTTTTGCATCACTCATTTTTCTTCCCAATTTTTCCTCCACTTCTCTTACTTGATTTTCAAAATCCTTTTTGAGCTCTTCCATGGCCTGAGACCATTGCATATTTATTTTGGAGGCTTTGGATGCATAAGCCTTGACTCTTAGATCTTCCTCTGATGGTAAGTATACTTCTTCCTCTTCTGAAAGGATGGAAGAAAATACTTGTTCACCAAGAAAGTAATCTCTTATTTTTTTCCCCCTTTTTGGTCATTTTCCCTAGCCAGTTACTTAACTTCTGAGTCCTTTGTCAAGAGGAAGGTATACTCTGGGGACCTGTAAGTTCTCAGTTCCTCCAAGGTGGCACAAGGAAGGGAGAGGAGTTTACTCCTCTTCTGGCCTCAGCTGTGGTTTGGGAGCTACCAAAGATTTTCTGCCCAGAATCTTCAAGTAGAATTCCCTTTTCAGAGCCTCCACTAGCTCAGCATTCTTCCTCACCCCAGGACCACCACTCAGGGCTGAGAGCTCCAAAAATGGATGCCGCTGCAGCTGCCACCACTGCCTGGAGCCGGGGCTAGGGGAGGACCCTGATCTCTTCTCATTCAGGTGAAAAAGCTTTCTCACTGACCTTTGAAGCTGTCTTTGGCTGTTGTGGTTTGAGGGATCTGGGAACTGCAGCTGCTTCTGGGGATTCCGCCTTGGTGAGCTGCGCTCTGCTCTGCATCCCATGTGATAGACTTTTCCTGTTGGCCTTCCAGGCTTCCTTGGGCTGGAAATCTCTTTCATTCTGTCGTTTTGTGGCTTCTGCACTCTAGAATTTGTTTAGAGTCATCTTTTACAGGTATTTTATGGGCTGTAGGGGAAGTGCTAGAGTAGGTGCATCTTTCTACTCCATCATCTTGGCTCCACCCCCAACGTAGAGAATTCTTCAAATGACTACAAATTGTTTTGATTTATTCATTGGACAACTGCCTGTTCATAGCCTGTGATCATTTATCAACTGAGGAATTACTTGTGTTCTTATAGATTTGACAAAGTTCTTTACATATTTGAGATATGAGATCTTTACCTGAGAAACTGTCTATAAAAATTTTCCCTCAATTTTTTACTTTCCTTCTGATCTTGACTACAGTTGTTTTATTTGCACAAACCCTTTTAATTTAATGTATAATCAAAATTATCCATTTTATACCTCATTTTGGTCTTTATCTTTATTCATAAATTGTTTACCTATCCTTAAGTTTGGTAAGTAATATGTCCCATGTTCTTCAAATTTTCTTGTAATATCTCTCTTTATATCTAGGTCATATATCCATTTTGACTTTATCTGGGTAAATGGTGTAAGATGCTGGTCTATACCCAATTTTTGTCTTACTGCTTTCCAGTTTTCACAACAATTTTTACTAGATAATCAATTCTTATCCCAAAATCTTAGTCTTCATATTTGTCAAATATAAGGTTCCTATATTTATTCGCTGTGTAAATTACATGTTTATTCTGTTTTATTGCTCTACTTTTCTGCTTCTTAGCTCATATCAGATATTTTTGAGAATTACAGTCTTATAGTTTAAGATCTGCTACTGCTAAGCCTCTTCCCTTTATAGTTCTTTTTTCATAATTTCCTTTGATATTCTTGGCTTTTTGTGCTTCCAAATAAATTTTTATTATTTGTTTCTAATTCAGTAAAATAACTTTTTGGTAATTTAATTGGAATGACATTAAATTATAAATTAATTTAGGTAAAATTGTCATTTTTATTATATCGACCCTGCCTACTAATGAACAATTAATATTTTTCCCTTTAATTTTTTTTTTGGATATCATCTCATCATAGTCAACTGATACCCACATCTTTTGTCTATGTATACTTTTTCTAACTATCTTAATGGTGATAAAGTTCTTAAGAGTTACAAATATCATCTTCCCATGTGAGGATGTAAAGTTTAAACTTTTTGAATCTCTTAGGTTTTCTCTTTCCTATTTACTTTTTTATACTTCTCTTGACTCTTGTATTTGAAAAATCAAATTTTCTGTTCAGTTCTTGCCTTTTCATCAGGAATGCTTGAAAGTTCTATATTTTATTAAATGTCTATTCCTCTCTCTCAAAATGATTATATTCTGTTTCAATGGGTAGGTGTTTCTTGGCTGTAATCCTAACTCCTTTGTTTTCTGGAATATCATTATTCAAGCCCTCCAATCCTTTAATGTAGAAGCTGTTAAATCCTGTGTAATTCTGATTATATCTCCATGATATTTGGATTTTTTTTCTGGCTGCCTGCAGTATTTTCCCCTTGATGGAGTAGCTGTGGAAGTTGGCTATAATATTCCCGGGAGTTTTCATTTTGGGATCTCTTTCAGGAGATGATCAGTGGATTCTTTTAATTTCTATTTTTTTCCTCTGGATCTAGGATATCAGGGCAGTTTTCCTTGATAATTTCTTGGAAGATGATGCTTACGCTCTTTTTTGTTCATGGCTTTCAGTTAGTCCAATAACTCTGAAATGATATCTCTTCAATCTATTTTCCCGGTCCATTCTTTTTCCAATGAAATATTTCACATTTTCTTCTATTTTTCATTCTTTTGATTTTGGTTTATTGTTCCTTAATGTTTCATGAAGTCATTAGCTTCCACTTTCTAAATTCGAATTTTTGAGGAAATATTTTCTTTAGTGAGCTTTGTACCTCCTTTTTATTTGGCCATTTTACTTTTTTCAGAATTTGTTTTCTTGAGTGAATTTTTGTATATTGTTTCCTATTTTTTGTGCTTTCTTTATCAAGCCGTTGATGTTTTTTCATGATTCCCTTGCATCATTCATGTGTTTTCCCAATTTTTCTTATATATCTCTTATTTGATTTTTAGAATTCTTTTGGAGGTCTTCCAGGAGTTCTTTTGGGGCCTGACACCAAATCACACATATGCAGCTGTTCTGACATTGTTGTCCTCTTCCAAGTTTGTGTTTTGGTCTTCCCTGTCACCATATTAATTTTCTATGGCCAGGTTTTTTGTTTTTGTGTTCATTTTCCAACCTATTTCTTGACTTTTAACTTTATGTTAAAGTTGTGCTCTGCTCCTGGAGTGAAGGGGGCATTGTCCCAAACTTCAAGTTGTTATGCTGTTGTTTTCATAGATAATTCTGGGGACCTGTAAGTTTTTGATTCTTCAAAGTTGGAATGATTTAAGGAGAAGTATGGTCACTGCCCTCCTGGCCTGTGCTCTGGTCTGTGAGCAACCAAAAGCTCTCTTTCCACCCTATACCTGTGATCCAGATCCCCACTCCCTTGTGGCTGCATGCTCTGTTTCTCCTCACCATGGGACTGTGACCCAGGTTTGTGAAGTTGATCACTGCTTGGGCTATGCAACATAATCCTTCCCCCAGTGCTAGCAACATATCCCCTGTAATCTTCTTGTGACCACTTGTCTTGCCCCCTTACCCTCTGTGGGCTGAGAGCTCTGGAAATACAATGCTACTCATTCAGTTGCTCCAAAGACTGAGCTGGCTTGCTGGGGCTGGGCCTGGCCTCACTGTTGGTTTGTGCAGGGACATTATGCCTTGCTGCTGGCTTGCTTCCTGCTGGCTTTCCCAGGTCATCTAGACTGCATTACACTCTCACTTCAATGAGACTGACCTTTCCTGTTGACCTTCTAAGTTTTCTTGTGATGGAAATTGTTTGACCTCATCCTTTTGTTGGTTCTACCATTCCAGGATTAATTTTGTGGTGTTTAAAATTTTTGTGGTGTTAAGTTTGGAGGGGAATTTGGAAGAGCTCAAGGGAGTTCCTACTTTAGTCTACCATCTTGGCTTCACTTATTTTTTCCAGGAATATGATCTAGAGATAAACTATCTTTACATGATGGGCCACACACCACAGAGGGCATTTAGTGTTAGCGATTGGCTTGAGGTGATCACAGTATGAGAATGGAAAACCGAAACTTTTGCTTCTCTCACTCCCTGCCTGACTGGGGCTACTTGCAGGAGCAACTGCTGAATGACAACAATCAACAGTCGTTTTTCCTGAAGTGCCTTAAGAGTACAACATGCTTTTTAGGAATCTTTAAGTTGTAGACATTCAAAGCCCTCTGTGACACAGACCCCACGCTTCGTTAAGTGATCTCCCAGGACAAGGAGGCATCTTGTAAAGTGGATCTGTGCCTTGAGGGAGAAAAAGTGACAGGAATTTTGGAAATATTTATAGGAAAGCTTGAAAAACATTTCACTTACCCCTCCTGATTACCCACAGAAACTCTTCTTCTTGTGTCCCCAAGGGGATACACATTATCAAAGGAGTTTGAACATAGATGTTAAATGAAAACATTCTATAAAATGGAAATGCCCCTGTTGTTGGGCCAGGGGAAAGTCTAAGCAAACACAGTGCCTTTAAGACTAGGTCTTCATGACACATGTAACTCAAGTTGTGTCCATCCTGGGAACAATAAGATAGCAGCATTTAGTGCTCACTATAATCATTACGGATATTGGCTGATGTCATCTGTTTGGAACAACAATTTCTGCTACCATACAATATCTTACTACTATGGTGTTAGTAGACCTGCTGGAACACTGTTTTATCACCTAGAATGATAACATTTTAATTTTCTCATATCAACCAAAGATATCAACTTACATTAACTGTAAGAGGTGCAACCTATGGCTGTTTTTATTGCGAGCCTGAGAAAAAGGAGGACTGCTAGGTAGAGCTTATGTTGAGGACAGCAGTTCTTAAGATGGATCCAGCCTATTATATCAAGGTCATCCCTAAATGGTTTCTGTTTGGGGGAGGTAGGGCCCTTCACTTAGTTCCAGGAATGGCAAATTATTTTATCACAAATTTATGCCTAGTTACACATAGCTGAAAGAACCCTTGACCTGATTCCTAAATACAAACAAGTTACATGTGGCTGGAAGCTAGAACTAGAACAGCTCTCTAGGTGCTGAAATAGGCCTTCTTTGGTAACTTGAGCCAAATTTCCTGTTTGATGTAAGGTGGTATCCAGGGTGTCTTTAAATGAGCATCAGATGCAATGAGACACTTCACATCACACACTTTATTTGCCCATGGCTTCTTACCCTGTGCTACCTGATGCGGGGGAAGGGGCAATGAAAGCAAGGGAAGCTTGAATGGGAAATACTATCACTACCATAAATCTGCAGAGATGTATCCTGGGGCTCAAGGAAAGAAGTAAAGAAGCCTATGCACACTTAACATTAAGGTCATGCTCTTTTTATAATTTTAGGCTATGTCAGCCTAAGACAAGAGGGAAACTAAGGGCACATATGTGGTAGGGGAAAAGGATATACACAGACAATATGGGAAAACTGGGTTTTTATATGCTGCTGTCTCCACTAGAAGTTAGTTAGCCTTCGCCTATGTTTATCACAGTCAGAGATGTCTTTGACACTCATTGATTTGCTTGCTGAAAAAGGTTATTATACAACAAGACTTATGAGCAGTATCACACACAGAAATACAAATACCAGTATAGAACCATGGAACTAGGGAATTTCTCTCCCACAGGGTCTAAAATCCCTCCCCCATTGCTCTTTTCTTTGACCATGCCTCCTCTGGGTCAGTCCATTTGTCACTAGCATAGGGAAGAAATTTATCTTTGTGTTCCTTAGAGATGAAGGATCCTGAGGCAAAGTAATCCTGAGTTTGTCTGTGTTGGATTACAGATGGCAAGACAGAACCTGAACATAGGGTTGAGCTCATCACATTATTAGGGGGTGATGGCAACTGCAGAGAATTTACCCCTAGACTAACTAACTAGGATGCTATCTGAGATTCCCTACAGAGTCTCCCTGAGGTCCCCTCTGTCTCCTAAAGGATAATACTTTAAGGAGAAACTACCATCACCCCTGGAATGACTTTGCATGCATCAATTACCACCATCAAGATCTGTAAAGCTTGCAATTTCCCATAAAATTGGTAATTTGCCTTTGAGTTTTGAGGTAAAGGACATTCTTGAATTTAATTTCCATTTCAACAGAAAAGTGACCTATCCAATTTTCAGCAGATCAGCAGGAATTCTGAGTTTACATCTTATCACAATTTAGTTTCAAGGCAACTCAGAAAAATACTTAGAAACATTACAAAATTCAATGCAAATTTTACCTTGTCACAAGGGGAAATACCACTCCAAAATCCGATTAATTTAAATCCTTGTTACTTGCAAAAAAAAAAAACTTGAAAGAAATCAATTTATTTATTGATTAGTTTTCAAAAATAGCACAAATTTCATTTAAGAAGTTCATGGAAAAGGGCAAAGAAACTCTAAACTTTAGAAGCAAGTTTAGAAGTTGGGAGACTGCTAGAGTTTAGAGTTGGGTATTTAGAAGCTAGAAGGGGCGTGAAGTTCAGAAATATATGAAATATCCCTTCCCACCCCCCAAAATAAGGAATGGAAGGACTGGAAATTGCTGTAGATCCTAGGACCCACAGGATAATCTGAACTTGATCCATCATGTAGCCACTGTATAATAAATTCTCTAAGTTGAAGGGGAAGGACAAAAAAGAATGAGTATGATTGCAACTGATCCTAGAGTTGGAAGAAGCTCTAGGGGCAGCTAAGTGGCACACTGGATAGAGTGCCAGACCTGATGTCAGGAAGACTCACCATCATGAGTTCAAATCCAGCCTCAGACATTTACTAGCTGTGTGATCTTGGACAACTCATTTAATCCTGTTTGCCTAAGTTTCCTCATCTGTCAAATGGGCTGGAGAAGGAAATGGCAGACCACTCTAGTGTCTATGTCAAGAAAACCCCAAATGGGGTCACAGAGTAAGACACAACTGAAAAATGACTGAACAAAAACCTTTGAAGTGTTATATGAATATCAGTTATTATTATGGTGCCAACAGTCATTATTATGGTGCCAACAGTCTCACCTATTCCTCCTCAAATCCTAGCTGCAAACTAGTAGCTCTAAGCTGCTGAAATAGTCAAAGAATATTCCTTGGTGAATTCAGCTGCCAAATCCCAGTTGTAGCTTTTACTCAACAACTGCTAAAATACTGTTAACTGCTCACAGCAGCTACCATGTTTATTTGTCAGTGCAAGAGCTGCAATTCCTTCCCTTTTGCATTGTCTTGTTAGTACCTATGGTTTCCTAGTGAGATATAATCGGTGTTTTCTTTTTCTCCCTAATTTTAGGCCTCATTACCAAGTTTATCACAATAGACTGCAAATGAGAGACTAAAGAGGCCATAGGACTTGCATAGGAAAATTGTGAGCTTTTTAAAAATTTATTTTCTCACTCTAAAATAGTACAGAAAAGCCCATTCTGTAAAATAACCTATTATATGAATATGGCAATAATTTCTTATAATTTTAAAAATCTACCCACCACACAGAAGTTGTACACGCATAATCTGTGGTTATGTGATGTTTGAGGAAAGTGATCTGTCCTTCCTGTTTCTTGTCTAGAACCTTCCATTGTACTCAATACATTGTACCTTCTATCATACATACATATTCATAAACATCACATTTTCCACATTAGATTATGAACCTTTGTAGCTCCCTCAATAGACAGCACTGTGCTTTGTACATATGTATTTAACAGCTGTTTGAACTGGGCACACATGCACACAGTGAGAGAGCAAAGCCAATAGCAAAACCCATAATGCCCTGCTATCGGAATGATGACACTTCAAAAACCTTACTTAGATGATAAACAAATAATCAGACAGAATATAAATATTTTCACTCACTCTATTAACACAATCTTGACCCACATCTCCAACCACCTGCAAGACATCTCCACCACAATGTTCCAATGCAATGTCAAGTTCAACAGGTACAAAACCAAACCCATTATTTTTTCTTCTAAACCAATTTCTCTTTCTGATTTTCATGCTGTGGCTTCCCATGTTCAAAACTTTGGGGTTTTCTTTGACTCTTCTCCCCCACCTCCCACCTCTCTCTCATCTCCTTTATAGTTACCAAGTTCCATTAACTTCACCTCTATAATATCTCTCCAACCATCACCTTCCTCTTTTGCTTCTGTCACTATCTTAATGTAGATTCTTGTTACCACTTATAGCTACTATTGCAACAGTCTCCTCATTGGTTTCCTGGAATTCATTCCTTCCCCCTTTCAACCTGTCTTTCACATTGTTGTCAAAATAATCTCCCTTCTTTATGGATCTTGTTACATCATTCCTCTGCTTAAACATTTCCAAGTTCATCCTGTTGCTTGTTCAGGAAACTTCAAAATCTTTGCCATGTTATTCAAAGTCCTCTAGAACCTGATGCGACCCTATCAGACTAATTTTATCTTATATTACTTTCATCTATGCATTCTATGCTTTTGCTAAACTAGACTACAGATAGTTCTTGTTTTACATAAATTCACATAATGCAAATTCAACTTTACGTAAAGAATACTGAAAGAAATTCGCATTCCAAACACCTATGTTATTGCGCAATACTGGGCTCTCTCTCTGGGCTCAATACTGGGCTCCTGCCTCTCAGCACAGTGTTCCATCGTCTCCCAACCCCCTGTAAAAAAAAACAAAACAAAACAAGCCTAAAAAATCCTTAAGTGAAATCAGAAGAACAGTGTGTCTGGCCCCAATGTATCTGTTTCCCATTCATCTGCACTCAGGTACCGTGTGTCTGTCCATGACCCTCACGTATTGCTTGTTGTTTCCTGTCTGTCTGTTTCTGGCCCCCATGTGTTCTTCCTCTTGGTTCTGGCAGGTGCCTACATGGGTGGTCCTTGCCCCAATGTGTTCCTCCAGCTACTCCTGCTTCTCTGTCCATGATCCCTAAGTATCTTTGAATTGTGTATGAGAGCCCTCCCTTCAGAAGTGTGCAGGCCCCTTCCTGTTTTCTTCTTTCCCTCCCTCCCTTCCTCATGTTCATGGGCAAACTCACATTATATAAAAATCACTTTATAAATAAGTCTGTGGAATGGTCTACTTATGTAAAACAAGAACTGTCTGTACTTGCCCTCCAAAAAAAGAATTCACCTCCCTACCTTTGATTACACTGTTCACTAAGCCTGAAATTCCTGCTTCCCTTAGCCCATTCTAAATATATATATATAATACACACACACATATATGTATATATGTATACATATACATATGTATACGCATACACACATATATAAAATGGTCAACTCAAATGCTACCTCCTCCATAGACTTTTACCTAAGTTTTCCTCTCACCATCCTCAAGGAAGGACCTTAAAAGCCTAATTTTATGGTTCCATCAGTGGATTTCTTTCCCTCTCAATGGATCATACAAGGGCTAGCATACTCCCATCCCCTTCTACTCTACCAATCTCAGTGATAATGAACAAATAGCTGTTAATGTACCAAACCCATTTTTCATTCTCAACTGACCCCTCCCCCTAACTATGTCCCACTCTAGATCTGCACATCCCTTTCAATATGTCCTCTGGAATGCCTCCTCCATAATTAACAATTTTCTTTTCATCTTAAACCTTTTTTTTCCCCACTCCTTCCATTTGGCTCTGAGAGATGACACATCTGAGGACACTACTTTTCTCTTCCCCCTTTCCGGTTCTAGCTATACTTTCTCTCACACTCCTAGACTCACTGATTATAGTAGGGGAGTTTTAATATTCTTTGATCCCGCCTCATTGCCATTTTCAGATTTTCCTTCTACCATCTTCACTAAGCAACCTCTCCTCCTTTGAGGTTCCCCTTCTCTAAATTTATCATTTAATCCAGATCCTGGTACTTGATATCAATAACCCCATAACATCCTGGGGATATCACTGAGGATATCCAGTACCTGGCTCAGTCTTTCTCTCCTCCCTATATTCTGCCCTTATACTAGGGGACTTCAACATACATACTGATATTCACTCAAATAACCTAACTTCCTACTTCTCTGATTTACTCAGTTCTTACAGTCCACTCCTCTATTCCACCGCAGCTACACATAGATGACCATACCTTTGGTCATACCATCACCTGCAAATGTTCCACTTTTCATTCATGAACTTTGATCTCCACTTATCTGATCAAAATACTTCATGATCTTTGCCCATGCTTTACTTTGCATAGTGCTCCCTCACTTAAATACAATTCACTTGCAAGTCATGGCATGATGCCATGACACTTTTTGAGAATGACGGATAAGTGACAATAACTCAGTAACCCTATTCTTTATCCTTACCATGACCTCTATTTTCTCCATCTCTTACTTCTTTCCCAGGCCATCATTCTTATATTGGTTTAACTCCAACCCTTTCCAACCTTGATCCCTTAGTAAGTAACTTCAACTCTATACTAGTCTCTACCCTCAGATTACTGTCTCCATTGCCCTTTTGCCAATTACACTTTGCCAAACTACAACCCCATGTTATTTCCACCACCAGACTCCTTTGCTCCTATTCATATGCTGCAGAATGGAGGAGGAAAAAGTCATGAAAACATGCTGATTGGATCATGTAAAAATTGCTATCTAAACTTAATTCACAACTCATTACAGCAAGACAACCATTCTGTTCTCCACTAATTGATAAACTATTCTGGTCCACAGCAATTTCAAACATTTTTGTCTCTCTTTAAGCCTCCTATGGAATCCCTCCACCTACTTTCTCAGTCAAGAATCTTGCTTCATTCTTCCTAAAAAAAGAGGCTATTCACTGAAATCTCTTTTTCATTCTCTCATCTCATATCAATCAGACAGCTTTACTTCGTTCCCAAAATCTACTACTTCACTCCTCTTTCTGATGTGACCCTTTCTCCTTGCCAAGGCTAACTCTTCTGCAAACATTCTTAATCCCTCTCCTTAATCCTCTGGCATATTGCCCACAATCTTTGCTCTCTCCTATTTTCCATCTTCCCTAATCTACTGGTTCCTTACTTGTTGCCTACAAACATATCTGTCTCCCTCATCCTTAAAATACCTACTTCAGTCCTCCCATCCTCACCAGCTACCATTTTGCATTTCTCCCTCCCTTCTTAGCTACACTCCTTGAGAAAACCATCTATGTTTGGTGCCTACATTTCCTAATCTGGATTCTGACATCATTCAACTGAAACTGCTCCTAACTGCCAAATTTAATTTTCTCTTCTCAATTCTTATCCTTCTTGACCTCTTCAGCATTTGACATTGTTGGTTACTCTCCTCTTGGATATCCTCCTCTTGGATATTCTCTTTTCTTTGGGTTTTTGTGACACTGGTTCTTTATTCAGGCTAAGCCTATTCACCACAAGTGTCACCCAACACTCTGCCCTGAGTCCTCTTCTCTTTTTCCTCTATAAATAGTGATCTCATCAGGACCCACAAATTCAATCATCAGCTCTATGCAAAAGATCCCCAGATCTACATATCCAGCCCTAGTCCCTCTGCTGAGCTATAATTACATACCAACAACTGCTTTTTGGTATATCTGAATGTTCTATAGGTATCTCAAATCCCCCAAACCCTTCTCTCTTCCTAACTTTCCAATTAAGATCAAGTGCACCACTACCTTCCTACTTAACTCAGGCTCACCTTGGTATCATCCTCAACTCCCCACTCCCGTTCACTCTACATATATATATATATCCATTGCCAAATTTTGTTATTTTCTACGCATCTATTCATCTCCGCCTGTCTCTCTCCCTCTGTCTTTCTATCTATCTATCTCCTCTTCTTTCCACTCACACAGCCACCACCCTAATTCAGAACCTTATTTCTCACCTGGACTATTGAAAGTCTTCCACTTAGTCTCCCTGTCCATTCCCTACTCTAATCTAAAATCTAAGCTGCCAAAGTGATTTTGCTAAATGATGGGTCTAACCATATCACTCCTCCTCCCCCCACCCATTATCTACAGGATCAAATATAAACTTATCTGGCATCTATAGCTATCCATAATCTTCCTTGCCCTATTTCTTACCTTTCTAGTCTTTTAATTTATTACTCTCCGTGAATTCCACAAGCAGGCTACATTGGCTTATTGTTTGAACACAACACCTCCACTTCTCATCTCTGAGTCTCTGCATTGGCTCTGACAGCCATCCCTAGAATGCTCTGCCCCCTCATTCTACCTCTTAGCTTCTCTGGCTTCCTTGAAGATTCAGCTCAAGTCCCACCTTCTGCAGGAGGGCTTTCTGGATTTCTCCATCTGTGAGTGCTTTTCCCTCTCAGATTAAACCATCCTATCACCTACTAATATGTATATGTATTGCAAGTACTTATTTATGTGTTGTCTTCTCCATTAGAATGTGAATTCCTTCCGGGCAAGGACTGGTTTTTTTGACTATCTTTGTATTCTATCTGGTACTTAATAAGTGCTTAATAAAATTCATATTGACTGACTGATGGTTCAGCAATGGTTCTAGTCCAATTACCATGTAATATTATGTATTATTCAAAGCACCCAGCATAGCACCTGGCACATATTAGATACTTAAATGCTTGTTTGATCAACGGATTATGATTATCTGTGTTCATTTATTATTCTCCTACCAAACTAAATTCCTTGAAGCCAGAGCTAATGTCTGATATAAATTTTATACCTTCCACAGGGATTTTCATGGTACTCAACAGGTAAGCACTTAATAAATGTTTATTTCTTTTGATTGTTCCATGTAGATGACAGGCTTCTTAGAAATCCCCTTTTGTATGCCACTAGTGTCCTTAAAACCATTTGAAGAGCTCCTAAATGAGGAGTGGATATCTATTTTTAATCACAATTGACTGACTGTGTGGCAACGTACTTAGAGGCACAATCCACCTATATTTTTTTGTAAGATGGGGTTCCACAGAGGGGAAAAATGAATATAGAAATCCCTTTGAGAGTTTTCCACCAGTTGTGTGAACAGTTTCTAATTCAAGTCATGACAAAGAATAATTGCATCTGAATATGATTCAAGCTCTTGGTTGAATAATGATGTAAGTTTCTAATGAGTACGTTGTGGTACCGCCATTTTTCCTCCAATATGCCCTTGAAAGTCCATATAGAAAAAAAGTAGTTGATGCCTCAGCTTAGCCTTGCTACTCTCTGGGACTATAATCTAAATCTTTGGCTCTTATCATTATTCCTTTTAGCTGCACTTGGCAATGGAGAATGAACAGATTACTAGTGTTGATATGAGCAGACCAAATGGAATCTGGAAGACAAAAGTCATTCATTTGGAGCTGGGAGATGAAACCATGAGGAAAAGGAGATAGAGTGGCAGATCAGAAACAAGTGCAGAGGAGCCTAGTCCAGGATGCCAAAGAAGGATTAGTGAGAAGCAACTAACACGTCAGCATGCAGCCATGTTTGGAAGGCCTAGGTTACCTCTTCAATATTGTTCCTTCTCATCAGTTGCAAGAGGTTCAAACAAATTGTGCTTTGAGAATCAATGAACAAATCTACCTCACAGAGCATAAGGTTCTTGATTTTAAGGTGTGGGAAAGTCTAGTAAAGATTATTTTTACCCAACAAAGGTTTCTGGATGAAACCTATTTGATTATATTTATATGAGAAAGACGGTGGGCAGATTTGGAAAAGCTGTAAATACTGATAATGAAAACATGCAGCTGTCCGGAGAACTTACTTTGGCAAGAGGCCAAGAACAAAAGTAGGCTGGGAACACAGAAGACGGATTGTAAAGAAGGCAATTAAAGCAAGAAGGAGCAAGTTAATACTGTAGTTTAAACAAGTGAGGTACAATCTTTGTGATGAGCTAAACAATTACACATTTTGGTTCCAGAGTTTTACTCACATTTATTCATAATTCAAATAAATGCCATCTAGTCTTGGTGACTCTTCTACGTTGGTTGACTAGGGCTACTACAACTGGGGAATTCATAAATATTTGATCTAGATTTTTGATCTATCCTACTTTAGGTGACAAAGTGGGAGTGAGAATCTCTCTTAATACATTCTTCAGTAAAAAATGAGGCAAATGATTCTTCAATCTCTGCTATTTTTTCCCTATTCATTTGGGACAGTAATTCTACTCCTCTTTGAAGAGTATTTTACTATTGGCCTTATATTTCCTTGGAGGGTGTTTCTGAATTAGTTCCAAGTCATCGAACTTCTCATGAAGGGCTGTAAAGGGGGAATTTTTTGTGCCCCAGAAAAAATAACTTCACATGAGGCAGTCAGCACATATGTCAGACTAGGTGAGACTGAGACTGGATTTCAAAGATATAGATTTCCCTTTTGGGTTTCTTTTCTGAGCACAGTTGAATGAACATTAAATCTGAAATGGACATTTCCAGCATAGGAGACAACTTTATAAATCTGAAAGCTCTAGGGTCCCTCAGTCAGAGCTGGCTACACTATAGGAGGTATTTCCTATAGCTACTTTAGCACTTTGCAGAAGAAAAGATGAACACAGAAGGAAGCACCACCTAGCTTCCTCTTTAAGGGCCAAGCTCCCCAAGGACTGAAGCCTGTCCATGCATACAGAATCAGAATTAAGGATCCCTTTTATAGGGAGAGGATAGGCATTTTAGATCATTGGCCCATACTGGATGTGTGTTGGTACAGTATATAAGGGGTTAATCTAGGGGCAGATATTGTAATATTCCATCCTGCTTAGAACATCAATATGGAACTTATCAATTGTTTTTAATTTTAGAAATAAATTTACAGAAGATGGAAGCATGGGAAGTAATAGAAGATGACAATAAAAGTGTTGCACAGTCTGCTATTATAAAAACAGTGTCAGGAGTGCTCAAGTTCAGAATGAGTTGAAAGTACTGAAGGAAGCTAAGGAGAACAAAATGGTTTTTTAAAAAGCTATACTGAGAGAAAAGGATAATAAAAGATAGATGATAAAGATAATAGGAAAGTAAACTTCTCTTTGGGCTAACAAGACCTAGAAGGGAGAATTGCTCACTTCTTGTTTTGTTTTTCCTGCTAAAGAGAATGTATTATCATTGTTGTGGATATGCCTGAACAAAAAAAGTCTAATGTTGGAATTGCCATTCAAGATAAATAAGGAGCTAATAAGGTGCCTAATTGTTCTTGATGAGCTCAAGTCACCTGGCTCTGAACTGTATATTACAGTTCTGAAAGAAGTGGTGGAAATGATTCTAGAGTCACTTTCAGTGATATCTGTAAGACTGTGGAGAACAGGAGAGCCACAAAAACACAGGAGAAGGTAAAATTTCCAGTTTTCAACAAGGGAAAAGAAGAAAGTTCACAGAGTATAAGTTAGAAAGACTGACTTCAATTTCTGGGAAAATTCTATAATGGGTCATTAAAGTGATAGGTTTCACACAGATTAGATACATTCAAAATGGTTGATTAGCCAGACTTAAAGAGTAGTCATTAATGACTCAATATCAATATGGAAGGAGATTTCCAGTGGAGTGCCCCAGAGATCTGCATTTGTCCCTGTGCTATTAACTATTTTTATTAATAATTTAGATAACAGTACGAATGGGATGATATCATCTGCAGATGGCACAAAACTGGGAGAGATCATTAACAAATTGGATGACATTGAAGAAAACTAAGCTTATCTACAAAGGAATACTAACGAATGATTTTGACAAAATTGACTAGTCAATTAAGCAAAACAGCTATCTAATAAATTCAGTCTAAAACATTTGACTTTTACACTGAAATGATTAGTCATCTGAGTTAAGACAAACCAGTGTTAAAACTCAAATTGCATGAAAAGTTTGATGACTAATTTTTCAAAACTTGCACTGACATGAATTGAATAAATGAGGGGTTTGATCACTGTGTAGATGTAAGTATAGCCTATTATATCAAAGTCCTTGATTTCATCAGTGTGAAAGCTCCCTCCCTCATAATCCAAACCATTTATAGTTATCACATGCCCACAATCACAGAGATAGAGACCAGATTTGAACACATGTCTTTCTAACTCCACATCTAGCACTCTGTCCACTATGGCCGCTCACACAATCAACTCACATTCTTCCTTGACATCTTAACTCTAAATGTGGGAAATTATGTGGATGACTTTTCCTTGAAGTGTGGTTATAAAGCAGTTCTTCAAGGGGTCTAGGTGTGCCTTAACAAGCCTCACAGAGGAGAAATATGGAGTGCAAATGTTGTAGTCTAGGCAAGGGTGGGAAGCTCTTAAAGCTTCACGGTGCTATTCAATGGTTAAGAAAGGAAGCAGTAAATGAAGCCATGGCTAAGAAATTCCAGGAGATACAAAACCAAGGAGTAAATGAAACTGTTGTTTGGGATTCCTTGGAGATCTTAAGATCCTGCTAAAAAGAGTGCAGTTCTGAAGAGCGGTGGTCTTTATGTTCATGACATATATGTATTCTTCAAAGCAGTATGTAAATTACTGAAATTTAATGGGTAAATCTAAGTTTTTTTAATCATTCATTGTAATTTTACATCTACTTGAAAGCTATTCGTTTAAGAGAATCAACGTAAGGACTTTGGTGAGGCAACAAAACAATCCTTTAACAGGGTGTTATCTTCTGCAATCTGTACTGAATGCATATTGTAAACATGAAACTTCATGTACCAAGTTTGCTTACAGTGGGGTAGTACTTGCAAATGACGGGAAAGAATGTGTTGGCCAGGTGGTTCCATCTTTGGGGCACCTAGCTTCATACAGAAAAGTTCTATTGACAGTACTCATGCCTTTTTCATCTCCGTTCTAGAACAGTCACTGCTTTCTTTACTTCCTGTCAAAATTAAACGGGGAAAAAAATTTCCTTTTCACCTTGGAAGAAGGGAAAATGTTCAGTGGGGAAACGGTAATAGCAAATATGATTAACATCTGTCTTATAGAGAAATGAACATTAGAGTTATTTTAAAAGTATGATCCATTTAATTTCTTTCATATGGAGACCATACGGTATGCAACTGACAGTATTATTTCTTTCTATGGCATCCATTATATCAATATAGCTGCAATGTAACATGGTGACACATTTTTACTAATATCATTTTAACATTTATATTCAGGGAATCAAGAATACAAACCAATATATAATTACATTTAAAAATACTAGAAACTGCCACTAATTCTCCAACAATATTGATATATGGAAACATATGCCTTTAAGCCACAGTAAAGAAAATGAAAGGAAATTCAGTTTTAGTGAGAATTCAGTTCCCCAATAATAATGCTAGCACAAGCAGTGAAGACGTCTGAAAAGAAAATTTCTAATGTCAGTTTAGGAAATATGTAATTCATTGACATAATTATTTTCAAAACAACAATATAAGTGAAAATACAATTTTCTTAGTTAGAATCTTAATTCCTTTGATGACTCAGGTTTTTTATTTAATTTGCTAGCTGTTAAATGGTCCTTATTGCTAAACAAAACATATATGAAAATGATACACAAAGAAAATGATATCGGACTACACCATGTTTAAAAACACGATCAATCAGTATGGTTGTTCAAAGCTCAAAAACGCTTTCAAAATAAAAATCTTGCTGTGCAATGATTTATAAAATGTGTTCACAAAAAATGATTGTTAACAAGCAAAATGCTGAATGCTGCCAACAGAACTGTATGGTGGTTTTTAAGAAAGCTTTTGAGGAAGGCTTTAGAAGGTATTCAGGACATTTGTGCTATTTTATGGATTGATTGTAAAAATGTTTAGCCAAATGGATGTAAGGAAACTTAAAATTGTTGGCTTTCGCCTACCGTACCAAGATCAGTCTTAAGATCTGTTGGCAGACTTAACTTTCTTGATCCTTTAACTGAAACAACAGAAAAAGGAGAAAGGCAGTTGTTAATTATATAAAAAGTAAAGAGGAGTGAGGGAGAACATATGTCCTAAGGCATAAGAGTTCTAATCCTGTTGAGTATATACTTACATTTGTTAAAATGTATATCTGCAGATGTATTATTCAAAGAGTTGGCTCAAAACTATCTAATTGCAGGTGTTCATTTGCAAATAAATATTTGAAGAACAATTTTGTTTTTAGATTTGTGGCAAATAATCATGTCTCTTTTTTCTCATGTATAGCAATAAAAGCAGGCTCTCATTTTGTTAGAAAAAATAAAGTGAATTTTAGACAAATGTAACATCAAAAGATTTATACAAAAAAATAATTCCTGCATTCCAAATTACTTTTAGAGAAAGGTCAAAATGTCATCGTTTCTGACATCATAAACTATGCAACCCTGAACTGGAAAAAAAGTTTAACAGGTACGATGTAGCGTACCTATAGAAGATGAAATGATAGATTATAGCCATATTAAAAATTTGTCAAATAATTAATAATTAACTGCACAAATATTATTTAAATATATACTGTAAAAATTTGAAAGCATATAGTTTGAAAAAAATTAATAAATCTTACTAGATGTCTTGCAATTGATGCTTGCAAATGTATTACAGGTGATGAACACTGAAGGGTTCATAGGAAGCTACATAAATTTCACCTTTTTTTAAAAAACGTTTCTCTTATTAGTGATTGGTGTAAAGAGTTTATGGAAAACACATAAACAATTCAGAAGAAATGTTCATTTGTGGCATAAGCAAAGGCACTAAAGGGGAACAACTTAGAACTATTTTATATTTACTGTTTTATTAATATTTAATATTTTATACTTTGTATTTTATGCTTCATTAAGTCTATGGACTGATTTTCTCATTGCAACTCTACTTTTTCTAATGAGTACTGAAAAATAATTTGGGATTTATTTTACTGTCTAAAGATAAGACAGTATTGTATAAAGAGTAGTGAACTGGCAGTCAGGAGAACTGGATCCTAGTTTTCTACTACTACTCAGCTATAAGGCCTTGGGCAAATCTCAATCTCTTCAGGCCTGCTTCCCCACCTATAAAATGAGGGGTTTGGACAGTGATCCTTAAAGTCATTCCAACTACAATATTCTTTGATTCTATGAAACTCTCTTGGTATCATGTTAGAGATACATCTATGCTATTTGCTGATTTAAAACAGGAAAGATGGGAATTACGATAATTAGAACCCAACTGTACACCATAAGATTCTCAAAACTGATGCTTCATTATAACATAGGGTGTACTCCTTTTTGAAAGATCTAATGAGGGAAAGCAAGTTACAGAAGGCTCTACTATGATGAGAATAATTTCAACTTATATGCCAATCAATATCTGTTGTAGAAAATGGAGAAATTTTATGAAGAATTTAAGACCATTATATCATAGATACATCATATTATATCACAGATATAAAATTTGAAGTAACTTTAGAAGATGCCTAGTCTAATGCTTGTATTTTATGGATGATAAAACTGAGGCACAAAGATGCTAACTGACTTGCCCAAGGTCATACATCCAATAAATGGTAGAGTTGGAATCTGAACCCAGGACATTTGACTCCAAACAGAGAATTCTCTCTACTATACCATGCTGCCCTTCTTGACAGTCAACATATACCTCAATGACTTTAATGTGAGGGTGAGAAAAGAGGAGAACAAAAATTATTTTGAAAAATATTATTTTGGACCAAGAAATGAAGAACTCACAGACTCTTTGGTTACTCAAAAGTCTTACAACTACATAGCAAGAATATGTTTTGTTAAGAAGAGCATTAGAAGATGTTATTATAGGTAAAAGTATAGCTCATAGATGCTATCATATTATAGATTACTATGCTATTATAGCTTAAGCAGGTTGTTGGCATAGTTGACATTTCAAAATCAGCTGTCTATACATATTAGGAGGACTGACTACTTGAAACAAAGATGAAAAAATAAGCAACAAATGAGAAGGATAAAGAGAAAAAGAAGGCACTGCACATAATTACAGTAGTTCTAATCTGATCTATATAAACACACTTGATTTTTAAAAAATTGGAAATGGCTACAAGACAGTAAAGGAAGAAGTAAAGATGTCCTTGACATTTCCTAAACAAATTTAACCCATGGAGGTTAACAAGGAGGTTGAATAACTCCAAAATTACTTATCAGCAAATATCTGATCACTTTGTTAAGCAGTGAGACATGATAGCTTACAGAAACAGCAGTCTAGAATACAAGTTCATTTACAAAACATTACAGAGGATAACTAATGATCACAATTACAAAATAGTTGAAAAGCAGTTTCAGAGGAAATAAATGTACAAGGAGCTTGGTCAAGGCAAATCAAGTCAACAAGCTTGAGGTAATATTCAACTACAGTAGGAAGAAGAGGAGAACTTGATGAAATACATAAAGAAGAACTAGATGCTTTAGATGAAAAAATTTTAAAGGTATTCATTGATTGGTTTTCAAGATAACACAAAGAAAATAAGATTCCACGAGAATGGGAAAGATCACAGATAGAATCAAAAGAAGGTGAAAGCATTAGCACTTACCAATCAATTTGCCTACTTTCTAATCTTTATAAGTCATCAATGCACACAATGAGAATATCCTTACTGAGAACATGCACATGATTTTTCTATAGTAGATCACATTTCAATGTCATAGAACTGAACGAGAAATGTAGAGTATTGTACTTATTTGCTGATTTTTTAAAATCATTTTTTTTGGTAGAAAAGAATTCTGCTTTAAAGTCTCAATTCAACCTATTATCTCGCATGCTCATGTCTAAAATCACACAAGATATTGTGACAGATGTGATCACAGAGTCAACTTAGTTCAATGATCCACTCAGTATAGACATCCGACAAGGTATAAAATAGTCATATGTTTAACTAAGGTATTTACCAGTGTGATGGAGAAGTCTTACAGAACATCTGAGCAGAAATATTCCTTCTTTACAGTTAGGTTTCCCAAAATCTTCTATTCACAAATACTATTTTTCTAACTCAATCTAAACCCCAGAATACTACAAAGTCTCCTCAGTGAACTCATGGTCACTTGAAAGAGATAAACCTAACTGCTCACAATGGCAAAATAAAATGGATGAAAAACATATTTTCCAGACTATGACATGCAGTTGCATAGGCAGTTCTTTTAATCAATCTATCTTTATGTACAAGAAAATGAATAGGAAATCTAGACAAGTACTCCTTGTGGATAATAAAACAGGCCTACAATAAATAAAGTTGGATAGAGTCGAGAAAATTACGCTGCCCTTCCAATGATTTCAAGCCATCTTCTCAAACAAGGACCCATCCTCTAAAAACCAATATTCTCCTGGTGATGGTATTTGATTACAAAGCATGGCAATATGTCTTAGAAGATGTAAAGTTGCAGGTGACCTAAAGGAAAATAAAAGTATTCATGGTGGGTATAAATAAGATGTAGTATATTACCAAAGAATGAATGATGTGCTTGAGAAGTAGCATAAAAGACAGAATCAAAGACATATATATCTGGAAAAGGAGGTGCACTCTGGCTGTGTCATGAGAGTGAGAAGTTAAAGATGGACCTTTTGAGAGTTGCACTTGTGTCCCACCCTCTGCCTCAAATATCAACAGAACCAAAGAAAGGTCTTCAACGTGTTGGCTATCTCTTCCATGGAGGATTTATGGAAAGGCAAGGATAAGAACCAAACCAAATGAGAAAGTATGGAGTGGCTGCCCAGATGGAGAAGGCCTCATCACAGATCTAATAAAATATTGAAATAAGATTCCAATAATCGTTTTGGGAGCTGTTGAATGGATCAGAACTGGAAGGGACCTTAGAAGGCATCAAATCCAAGCCTTTCACTTTTGCAGACGAGGCTCAGAGAGGTTAAAGAATGTGCTTGGGGTCATATAGAGGACAAGGATGAAGATAAAAATTAAATATTGAATATCACTAATAAAGTGGAAATATTCCAGCTCATTCTAAGATGCTGCAAACAATATTTTTCTTGTATCTGTATTAGTTTGATTATATTGTTTTGTTTGGGATTTTTTAAGTGTATCATTTGGAAATATATTGTTAAACCTAGTAGCTAATGGTAAGTGATTTCAATTCAGTTATTAATGAGGCAATCACTGATTTAAAAAACTATATATTATATCACTAATGAAACTTTGCATTTACCAAACATAAGAAAAACATCTTAGGTTGATGGATTTCCTCAGCATCTAAGCAGGAGCATATCATTCATTTATAGCATTCAATATTAGAACCTGAAGGATATTCAGATTACTACACTTTGAGCACAATGACCTACTGGAGAGGCCACTAGACAAAATGTTTCAAATCCTTTCTAGAAACGTAAGGTTTTGCAAAGATCATCTAAACTAGTTAAACTACTGAATATCGAATTTCTGAAGAAAGGGATAACTGTAAGGATATATCTTATCTCAGTGCCCTCTATTGCCTTGGGGAAACCCATCTGAGAGTACAATTGCACACTAGGCTGGATTGACGAGTAAGACTTACAAGTCTAGACACTGTTTGCGTGATAAAACTGATGTTATGAACATCCTAAATTAGGTAAAAAAACATTTTTTGAGATTAGGTAAAATTTTGAACGTTAACTTTCAAATATAAAACATTATTGAACTCAAGTGAACCAAATGGATTTTTACTTCTGTCTCCAGACCCAACTCAATCATCCCAGAATTACTTGGAACTAAAAATAATTTTTACCACCTTCAAATTGTTTATGTAAAAGCTAAGATACCTTTAACACTAGGTCAGTTAAAGGGTAAAGCTGGGGTTAGAGATTACAAGGTTGAGTATTAATCAATTATCTCCTCATTGCCTGGTAAGCTGTCAGTGGAGAGAATAGTAAAGATGTGCCAAGAGGGAGTAGAAAAGGAACATTTAAGAAGGAACAATAAAGAGAAACACTGAAAGGGATAGAGTTAAGGCTATGCTAGGAAAAAGTAATGTGGTCAAGAGAAACAAGCATCAGTGGCTACAAATGATAACGTCAGTGAAAATTGCTGAGATGAAGGATGCTGGTATTTTAGATTCTTTACATTTTAAAGCTAGATGGGACTTGAGAGATCTACTTATAGGATTATAGGATCATAGATTTACTCCTAGAACAAACTTTAGGGGCCATCTAGTAAAGGACATGTCTCTCATATGACCTGGGCTATTGCTCTGTTCAAAGAAGTGCTCTACAAATATTTGTCAATTGAATAAATGAATGCTAATGATTGAAATGCAACATTTTAATGTGTACTCGCCCTTCCGTACATTTCACCACTAGATGGCACTTGTGCATTTTGATAATAGAGCCCTGTAGCCTGAGCGTCCTTGGAAGCCCATCCACCTTGTGAAAATACAGTAATGGCTTGGCCTCAGGAGATTTGCTATAGAAGTGCATTAGAGGCTCCTTTCTGACACATAACACCAAGTATACTTTGGGGATTCATTGGACTTGTTACCACCACTTACACAGAACCTGAGAATTTTAATCTTTGGTACTCTCCTCAAGGGTGGTCATTATTCCCCCTTACAAATACTCAGGCTTACAAGGCTTCAAAACATATAACTATTTTATTTACACAGAAACAATTAACATCCATCCCCACAGTGAGTCAAAAGAATCCCCACTTTTCTTGTTAGTTGGGCTACTTTCTAATAAGATATTCCATAGTCTCTATAACTTGTAATGCTGCCATGGGTGAGCACCCAGCATAAGGGAGGGTGGCTGGCATTACTTCTCTTTCAGTAGTTTGGTGCCTTACTGCTTTTTGTGTGTGTGGCTAGGAGCTTTTATGCTCCCTCATTCTGATGTTTTGCTTGTTGACTAGCCTCGCTCCTGTCAGCGTCCCAGTGTTCTACTATCTCTGCCCTCCATTCTGGGCAGGCATCCTGTGTCCTTGATACAATACTGTCACTACCCTCTATTCTAAGTAACAGCATTCGCATCGCTGTGAACTGATCATTTCCCACTGATGCTCACTTCTGCTTTCTGTTGCCCATAGTTCAGTTATCCTCCTCAGAAGATGATTCAGCTCCTGGAGAGGGACAGATTACACTGAATCCTAGCTCACAGTGTTACAGCTCTTTTACAACTCTGGGGGCAGAATGACATCTTGTTCCCCAAACCCACATCTTCAGATGGTTTTTCCTATGTTGCTTAATAGATCTCTGCTTCCCATTTTGAAAGGGAGAACAAAACAGTGAGAACAAAATAATTTTTCTTCTTTATTTTCTAGCATTTGGAACTGTACCTCTTGGTAATATGGAGTTTTTAATAACAGATAATATGAGTGTTTTGGACATTCAGAAAGGTGCTCTTCCTCCTTGTTTGTTTGAAAATCTACTCTCTTCCTCAAGGTTATCAGGGGTGGGTTATATAAATTTCCCTAAGATGCTTCTTCAAAGATCTCCCAAACTGATGTTAGGGAGAATGAATGGTAAAGCTATTGATTCCTAGTGACTGCTACAAGTTCATGTATCTATAACTCAGGCAGAAGAGTCTGTCTGTCTGTCTCTCTTTCTCTGACAAAACTATACATATATAAGATAAAATTATATTATAAAGAAGGATTCTGTATAGTCTTATTTGAGTCTCGGCAGACAAAAATTTGTTCATTTGGTTACAAGTCCTGGACAACAATTAATATTGTAGAACTATTAACATACTAAGCACTTTTGCTCCTTTGGAAAAAGTTAGACTAACAATCTACTATAGGGATATCTTCTAATCTACAGAGGCCAGAGCGCAGTTTGATTTAATTTTAATTAATTTTTTTTAAATAAGGCCCATAAACATAGATTAAAGTCATTGATTGCCCAGAATTTACTTTTACCTGTTGGGCAAGGAAGATCATATTGTATTGATTTCCGGACTAAAGTCACGCTGTAATTTCTGCAACTCATTTTTGACCAAGTTGGTGCTTAAAAAACCTTTTATCAGATTTTACTAGCAAAGGAGAGCTATGGTATAAAATAATCACTACAGTTAGACTTCTCACCCTTATTCTTGAATTTAATTCAATTTAACAAGCATCTATTATGTGCCAGACATTGCTACGCTCTAGGAAGATAGAGACAAAAGCAGCCTCTGCCCTCAAAGAGCTAAGCAATGAGCGTCAGATGATATAACACACGTACAACACTTTGGAGAGTGCTATGTAAATGCTATCCTTATTCTTATATGTTACTCGAGTGCTAGACCTGGGAAGGCGGGAAGACCAATTCAAATACAGTCTTAGACACTTAACTAATAGTGACCCTGGGCAAGTCACTTCGCTTGTTTGCCTCAGTTTTCTCTTTTGGAAAATAGGGCCAATAATAGCTTCTAGCTCCCGAGGTCGCTGTGAGGATCACTCTTGTAAAGTACTTTGAAAAGCTTATATATACATGCTACTTGTCGCTGTTATCATTACTATTTTTACAGCGCAGGGACAAGGGCAGATTTCTGTAATATTCCACCAGGATGTCTCTTCAGTGTGACATAAAGCCAATGAACTTATTGGGGTCCAGTCATTCAATACGTTCTGAATCTGTCTAAATGTTATCATCTAACACAATTCTCTCTCTTATCCATAAGGGCAGGATGAGTATCTTTGACAAATGCTTTGATGATATGAATAAAAATTTATCTACTATTGATCCAATTGGATCAATACAGGAAATTAGTTTTAGTCTGGCATGACCTAAATTCTTCGTGATGCCAATCTGGCTCTTAGTGATGATTACTTCCCTTTCTAGATATTCACAAACCATTCCTTTAATCGTATGTTGTATGATTTTTGCTAAGAACAGAAATGAAGTTCATATTTGTAGACTCCTCTGTCTCCCTTTTTTGAAAATTGGGACATTTGCTCTTCTCCAGTCCTGTGGCATCTCTCCTGTTTTCTCTGATCTTTCAACGATCACAATGGCACAGCATTCATACTTGCCAGATTCTTTAGTAACCTGGGATATGGTTTGTTGAAGCCTCACTTAGGGGGCATAGGTATTCTCTTACTATCACCTTTCTTCATTTGTTTTTTAAATTCCCTATTAGCCATTTTATATATCTTTTATAGTCTGATGATCACTCTCCTTGGAAGAGAAATCAGAAGAAACAGAAGAGATGAGGCATTCTTCCTTCTTTCCATTGTCAGTTATCATCATTCTACCCAATCTAAGTAGCAATCTCATAATTTCTTTGTTACTCCTATCCTTCCTTCATAGTTAAAAACCACTACCCATTTGGAGCATTAGCACACTTCATGATACCCTTGTATATTCATTCCCCAATAGTTGTTTTTATCTCCATGTTCTACAGTAGATGCAATTTGGTTGAAAATTCTACATGAATGTTTTGGTAATTTATTAAGAAAAATCCTATGTTTGTTAGTATCTAAAAAAAAAATCTATTCTCTCACATCTTTCCTATAGGAAGAAAAATTACATAGAATATTCTATGGAAGCCTGGCACTTGATCACTGAGAAACAAATTTCCTCAAAGTTTGGGATGAAGAGTTTTTTCAGTTTTTTTCAGGTCATCAATGCCTAACAGAGCCTCATCTGTTAGTAGAAAAATACGCTTTATGCTATACACTATCACTTCTTAGTGTTTTCTCTTTGTTATGAAATTGTCCAATTCACCAACAATGAGAGTGTATTGGATTCCAAAGTACTGATCACGTCTCTGATTTGAATAGTGCTGGATTTTCTCAGCATTTGTAGCCCACTACTTATCCTCAGAAGTCTTAATTTGATAACAATATCACCACCAGGTGTACGTATATTCTATACATTCCACATCCCCCCAGAAATAAAAATCTGCAGATCAGAGATTTCGAGTTGGAAGGAAACTGAGAATTCACCTAGTCCACCCTCCTCTTTTTACAGATGAGGAAACTGAGGCCAGAGAGGTTATATGATTTGCCTAAAGTCACAAAGATATGGCAGAGCCTAGACTTGATTTCAGGTCTTTTGACTCCAAACTTTTCCACTTTCGACTAAAGCACAACTACCTCACAATTACTTGCTTTGCTGAAAGTAATTACTCAGTCTTCAAGTCATTTCTATCTAATCCAGCCTGACTTTAGAGTATGATACAGTCTTTATGACTTAGTGTGTGGGAAAGAAATCAGGAGATTAAAGAAATAGAAGAAAAAGTCATGGCTAAGTGGCAAACTTAGTGGCAGGGGGCAATGTGGGCAATAGACAAGGGATGAATAAATGAAAATGAAGGTGCTCAGTGACATGAATCATCTAAACTGAGAAAGAGAAGCCTAATCCATCACCTTGTTTCAGTATCAAATCTATGTTATTATACAGAAGCTGATAATAGTTTTCTATCATCAATGAAGATAGAACAAGAATAAAAAAGAAACTTAACTAAATATAAGAAAGGATTCCTGACAGCGAGAATGCTAAAGAAGAATACAGGTTACCAAACGTGGTCGTAGAATTATATTTTCCAGAGGGTCTTCAAATGGCACATATGCTTATATGTCAAGGTAGATTACATTGAGCCTCTTCATTTTGGTAAGGTAATGGACTGGATAATTTCTAGAAATCCTTTCTAGCTTTCTGATGTAATGATTTTGAGTGCTAAATCAGTTGTAGAAAATCAAATAAAATATTTTTCTTACCAGCATTTACTGAGATATTACCATGTAGGCAGTTGTCCCTGGGGGATGAACAAATATAGATGAATTCTACTAAGATTATGAAGAAGCCAACAAGTCAGAGTTGCATAGCTTTGGTTTATATTAAGTACCAAATGCAAAAAAAAATTTTTTTTTCTCTATCAAAAATATAATGAAGCCAAATAGATATTTAGTGTGCTTAGCTATATTCAACAGGTATGGCACAGAAAAGGTTACGTACAGTGAATTTTTAATAAACTGAATTATATTTTAGATGTACTACAGAGCTTGATACATAAAAGAATCCTTCAAAGAAATAATGATTTTATACTAAAAATAGCTGTCCCCTAATTTATCTATTTCATAAGTTTGGATTTTTACACACATACACATATCAGTAGAGCATAATATATAGCATTCATTTCCAGAATAATAACCTTTTATAGCTAATCTTACTTTGACCATCTCAAGGATAAGATTCCAGACTCCAATTAGAGGAGTGAATAGACATACAAGGACAAATCCCAGACTCTAAACCTGATCTTAACAAATGCACACATACATCGAAGGGATAAACATTCTTTTATCCTCCTTTCAACTCACACTTCACTCCTACTAATAAATTTACCTGTCTGTTTCTCTCTTGACTCTGAATTCCTCTCTTCCCAACTACTTTCCACTACTTATCTTTTAATCTATAGAGTTAACTGACTAAACTATCTCTAAAAACATGCCACTGCCCTGCCCCTGCCCTGCCCCTTTTCTCATAGGTCCAATCTCTTAGTCATATGCCTAGAAGTGTTTTCTGGGGGAGAAGAGCAAGGTTATGGGAGCCAGTGGGGGTTCTACCTTCAAATGGTGAAGCTAGGTAGATGAAAGTGGTGGAGTACTCATTAGTGAACTGCTGCGGATGTATATAATGGTTAAGGAATAAGTTAGAAAAGGGTAATTAAGGATTTAGGAGTAGAAGGGGGAATGAGAAAAGAATGTGGTAAGTGGCTGGAAAGAAAGATAAATTGGAGAAGAAAGGAGAAGGGTAGACAGGAGATGCTCAAAAAGAAAACTATTTACTTCTCTGCTTTCCATACGGGTGTAATGTAGCAACCCTGGTTATGCCAAAGACTACTTTTCTAAACTTGTCTTATTTTCCTGGGCCAGAATATATACAACAGTCTTACTTTCCACCCTGTTGAGCCAGACTGATATGATAATTAGTTCTTTCTCCCAGGCTACTAAAATTTAGAGGGTTTACAAGTTTATACCAGGCAAACCCCTTGCTTCACCCTGCCCATCTCTAGGCAGTGACCTCCCTGACTCCCTCAGTAGCCTTGCAATAGGCTAGAATCTTGCACATTGGAACAGTATTGGGGGCTCCTCCAACATGGTTGATGTGAGGACACATTTAGAGCCAATTGTTTCAAGTGACATAATTGCTAGGTATGGTTCTGGCCATGGAAACTGAAACAGCAACTCCTTACAACTCACTGGGGGGGTGTACTTTCTCAAAACTCTGCCCAAAGTGAGCAGGGATAAAGAAGTCATGCTGGGTGTTTCGCTCATCACACCTTCTCTAACCCCTTAATTAGAAGGAGGTACCACAAACCTATCTCAACTGGAGAGTACAAAAGTCAGTCTGGGATTGCTCTTCTTTGCAGCAGGATTCCCTAGCATGCTGGTGTAGTTGGATTGGGTAGATAACCTAGGGAACTCTCTGTGTAATACAAATGAGCTATCAAACAGTACTGATCTAAAACTGGGAGGGACAATCGTTTTGCCACAAAGAGGTAGAGCCTTCTTACCTGGATTGAATCTAAGGGGGCTGAGGGAACAACTGGACCCTATTAGCCAGTGATCCACTTAGAAATTGACTGTTAAGATAGTTTGAGGCACCAAAATTGACATATATTAATACAAAGGAATGAAAATGAGCTGATCAATTTGAGACTTGCCTGAAAATTAAGGCCTGAATCAAGTGACGGTGAGGTTCCAAGTCAGAGTGAGATCGTGAACCTGCTATATAATTATTTCTCTCCCTAGAAGTAGTTTAGGCCATCCTTTCTTTAAACAGAAGACTGGGAAGGAGGCAGTCTAGTGAGCTAAAGGTGACTCTTGCCATAATGAATGAAACTACACTCCAAAATATAGTTCACAAGTTCTTTGAAGGGCAAGACTATGTCTTTCTCATTTCTGTAGTTCCCACAATGTTTTGCACTTTGTAGCTACTTAATAAAGCTTTGAGTAACTCACTGGAAAAGACTGCAGCTTGATTCTTGAGTAGAACTAGGATGTAGTCTTAACCTATGTGGGAGATACCTTCTTCAATCCTGGTCAAATAACATTAAGTCCCTCCATGTTTCTAGTTCGACTAGAAGGCTATTAATCAATTTACAAGTTGGTAAGTAGGACTTCCTGGCACAGCGAGAGGATGTCCAAGTTCCAACTTAGTACTTCATAATTTTCTTGATTCTATACTTCAATGAGCCTTTCAGGAGTCAAAGCAGAGAAAAGTCTGAGGTCTTACTTGGAACATAAGCCAGTGCCTATGAGTTACAGGCAGACTTAGATGATCTGCAAAGAATGACCAAGAATTCCTTTGGGCTATAGGTCTTGACCCCCGGCACAGAATCATATAGAAAACTAGAATTAGAAATGAAAGGGGCCTTAGAGGTGATCTAGCCTAAACCTCCCATTTTATAGATGAGGAAATAAAGGCACAAAGAACTTAAAAGACTTGCCCAGAGTTACAAAGGTATACAGGGACTGAGGTAGGATTGGAGCCCAGGCATTCATTGTATGCTTAAGTTTATTTGCTATACAATGAAAACATATCACTTAATAGAAAATGGGAAATATGTGGATTAATAAAATCTATGCAAAGCTCTGGGTTCCTACTTTAGAAAGAGGTAGTGAATTCCTCCTGCTCCTACTCTGTCTATATAAAACTTGTAATAATAGAACTGGGAGAGGACAAGCAAAACAACTGCTCTGGGCACCAAAGAGGGGTGGTGGTGCAGAGTGAATAAACAGGCAATTAGATAGTGGTGCCAACGGAGGTCTCCAGCAGTTGGATGGGGAAGTCCCTGAGATGCTGTGCTCTTCCCTACCTTCTAGCCATCCTCAAGGAAGCCCCATTCCCACTGGACAAGGAGTGGCTGAGAAGAGATAGTGAGACAAGGCACAGTTGATGGAATCTACTCTAGCACAACGTTGTCTCTTTTTTTTTATATGCAAGATGAATCTATGTGCAATTCTCGTTACTTGCATGTGTGTCTGTATATGCGTATGCCTATATATATGAATGTTTATATACATATATTGATATATACACATGTATTTGTATAACTAAATGTACACACATACATATACTCATTCATCTGAACAGACACAATGTTAATAATATGTTAATAATTCATATATATATTCAATTCCTATGCTTGTCTATTGTTTGTGAAGTTGTTTGTGTGACCTTTATTTCTATGTATGTTAGAGTTGTTAGCCTCAGATTGTAAGCTACTAGGATGCAAGAATAATGTTTAAGAAATCATTTCATATAGAATTTAACATAATATCAAGCAGTTATAAGGATTAGTAAATAAAACATTAGTAAATTCAGCGTGATGATGAGGATTACATGAACAATAAGGACAAATGCCTTTTAATTAACCAGTTTCTCTAAGGACAGGCATAGTTAAATATGGACAATTCTTCCCCTAACTTCATTTGCAATATTGTTTCTAAAATTCATTGAATGTGGCTCTGATGAAATTATTAAATTCCTATATAGTAGTCTCTGAACCTATTTCTCACAGCTTTGGAACAACTTTTCATTGATTCCAATTCTCTTCTATTTGCACATTTCTAAGTTTTCAGTCATAAACTGGTACCCATACATTAATAATCATTAGGAAAAATGGTTATTTCTTTGGCTAATAACTTTAAGGGTCCAACACATTATACTCAAATTAATTTAAAATTTATTAAGCTATTGCCTTGACTATGAAGTTCTCAGTGTCAGATATTTTTCTAAATCTTTTTTGGTTCTTTTGATTCCTGTGGTCATTACAGATGCTCAAAATGTACTTGAACCAGATTGAGACCCAGAGGGAGCTGGCACACCTTTCACTGCTACTCTTTGGAATAGTATTTACTGAGATATTTCATCACCTCATTTCCAGAAAGGCCAAAAAACTTGCAATAGGTTATTGCCATTGTTTTCTTTCACAGAGACTATTTTATTGCACTCTGAAGACAGGACAGAATTTTACAAGGTATACCCACTTCAGAAAAAATTAAAAACCTTACTCAGTTTTTCAGGCCTTTTACTTTATTGAACTTTCTTTGTTTTCTTATTGACTTGTGCAGATGGAGAAAAGGGCAGGAAAACAACCCAGTTAAAATTTACGGAAATCTCTAAACATTCCACACAATTGTTTGTGTTCATATTTTCTATTCAAATAAGTTAAAGCAAATTTTCCTGAGGCAATCACTGGAACAATAGATCTTGACTTAAGTAGATTTCATGGGTTGTCAGAAGTCTATTTAAAGTCATGATCTACTGTTGTAGTGGTTACATCAGGAAAATTTACCTTAACAGATATTACAGCGCTACATTTTCTAGCGAGTAAACACTGACAAAACTTTAGAGTTAAACAGATGAGATGGAGAAAAAGAGATAGGATTTGGGGTTCCTTTTCTGTCAACAGTGATTTTCATTTTCACCTGGTAAATGATGGACTTGATTTCTCTGTCTCACAGCTGGTAATTCATTCCTACAAAAGCCTGGTGCTGCCTCTGGAGCTCTGGTAGCAAAGCCTGGAGGAAAGAAATTTGAAACTATTGAAATGAAACTTCTTGGATTGGTGAAACCAAGAATTTTCACTTTAAAATTATAATAGAAACACAATGGCTGGTAGTGGGAGTCTTTTGTTTTCATGAACAGATGACCCACTTCTGAGATACAGAATTATTCAAACAGTCACAGAAATCCATCTGAAGATGAATTCTGTTCGTTGTTGTTCAGTCATTTTTCAGTTATATCCAACTCTGTGATTCCATTTGGGGTTTTCTTGGTAAAGACAGTAGAGTAGTTTGCCATTTCTTTCTCCAATTCATTTTACAGATGAGGAAATTGAGGCAAACAGGGTTAAATTGCCCAGGGACACACAGACAGTTAAGTGTCTGAGACCAGATTTGAACTCAGGAAGATGAGTCTTCCTCACTCCAGAAAAATGTTGGAAAATGTTCAAATAATCTCAATAACAAATAATAGATTTTAAGCATTTGACCAATATAATCTGGTACAAGTTGACTTTTGGACTCATATTTTCTCTCATTGAAGAGGAAGCATTTGATTTTTTTTTTATTTCAGTTTTCAGGAGAATCAGTACATTTATAACTCCAGGTACTATGGCCAGAAGAACACTTAGACTGTTTAGTTGTTCTGTTGTATTTTGATAGGATTTTCATTTTCTTGAAAGTTATTTTTAAAAGATATTCTTTTAGGAAATAACCAGATATTTTTAGCTCATAAAAAGGAATTAACGTTATGAGTAACAAGTTCTCTAGAAAGCAAGAGCCAGATGAACAGAAGGTACCATGCAACCTTTTTTCCCTTCTGTTTCTAGAATAAAGTCACATCTTGAATCAATACTGATACTAAGTCAAGTAATTAAAGATAAAGCTAATACTTTTTAGTGGGCTAGTCACTTAGGCAATGAAATTCTAACAGGCTTAGCTACTGTTTTGTAGGAAAGCATATAGCCAACAAATTAATTTCTGTCTCAAATTCTTCATTATTTTAAAAAAGTGAAAATCTTGATTTATCAGACTATTGCTTTTAAGTATAACTAATAACACGTTCAAATCCCTTCACAAATTACCTTTAAATAATGTAACATTTAATGGCACTTTTTGAATTGTTTAAAAACTGACCTAACCAGCTGTCTTGTTTTATCATGGTGGCTAAATATTGTTCAAAATTATAGAGCTGTAGGAGCAAGAAGATAAAATTTCAGTAAATATCCAGTTGTTTTTGGCTAGTGCAGATATGACCAGAAATGTGATATCAATAGTTAGTGGTTATAACAACCTTTATAGAAGTTTACACTTAATAAAAGTCTTTGGATAGAGATGCTTAACTACACATGATACATAATAGAGTCTTCCGGTGCATGGCTGGAAATGTTCTCAGAGCTCATTTAGTCCAGCAAAAAGTTTCCCTCTCTTTTAAGCAACAAAGGCAGTACTTAATATTAAATTAAGTTTAAATTCAATTTTATTTTAAATTTAAATTAAATTTACTCCTTTCAATTTTAATGGCTTATTCTCTGCTTTCTACATTTTTAATTTGGAAACCGAGCCTGGGTGCTTGCCATAGTTTCATGATTTTATAGAACAGATACAGAGGATAAGCACACAGAATCCTAGTATAATCTCAAGGCCAAAGAGGAGCTAGAGGAAGAACTAGCAAAGGGGAGAGAAGAGAGGTCAGATGTGTAGGGGAACAAGGACAGAATACAAACGAAAAGGAGATCAACAGTGTCAAGAACTTATCCTAACGTCAATAATACCTAGCTAAGCCTTAGTCTTGGATCATTCCCATCATTTGCTTCACATAACTGTTCTGACTGGAGCCATTACAAATTTATGTCATACAACCTCAAGTAGGCTCTCAATGCTGCTAGGCAATCCTACTCATTTCCTTTCTCTTTGTCTGATCGTTATGGGTGTACATGTCTAACAGCGGTATCATTTGGTTAAAGGGTATGCACAATTCAGAAATCTTTATGATATAGTTTCAAATTGCTTTCCAGAATGGTTGGAGGAATTCAAAATTACAACCACAATTTATTGTTGAGCCTGTCTGTCCACAGCGCCTCCAAAAATTATAAAATTTCCTTTTTTGGGTCAGCTTTGCCAATCTGATAAATTTGAGGTAGAACCTTGGAGATATGTTAATTTTTCATTTTCCTTGTCATCTGAAATATTTTTCATATGGTTGTTAATAAACTTTTTCCTTTGAGAAGTACCTGTTTATATCTTTTGACTTTAATCATTGGCGAATACCTCTTTTTCCTACACATCTGTATCAGTTTCAAATCAATTCCTATACACTTGTATCAATATCAGACCTTTATCAGAGAAATTTGCTATAAAGATTTTCTTAATTAATAGCTTTTCTTTTCATTGTAACTACATTGATTTCGTTTGTACAAAACATCTCAATTTTTATGTAATTAAAGTTATCCCTCCTGTCTCATGATCCTCTGTCCTTTGTTTGGTCAAGAAGTCTTCTACCTATAGATGTGAAAAGTATCTCTTTCCTATCTCTAATTTATCATGACACAACCTTTTACATTTAGGTAATATATCTATTTGAAACCTCTTGTGGTATATGGTATGACTGTTGTTCTAACTTTCATTTTTGCCATACTGACTTCGAGTTTTCCTAGCAGTTTTATTGAACAGTGAGTCCGTAACTGTGGCAGTTGGTGTCCTTGGGTTTATTAAACTATGTTTTATTGCTTCTAGGTGATGGGGTGCTTGGGTGCAGGTACTTGGGCCCCAACTCTAAAATCACATTTCTCCCTAGCCTCAAAATACTATGTCAGGCAGTTTCTCCCCAGCCCAAGGACACAGCTGGCCCTAGTAACAATCATTATCTCCCATCCTGCTGTAGTAGCCAGGGGCACCTCTAGAACTCATTAGGCTTATCCAGCTGTGTACTGAGTCATAACGACATTTACTGCTCACTGACCAATCATATGTATCCTAGACTTGGACACACCCGTACTCCCTCACATTTATCTTGTCTAACAAGACACTGATGAGAACAACCTGGTTTTTTGAGCCAGTCAACCGCTGGTTGACTCAGTGGTGCATCAGGCCTAAAACCACACCTCCAGGTAGCTCCTCCTTGGACTATTTCCCAATGAATTTTGGGTAAAATTCTTGCACAGTAGATACCAAAAGTGTATGTTCCTTTAAGAACTGACCACTCCTTAACCACTCCCTAATCCCACCCCAAAACACCTAGCTAGCATATTTGGCACAAGTGATACTGTAGAATATCCTGTATAAACTTTCCCTGTACCCCTTTAAGGTTGCAGGTTCCCTGAGAACTCCTGCCCACTGATAAATAAATCTTTACCTTGACTTCAACAATGCTTGAGTTCGTGAATTCTTCTCCAGATGACCTGCCCTTGGTACTCTGGTTTTTGTGGGGCTCTCATACCCCCTTTCCAGCCCTCATCATAGATATTTTTAACCTAATCTGTACTACTCATCAGACTCTGCATTTCCTTTATTTAACTCTCTTTATGACCCCTGAAAACATTAGGACTTTGAAGGGACACTTGTATCTTTTCCTATTAGAATGTAAATATTTCATTCTCTTTTGTCCCCTTCCTATTGCTTTTCTAAGTTTGTCTTGAATTTTGGCTATGAAAGGTTCTACTTGGTTCTGGTGTTTTCATTATGAATATTAGGAAGTTTTTTAATTCTATTTTTTTCTCTGCAGGACCCTTGGGACCATCATCAAAGGCTATAATAACAAGGTTTTCAGGATTCTATGTGCCAGCTTCAGAATGCTATTAATTTTCTACCCTCTTCTCTTTCCCCAGGGCATACCAGTCAAAAAGCTCCTGGCTTTTGCCCTGCCCTTGAAGTAGTAGGGGCAGCAATACTGTAGGTTTCTTGGGAGCTTCCTCAGCATGGCCCTCTGGGTTTTTTGACTCTTGGAATAAAACAGTGTGGAAGACTGCAAGTGCCTGTGGAGGATCCCAAGTCGGAGTGCAGAAGGCTTCTGGTCTGTGCTTATGATGCCCTCCCAGGATCACTCACAAGGACCCCAGGTTCTGGTTGCCTTTTTGTACATAGGTTGGCCTGGATGAAAGTGCTTACTGATATATGCATTGTATGCATTTCTCCTTTCATGTCTCATTTAAAAGTGTCTCTGCCTTCTTTTTAAGCAATTTGTTCTCCTTAATTTCCCCCTAGCTACTCTTACAGAGCTTGGGGGCAAGACATTCGGTTTTCCCCAGTTTTTACTTGTATCATTTTGTGGAGTTAGTTTCTTCTGGGTTAACTTCTTGGGTTTTTATTAATCCATAGCATATCTTCATTGTTTTTGGCTTTTCTTCTATTTGCTCATATCTCCTGCCTCAGTTTCTAGATTTTTTTGTACCAGGCATTGCCCTTCCTGGGTTGTTGGATGGAGAAAGCACGCACTGTTTGGTCTCGTTACCTCTGCAGTCTGGATGCTGTTGCCACTGCAGTTTTTTCTTGTTGTTGAATTGTTTTAGTCATGACCAACTTTTTATAATGGGTTCTCTTGGTAAAGATAATAGAGTGATTTTCTTTTTCCATCTCCAGCTCATTTTACAGACGAGGAACTGAAGCAAACAAGGTTAATTGAGTGACTTGCCCAGGGTCACACAGCTAGTAAGTGTTTGAGTCCAGATTTAAACTCAGGAGCTGAATCTTCCTGCCTCTAGCCCTGGCACTCCACCCACTGTGCCTCCTAGCTGCCCAGTAATTTTTTTTAAAAGTACAGGTGTCTATACTGCTAAAAGTGCTGAAATAGTATGAAAGGAACATGTATATTTAAAAAATAAAGTTCCAGAGGGTTCACCAGAATTTAAAAGCATCATAGAAAGAGATCACATATTTCAAATTCAAAGGTACACATGACAGTGTCTGAAATAGTGAGTAGTTAGTAGAGGTTAATATAGGTCAGTATTAAAGTATTATAGACCTTAATGTTTTTTGAAACATCTTTGAAAGACGTAGGAACTCTGATCAACACAGCGGAGCCAACAACTGTTTCAGAGAACTCATGACGAAACACGCTATCTAATTCCATACGGAAAGACGATGGCCTCAAAGTACAGAATGAAGTATATATCTTTTTGACAAGGCTAATGTGAACATTTACTTACTTGGCTATACATATTTATAATTAGTTTTTTTCTTGCTTTCTCAATAGTGGGGAAGGCAAAAGTAGGAGGGATAGAATTTGGAACTGAAAATAAAAGAGAGAACCTGCTCCCCCACTTATTCAACTATCAGTAGCATGATAATAGTCCAGAGTCAATTGTGAATGATTTTTATATTAGCATATTCACTTCGCTTATCATCTTTGTCGGAGAAGATGATTTAAAACCATTTGTAATACAAGAAGGAAATTTACTCTAGTTCTTTGCAGAATGTTATTGCTCTGTATTTTAACCTGCTCATACCCACCATGTGCTTCTCCACTGCCTCCTGAGTTACTTATTTTTATTTCCGCAGAGACTGCATGGCTTGCAGTCACAGAACAATACCAGTAGGATGCTGGTATTAAAAAGATAGGCCTTTGTTTCAAGAAGGAGTTCGTGCTCATTAAAGAATCCTCACCAATTTCCTGAGGTGATTCAGCTCTCTGAGTGGCCCAATTCAGGGTATAACTCCTTGTCTATTTGTCTTACTGATGGAGAGGTTCTGTTGGTTGTGCATCTAATTGCATGTCACAGAATAAGAAATACTGAAGTAAAGGATGAAGTCAAATGGCCACTAATGTAAATGTTTGGAGAAAAAATGAAATTGACACAGACATATTGGTTTAAATAAAGGGTAAAGGAATATAAAAAATATGCACAGCAAGCATGCCAATGGGATAAAAACCTTAGAGAAATACTGAAAAAAATGTTTACAGACTAGATTGAAAGCTGGCACTTAGCATACTGCTTGGCAAATAGAAAGAATTCAATTAACACTTTATCTACATATCTATCTAGAAGAGAATCTAGTGAAGAAATCAAAACAAAAATCCTTAAGTTAGAAATAAAGAAAAAAGTGAAGCAAGGCAATCCTAGTACTATAACGGCAAAGAGGAAGACGTAAAGGAATATAAAGTGTCACCATGTGGCATCCTCAAGTGCGTTTTAAACAACCTACGAAATTTTCTTCAAATAACAGCAAATGACTTATCAAACCCAAACTTCTCAAATAACAAGTTTTCACTTACATATTACAAAACTTTTGAAAATAACAATGTCCAGAGGCAATTCAAGGAGGCTGGCTTTGAAAGACACATTTTCCTGCCTGTATTTTTGCTTCATTAAAAATCTTATAAAATTAATTATCAGTAATTATCAATATATTAACATTAGTAATGGGCAAAGAATTAAGAATTAAAGAGTTGTCCCCTCTAATTTTTAACTTATACTTACAAGGAAACTTATTTTGTTTCAAATACTGAATATTTCTTTTATATCTATAACATTTCTGCTTTGTTGACAACTTCTTCTGTAAAACTATGTCAAAAGTGAGATGATATTAAAATGAAGCCTTTTTAGTACTTTAGTATGAACCTCACTGAATGGGTTTAAAATGTTCCTGCATTTCAGAGAATTCCACTGCACAGTAGTTTGTATTATAGAAAGTTCTAGGATATTTTTTTAAAATCAAATAGCTAAGACAGAAATTAGTGTTTATGAAAGTAATAAATGATGTAAAAGCTTTATTTATTGTTAATTGCTATCAAGAATGTATAAAGGGGTAACAAACATATCTGGATCATTCAAGAACCAATTCTATTATACAAGTAAACAATTAGGGCTTTTAATAGAGAGCAAGAAAAACTCCTTTTAAACAAATTAGTTGAAATTTCAGACTTTTAAAGAAAAGGGAACAACTAATTTGGAGCTCTGAAATTTTCTGAAGCTTATCTAGCCCACTGTTCAACTCTAAATGCAACTCAACGTCTATCTGTACCGTCTGACCCAGATAAACATACTAATGGGTAAGTTATCCAAGTAAGGTATCCATCCAAGTACATATTGAAAAAAAAATCCCAAGTCTCCATAAAAGCACAGACCTTTTTAAAATATCAGCCTTTTACTGGTATTGCTTTTCCTCCCAAGATTAAAAATGAGCATCACCAGAAGGCAATGGAAATGAGGAACTCCAAAGAATACTAGGAAGTATATATTAGGAGAAAGGCCCGGTTATACAGCAAGAGTGAAAGATGACAGTAATGGTATCTTTACAATATCAGGAGAAAATGAGGAAGGTCTACAGTATGTTAGGTGGATTCCCTGTGCATAACATTGCACAAGAGTTATAGGAAGAGTTGCAGACAATGGGCAGGTGTGGATGGACTGCAATCTAGATTATTGGAGAGAACTTCCAAATACATGAGATCAAAGATCCATCTGAATATTTTAATTAGAGTAGACCTATAAACTCAACTCAAGTCACACTATTCATTTTCCTTTAATATGGCTCTGTGAGAAATGAGTATTTTTCTCTTATATTTAATAACTAATTTTTGTATTAGGACCAAAAATTTTTCCCTTTTCTACTTCTTCATCTAGAAATCAACTGGTGTGGGAAGTCTCTCTTAAAGATTTACCCAGGTAAAGATCTAATCAGACAAATTCTAAGTTGAGGCTAATGGGAGTATTCCTGCTCTTGTGTTTCCTTAGACAGGACCTGGGAAAATGTTGATTCTCCCTTTTATTGAAGTTGATGTCTCTTTGACCAAGATTTGAGTGACCTAAGTCACATACTCCAAGATAGCCCACTTTCCCTCTGATTAATCAGAGATGATTAGGCATTCCCTCAGAAACACTTCCTCTTTGAAGGGCATATAAACTGTGACCTCACCCCATTTGTAGTCTTTTATCTAAGAGAGACAGCCAGATGACCACCCTATTATTAATAATCTGTTGGTCTTATTAATAAAATGGTTGAATTACCCAGAAACTATGCCTCTTGAATCTTTTTAAACATCACAACTCCATCCCCTAAGAAACACACACATATG
Organism: Notamacropus eugenii; assembly: GCF_028372415.1. Taxonomy (NCBI): domain Eukaryota; kingdom Metazoa; phylum Chordata; class Mammalia; order Diprotodontia; family Macropodidae; genus Notamacropus; species Notamacropus eugenii. The sequence continues at coordinate 344,517,854 of NC_092876.1, forward strand.
GACATTTGGAACCTCTCTGGTTTTGGATAGTCTAGTCTTGCATGTGACAGGTTTTTGAACCCTATACACTCCTCCCTCCTTGGCATCTGTGATTTGTTTTTGCTAGAATTTTCCATGTTGAATACTTAAATGCAGGAGTTTTTTGGAGCTGGCTTATACAAGCTCACAAAAGCAAACTGGTAATTTTTTCAGTGTGAGCATTTGCACCTCAGAAAGTAGCAAATGCTATAAATCAAGAATTGATTTTTAAAATTTTGTTATTTTCTAGACGTAAGAGATGGAGGAAAATGTTAACAATACAAACTGAATTTATAAATGTCATGTATACATTACTTTTGATTGACAGTTTTTAAACATGTATCAGTTCACCTCTCTTTAAATGTTTCCAGTTGTAGAGTGGAGGGTCTTGATGGCCAGTCTCTAGTGTCTCACGAGTCTTCACTTATGACATCAGAGATGGGAAATCCATCATATGTGCCTGAGTGAGATCCCATCCCTTCCTACAAAATCTACAGGCCTTTCCTGCTTCCATGTTGCCCTAGTGCATGGACTGCTCTCAGATGTAGAGCTTCCCTGACTAAGAGGTCATGAAGGACTTAGGCTTCCTTTGTATCAACTACAGGTAGTGACAAGAATTTGGTGGAAGCTAAATGTAACAAGTCCAGAGGGTAGGCTCTAGCAGTACCATCACTGACCCCCTTTCCTCTTTCTGGTATGGCTTGTTGACCATAGCCTCTGAGGTCCAGAAGTCCCTCTATTAACTGAGATAGTGGTATTCTATGCTCTGAGCCCTTCTTTCTTTGTCCCTGTCCTACTTCCCTAGCTCTGGCTCCCCATTCTCTGTTACTGCCCCCAGGTTATTAATAGTAGGATGGTCATTTGGCTGTCTCTCTTAGACCAAAGACCCTTAATGGAGTGAGGTCACAGTTTATATGCCCTTCAAAGAAGGTATTCTTGACGGATACCTAGTCATCTCTGATTGATTATGGGCTGGGTGGGCTACCTTGGAGTACATGACTGAAGTCACTCAAATCTTGGCCAAAGAGACATCAATTTCAATAACAGGGAGAATTAACACTTTCCCAGGTCCTATCTAAGGAAACACAAGAGCACGAATACTGCCATTAGCATAATTTGTCTGATTAGATCTTTGCGTGGGTAAATCTTTAAGAGAGACTCCCCATACCAGTTGATTTCTGGATAAAGAAGTAGAAAAGGAAAAATAAAATGATCCTACATTTTCTGTTGGGCCCTAAAATTTCCCTTGTTTAAGTTAAAACACATCAGAATTTAAGCATCATTGGCTGTCTGACTCATTTGTGAAAAGTTTCCTATGTCCTAAAATGAATGGGGTGACATTTAGTGATTCTTCCCCAAGCTTCATGTATACACAGTGACTTAAAATCACAAATACAGAATTCACTCATTGTAACATCTGTATTTTGATACTATATAGAGTACTAGCAATACCTCATAAAACCATCAAATTTTCTTTTACAATGTGATTTTCAAATGATTACAAATTTTAATTCCATCTTGGCATCAAAAATATGTTCTATAGTAACGAATTCCTATCAGACTTTATAACTAAATCAAATTCGATTATTCTCAAATTCTAAAAACACATTGTTGAAGTGACAGGTACATATCAACTTTGTCATACGCCATGTATCTTATGTCATAAATATGGTTAAAACAAAGCAATGAATCCTTAAAGCAGATTCAATAGAAAGCCCCCAAATTTTGTCTAGTTTACCTGAGGTGGGAGACTTGCAGCGCTCAAGTTCCAGGGGCACAGGACTATCAGTGAGCTCAGTCATACCTAGAAATAAGAAATTAAAAAAAAACTTAGATAAAATCCTAAGGCTTTAAAGCACTGGGAAGACTTCAAGTTATAGACTAATTGTATGAATAATAAAAAATAGTTATTTGTGAAATAAAATTTCCCATCCTGATCCAGCTAGCACATAAATCAACCTAATAATTTTTAAGACAATAACTGATGTAGAAGGAAGATATATACAAAATATATATACAAAAGATATTGACAAATGAAGGGAAATTGAACACAGCTGATGGAAAGAAATAAAATGTCATGCTTTTAATTTTCACACAATAATGGGGAAAATCCAGTAATTATAATGGTGATGTTGATTTTATCTGTACAGAGATCTGAAGTAAGAGCTTGATTTCTTAAGTCTTCTGGCCTAGCCCTTTTTCTTCAGGCAAGTTAATAGCTGAGACATCCAGAACAGATAGTTATCTGTTGTTCAAGATTTCCAGGGATAAAGCTTCCATGGGTTTTATTCATTACCAATTTTTTTTAATTACACTGATTTACAAAGAGGTATTTGCTGTGTGCTAAGGCTTCTTCTTCCTTATACTGAAGAGAATATTTATGTCTACATAATCCAGATTTTATTACTAATGCCCATTTTCCTTTACAAAGATAAATTTTCTTCCTCTGTGTTCTTTTACTATTTATTACTCACTTTACTTTCCTGAACAGTAAAATCCCAGATACATAGTAGGTGCTTAATAAATATTTAGTTGGTTATTAATCTTTAGTGGTTTTGCACAATATTTCCTTCCTACTCTGAAAAAAAAATCACTCTATTTACAATCAGTGCTTTTTCACGTCTTCTCCCTTTCTCTTTGGGAGGGTGTCGCATGCTTTTGGTTGAGGGGTAAAATGTCCTAATTTGTTCTTCTTCATTTAAGTACCTACACAAGAGTATACCTCATTGGAATATACATCTCCAATGCTAAAAATGAAAAAGTAGTTTTCGTGTCAGTTGACTCAGTTTCTCCTTCACCATAGATTTTCCTCAGGAAAGGTAAATTTTATTTTTTATCTGCTTAATAATCTTTATATATACATATATACACACATATATCATATATCTTTTTTGCTGTAATTTTATTTCATGTAAATTTTGAAAAAATTAGCTTCAATGATCAATGACCCCTTTACTTACTATTTTATACTTGTATTTTTATAGTAACATCTCCTTATATAGTAATGCCCCACTTATCCAGCTATAAGACTTGGGATGACTTTAAGTATCTTGAATGCCTAGAAACCTGGAAGTTAAAAATATCTGGGAATAGTGAGGAAAATAGCTGTCACAAAGGTCATGTACTTTACTATGGAGGTGAGACATGGAGTTCCTCAGACCCTTACCCATTTCTTACTGCACTGGACTCATGAGTAAAATAAAGTTACTAAGTAGATAAGAAAATGTAAGTAAATAAGGGTTTTAAATGATTTCACAAGATTTGTAATCTATTCCTTCATATGTTCTTTTTTCTTCACTTATTAGAAGATTAAAAACAACACAGTCGGTCAACAAGGGTGCTAGAGACAGACGTACTGACAGCAGCAAGACATGACGTCTGACAGTGAAAGAGAAGATGAAGTATAAGAAGCAAGCAGAAGAACTACAGGGCCATCATCACCTATGGCAGGGAGGAAAGCAAAAAGCACCATCCACCCCGTATGAGAAGCCGAAGAGCATGATACAATAATCACTGTTCGTAATGTTGACCCTGAGTCATCGCTAAAGTGTGCTCATCATGCTCTATTTCTTTTCTTTTCCTTTTTTTATTTAAAGTTTTCAACATTTATTTCCACAAAATTTTCAGTCCCAAATTTTCTCCCTCCCCCCACCCCAAAACACCTTGCATTCTGATCGCCTCTTCCACCAGTGTACCCACCCTTTTAACACCCCTCCCTCCCCTTACCCCCATCTTCTCTCTTGTCCTGTAGGGCAAGATAAACTTCTATACCCCATTACCTGTATTTCTTATTCCCCAGATGTATGCAAAAACAATTCTCAACATTTGTTCCTAAACTTAGAGTTCCAACTCCTCTTCCTTCCTCCCTCCCCACCCATCCCCACTGAGAAGGCAAACAATCCAATATAGGCTATACATGTGTAGTTTTGCAAATGACTTCCATAATAGTCGTGTTGTGTAAGACTAACTATATTTCCCTCCATCCTGTCCTGCCCCCCATTTCTTCTATTCTCTCTTTTGACCTTGTCCCTCCCCAAGAGTGTTTACTTCTAATTGCTCCCTCTTCCCATTGCCCTCCCTTCCATCATCCCCCCATGCCACTTGTCCCCTTCTTCCCCACTTTTTCATAGATTTTCATACCAAATTGGGTGTGCATGTTATTCCTTCCTTGAGCCAAATGTGATGAGAGTAAGCTTCACTTGTTCCCTCTCACCTCCCCCCTTTTCCCCTCCATTGGAAAAGCCATCATGCTCTATTTAACAAATCAAAAGGCAAAGTTCAGAAAATGTAATACATTCTAGAAATTTTCTACAAAAATTATTTAAAATCAGAAAGGTTTTGGTCCTTCAATGGGTCAATGGTGTCAATTATCTGGAAAATGCACGTCTGCAGAAAGGAAGGAGAAGGGAAGGGAACAACGATTTATTAAGTGCCCACTATGTGCCAGGCATTGTGCTAAGTTACAATTATTATTTCATTTGATCCTCACAATAAGTTTGGGATATAGGTGCTATTATCATTCCATTTTACAGTTGAAGAAACTCAGCCAGACAGAGATTAAGTAATTTAAGTAACCCAGCTAATAAGTATCCAAAGCTAGATTTGAACTCAGATCTTCCTGACTCCAGCACCACGGAGCCACCCAGCTCCCTCTAGACCTCATTCCTTATACATATACATCTGATTATGTAACTCCTCAACCCAAACATCTTCAATAGTTCCCTATTGCTTACTGAGTGAAATCCCTTGGCTGGATTTCAAAGGCCTTCATAACCTAATGTCACCATATCTTTCCATTCTAATTTCATCTTAATATTCTCTGTGAGATCCATATTCCAGGCAAATTGGACTGCCTTCTCTTTACTTGTGCTTTCCTGTATTTGTGTCTTTATGCATGGTTTTTTTCCCTTGCTTGGAATATTCTCCCCCTTCCTCTCCTCCTGAATGCTTATCTAGATCCTCCACTTATTAACCAGCTGTTGCCCCCACATGCCTCTGTCTGTCTGTTGCAATTTCCTGCTTTTGAATCCTTCTGACAATGGTTCTTGTGATTTTTTTTCTTCTCTGAACATGTCATACTCAAGTCCAGTCAACCAATCAAGCCTTGGGCCTGACTGGACTCCTAGTTTTTGTGTCCTAATTGACTATCTAGGAAACCATGGGAGAAAAGAGAATTGTCTTTAGATTGGGAAACTCTGATTTCCTGGATGGTCTGAAAGTTAGTAGCATCTCTTTTTTGGGATGTGTTGTCTCCCCAAAGCAGTTTTTCAACCTAAGTAATATTTTAGATTTGTTTTCTAATTATTGTCCTCTTTTATTAAGTTTTAAGTTACAGAAATATTGAATTAATAAAGTTTATCTGTCATTCTTGATCTACCTTTAGCAGTTGTGGATATGCAAGGGATAGCTGAGGGGAAAGTCAGACCAGCAGGTTTAGGGAAAGTAGATCTCAAAAATTCAGCAAAGGATAGGCAACATCCCAAGGCCTAAAATTATGCTTTCAAGAATGAAATCTGGATGACAAACACACATGGTTCTGAGGAGGAAAAAATAGGAGTGCTGACAGAAAAGGATTTATATTGATCAACCATGGGCTGGGACATTTGTGTACAATCTTAAAGGTAATAAGGAAGAACTGAAACTTTATGCATAAAGGAAGGACGTGGACAAACCTGTTTCTTAGAATGGATTTTTGGCAGCTATGTGTAATCCTATTCTGATGTTTCATTATGATGCTGAAGGGAACTGGATTATCAAGGGCGATGCCAGTAGAGCACTAGCTTTGGCAGAGTCTACTGTGCCATAATGACTTTTAATAGAGCTCTTGCAATAGATTATGTCTAGGTGGTACAAAGGGTAATGAGCTAGGCTTAGAGCCAGAAAGACCTGGGTTTAAATCCAATCTCAGAAACTTTCTAGGTGTGGGACCTTGGACAAGTCACTTAAACTCTGTTTGCTGCTGGAGGAGAAAATGGCAAACCACTCTATAGCTTTGCCAAGAAAACCCCACGGACAAACTCCACAGTGTCGCAAAGAGTCAGGCATGACTGAAATGACTGAACAACAACAATAGATCACATCTGCTTTCTGAGAATCAGACTAGCTAAGCAAGGAGAAACTCACAGACTGGTAGACTGATCATGAGGTAGTGATACATTTTTTTGGTTCTGACAGCTAATGAAACAGGATAAACTACTAAATGACCCACAGACTTGTAGGCTTCTTTCTACCCCTGCAGTGACAGTGGAAGAATGGAGGAAAAAATAGGAGCTACGAGGCTGAGAATAACAGTTTTTAGTCTGCTACAAACACTGTATATCTACATATACATATACAGTGTATCCCAAAGTCTTAGTAAAATTTTAAGCTTTTAAATGAATAACAATCAAATTATTAGCTTAGAACTACAACAAGAATTTTAGGACATCTTCTATACCTACAAATATTGATCAATTGAAATGTAGATATTTAGATATAGATATATACTAAATGTAAAAATTTATTTATTTGTATTCTAAATGTGAGATTGTTGTCCAGTGACTAACAAGTAGATATTCTACTAAAGGAACTGAATCATATCAATCATAATGTTGTTATGATTCACTATAAAGAAAAGCAGAAGACAAAAAGAAACTGTAGCTGAATATAAGGATGGCTCACAGGTTTTCCTTAGAAAAAGGTAAGTATTTACAAAAAGATCCCCATGAAAGTAATTGTGGTTTGTGTGCTAACATGAGTTGCAGAAAGTGAAGAGGTAAAAGACTTAATAGGAAGCTTAGTAAAACTTCCCAATTAAATGAAAAAATCTATCTTCATACCCAGTGACTTCAATTAGAAGGTAGAAATAGGATGATAAAAATGTTGGGGAATATGGCTCATAAGTGAGGAATGAGAGAGGCTAAAGGCTTGAAAACTCCATAGAAGTCTCGTGACTCAACCATCACCATTGCCTTCTTCACAAGAATTGAGACACAAATGCCAAATAACATCATTCAACAAGGGAAGGAATTTATAATATTTAAATAGTTAGGAAACAACTTGCTATTGAATAAGCTGTCTGTGTACAATGAGAACACTGGCTTATGAAAGAAAAGATGAAAAGAAGTATAAAACTAGAAAAAAGTATAAAATGAGAAAAAAGATGTGGCATATAATCAAAACAACTGCATCTTGACCTATCTAACATTTATTAATTTTTTAAAATAGAAAATGACATTGGGGACAACTAGGTGGCACAGTGACTACAGCACTGGCCCTGGAGTCAGGAGGACCTGAGTTCAAATCCAGCTTCAGACACTTGATACTTACTAGCGGTGTGACCTTGGGAAAGTCACTTAAGCCCAATTGCCTTGCTTTCCCCCCTCCAAAAAAAGAGAAAATGATATTGACATTGATTATAATAACTTCACAGATGTTAAATCCATGAAAATCCAATGTAATAAGGGAAAAACAAAGGAGCCTAGAAACAATCTCAGTGATCTCCTTGCCCAATAGAGAAAAATGAGAGTCAAAATCAGCCCTGGTGTATAATGAAAACTCATTTATTATAAAATCTAGAATGTGAAAGCTTCTGAGCAGGACTACCTCACAAAACAATAATAAAGAGTGGAGAGAAAAACATGTTTAAAGAAAGCTCAGCAAGAAACTCCACCAAGCAAAATCATCCCAAGGATGAAACTGGGCTAAGGATATCAAACAGATGAAAAATGGGAAAAAAAGATCTGTAATGATTTTTATAACAAACCCTTCACTATCAAAGGCAGTGGAATTATCACATTAGAACTGTAACATCACAATCCTTGATTTGCTGAATTAGAAAGTGGAAACAACACTGAAGAAAACTAAGATCAAAAAAGGAGCTGAATTGGTCCACGAGCCAACAAAATGTCAAGGGTGATAAAGGGCGGATTCTGAAACGATCTGAGAGATGGTCTTCTAGGGTCATTACAGATGACTCTTCTTTATGTACTCACTGTGAAGACAAACTGGTCTTTTTCCTCATACATGACAGTCTCCCTTCTTGGAGGCTTTGCACTGGCCATTCCTGTGGTTAGAGGTTACTTCCTCACCTTTGCCTCCGAGAATCCCTAGCTTCTTTTAAAACTCAGCTAAAATGATACTTTCTGCATAAGGTTTTTCCTTATCACCTTGCTATTAATGCCTCCCTACCAAAATTATTTCTTCTTCACTCACACATACATGCATGCATGTATGTATATATCCACATGTTGTCTCTTTTGATAGAAAATAGATAGTAGGGAAAGGGGAAAGCAAGGATAACAAGTTAAAAAACCTAGGTGGCTAGAAGGATGAAGGTGTAGTTAAGATCAAAAGAGATTTTTGGGGGGAGGAGGTAGGGAAGATAATGAATTTCAATTTGGACATCGAGAGTTTCAGCAGAACATACAGTGGTGAACTTCCAACAGGCAGCTAGCACTGTAGGTCTGAAATTCAGAAGTTAAAGATAAGTGCTGCTTATATGGACCTGGGAGTCATCTACACACACATTATACTTGAACTCGTTAGATTTGAAAAATTCACTGAGTGACTATAGCAGGGTATAGGACAGAGTCTTGAAAGACACTACTACTTAGGGAGTGGTAGGTGGATGATGAATCAACAAAAAAAGTGGCACAGGAGTAGTCAGATAGGTAGAAGAACTAGGAGAAACTCTTGCTAGGTAAATGAAGGGAGGAAAGAGTATTTAGGAGGAGGAGGTACTCAACAGGATGAAAAGATACAGAGAAGTCAAGGATGGGAGCTAAGAAAAAGGTCATTCAGTGGTTGCTAAGTCTGGAGAGGGCAGTTTCAGAACTGTGGTGATATCAGAAGTCTGTTTACATAGGGCTGAGAAGAGAGTAAATGTGGAGGTAGTGGTGGCAGCAAGACATCTCTTTCTAACATCCTGACCCTGAAAAGGAGAAAAGATATAGGGCATTTGGCTGAAGGAATGTAACGTCCTGATTAAGCAAAGTTTTTACTAGACGATGAAGAAGAGCTGAGCATGTTTGTGAGCACCAAGGAAGGGGACACTAGAAAAGGAGACACTGAAGATGAAAGAAAAAGGGAGGAAAAGAGAACAAGCTACTGATGGTGAGACCAAGGGCACAAGCAGAAGGTTCAGCTACTAGACTGGCTCAGATGATAAAAGAAGAGATTGTGGGAACATAGGCACACTAATACACTGTTGGGAGAGCTGTGAATTTGTCCAGCCATTCTAGAAAACAATTTGAAACTATGCCCCAGCTATACCAATAGCAGACCCATACCCCAAAGAGATAAAAGAAAGAAGTCATTCCCCATAAATGGTCAAAGGATATGAACAGGCAGTTTTCAGAGGAAGAAATTAAAGCTATCTATAGTTATATGAAAAAATGCTCTAAATCACTATTGGTTAGAGAGATGCAAATCAAAACAACTCTGAGGTATTATACCACACCTATCAAACTGGCTAACATGACAAAACAGGAAGATGATAAATGTTGGAGAAGATGTGGGAGGCTTGGAACACTAATTCATTGTTGGTGGAGCTATGAGCTGATCCAACCATTCTGGAGAGAAATTTGGAACTATGCCCAAAGGGCTACAAAAATGTGCATACCCTTTGACTCAGCAATATCACTTCCAGGGTTGTAACCCAAAGACATCATAAAAATGGGAAAAGGTCCTAATGTACAAAAATATTTATAGCAGCTCTTTTTGTGGTGGCCAAGAACTGGAAATTGAGAGAATGCCCATCAATTGGGGAATAGCTAAACAAGTTGTGGTATATGAATGTAATGGGAAACTATTGTGCCATAAGAAATGATGAACAGTCAGACTTCAGAAAAACCTGTAAAGACTTATATGAACTGATGCTGAGTAAAATGAGCAGAACCAGAAGACCATAATATACAGTAACAGCCACAGTGTGAGGACTGTTTCTGATAGACTAAGCAATACAAGGACCTAAAACATTCTCAAAGGACTCGAGGCAAAATGCCATCCACATTCAGAAAATGAAGCAGACTATTTTCTCTTGTGTTATGTTTTGTTTTGTTTTTTTCTCATGGTTTCTTCCATTTGGTTTAATTCTTCTAAGCAACATGACTAACGTGAAACTGTTTAATAAGAATGTATGCATAGAATCCATAAATACTGCAAGTCATCTCGGGGAGGGAGGGAAGAAGAAGGGAGAGAAAATTTAAGACTTACAGACGTGATTGTTAAAAACTGAAAACAAATAAATTAAATTTAAAAAAAAAAGAAAGGAAAGGATCCAATATGTTCAAAAATATGTAGAGCAGCAAAACACTGGAAACAAAGCAGGTGACCTCTTCTTGGGAAACAGGTAAGCAAATTATGGTATGTGAACTGTAACAGAAATGTTTTACCAGTTTTGCGGATTTATCTTGCATTCTGCTAATTTGCTGAAAGTATTAATTACCTCAATTGCTCTTTTTTCATTAGCTATCAAGGATTTTCAAATGAAACCAATATAATACCTCCAAATAGGGATAATTCGCCTCTTCTTTGCCAGTGCTTATTCCTTTGATTTTTCTTTCTTATATTATCACTATAGCTAGCATATAGCTACATAGTAATGGTGACAGTGGGGATGCTTTTTTGTCCTTGAACTGATTAAAAAAAAACTTTTCATTTCATTCCATTATAAATAATAGTTGCTCTTAAGTCATTCAAGCACTTTGGAGCACATTAAGAAAAGCTTCTTCTAATTCAGTACTTTTTAGTGCTTTTTGTTTATGCAAAATGAATTTTGCTCAAGGCTTTTCAGTATCCATTTATAAGTTCACGTTTTTGTTGTTATTCAGAATAAGAAGCACAATTAGTTCCACTGTACTTGGCCCTGGCCAGACCACACTGGAAATATTAGGTATCACATTTCAAGAAGGATATTGAAAAGCTGACACATATCCAACTTCAGACAATCCTTCATATTCCATCTAGACATGAAGACATTAGGGCCCACCCAATGTGGGGATCTCACCATCTGCTACAGAGTTGTACCCCTCCCCTCCTTTTCCCCATGAAAAATAACTTATGAACCAGGACTTTTAAAGAACATTCCCCAGTCCCTTCTCATTTTCATCCCAAGGGAATTAATTGACTCACCTTTTGGAATTCACTCTGGGGTAAGATGTCTTGATGGGTGAGTAAATAAAAACTCACCTCAACCCATCATATCTAGTCAGCACCAAGCTATGTTTCAATCCGCATCCAGATATCAAGGTACTGGGCCCTACCCAGTATGGACATTTTAAGATCTGCCTTGCTTCTGAACTTATGTTCAATTTCCCTACCCTGTTGGCACATTCCACCTCTTGTTCTGGTACCAGTAATTAGATCAGTACTATTATTATGAATAATGACTAGTCAAATTCTAAAAAAGAAAAAAAAGCTGTCTACATTCATTGCCTCCACGTGTATTGCTCTTACTTCTCAGTCACTCGCATTCTAACTTCCTACCACATCAAAGAACTGAAATTGTGTTCTACAAACTCATTAAGAAACCTTTTTTAAAAAACAGATTCTTGTTGATATCATTCCTCCTTCTTTATTTCCGAAAAGCTACCCTTTATGATAATGAATTTTTTAAAAGAAAGGGAAAAAAAGTTCAGCAAAATTAACCAATGTATCAAAAGTCTGACATTATGTATAAATGTGCAGTGTGTTCCATACCCACTGACCCTTCTCCAAAAGAGCTGGGGGTGGTGTCTTCTCATACATCTTCTTTGTGGCCAAAATTGGTTTAATAATTTTGTTAACATTCCATTTAAACTGTCTTGTTTTTATTATTCTTTCTATTATTATTTGTTTCCATTATTGCTGTCATGTATGTGTTTTTCTGGCTCTGCTTTTTTTCACTTTGCATCACTTATAAATTTTTTCATGTTTATCTATATTCATCATATCCATCATTTCTGATAGTATTGTAATATTTTATTGCCTTCATGTACCACACGGAATTGGGAAGATCTGAGTTCAAGTCTTGCCTCCAATATTTACTGCCTGTATGACCCTTGGCAAATCATTGAACCTCTCTAAGCCTCGGTTTTCTTATTTATAAAACAAGGGTAGTAATAATGCCAACCTCACAGGGTTGCTGAGGATCAAATGAAATGATCTATAGTAACCTATGTAAAAGCACTTTTCAAACCTCAACAAGCAGTCAGTGCTTCCACAGATATTTTTGGTATATATGGGGTATTTCTTTTGGTCATTGGCCTTAAAGAATATGCCAGTAGTGGAATCTCTTGAGCAAAGAACAGGGACGTTTAGTCACTTACTTACATAATTCCAAATTGCTAGATAGAATGGTTATACCAGTTCACAGCGTCACCAACAATGCATTACTGTGCCTGTCTATTCACAACCCCTCCATCTTTGCCAATATGCTGTATATGCGGTGAAATCTGAGGATTATTTTGATTTGCACTCTTCTTATTAGTGATTTGTGACACCATTTCATGTGGTTGTTAATAGCTTACAATTCTTATTTTGAGACTTCTTTGTTCATATCTTATTAACACCTGTCTACTGGGGAATAACTTTTGGTATTCTAGCTGTCTATATATCTGGCTATCAGACCCTTATTTAATATGTTTAAGATATGGATCTTTCCCTCATTTAGACAGTTCCCTTCCAATTCTAGATAAATTAATTTTGTTTGTGGAAAAGCTTTTCACTTTTCACATAACTGAAAGTCTCTCTTTTATCTTTTGTATTTACCTCTATTATTTGTTTGGTTAAGAATTCCCTCCTTTCCCATAGCTGTGAATCATATTTGATCTTTTTTAATTTTTCATGAGATAATCTTAAATATTCAGATCTTCTATGTGTTTTGAATTTATTATGGTATGTGGAATAAGGTGTTGGTCTAAATCTAATTTCTCCTTTCTAGTTTTCTCAGCAGTACTTCTAAAATAAGGAGTTTTTTCCCCTATGCTATTTAGGTTTCAGGGTTTATCAAACACTAGGTAATTGAGCTGAAATATTTCTTTTCTTCATTGTCTAACTGGTTTCACTGACCCACTTTTCTATTTTATAACTAGTACCAAATGTTTTTTGATAATTCTCATTTTATCAGGCCTTCATTTTTTCCATTACTGTCCCTGGAACTCAAGATCTTTTGTTTTTCCAAGCAAATTTTGCATTATTTTATGGTATATTTCTTTTGTATTATTTGGTAGTTTAACTGATACAGCACGAAATGTGTAAGTCAACGATTGTTGCACTTTGTTTTTTGTTGGCTGATTTGGCCCATCTACTATCAATGAATGCTTTTTCAGTTATTTATGTTGTCCTTTATTTCTTTAAGGGTTTTATAATTGAATCTATGTAAGTAGTGACTATGCTTTGATCGATTGCCAAATGTTTTATGCACTTTAGAGTTATTTTGAATGAGATCCTGAATTTTGTCATTACACTTTAGAAATGTTGGGATTTTTCTTTTTTGGGGGGAGAAGTATTTTGTAGTCTGAAAGTTAATGAAGCTATTAATTGTGCCACTTATTTTGTTTTCTTCTCCCAAGGATTTTCTAAGTAAATCATCCTATCATCTACAAATTCAGGTTTGTCTTCTCTTTGACAATATGCCTTCAATTTCTATCTCTCGTCTTATTGTCACTGCTAGTATTTTTGGAACTAAATCAAATAGTTCATTCAAATAATTCATTTCCCATCTGACTGCACTCCTTTGTACTTCATCATGATGCTACCAGGAACTTGACCATCTTGCAAGATCCCAGCAGCCTTGGTGAGCACACTCCTCAGTACCTCTGCCTCTGGGACCTCTCTGATTAGACAGCAGAATGGGGAGCTACTTCCCAAATGTCCCTTTAAGAAAGGACCACAGGTCAGCTATCTCTTAGTTTCCCTCCCAGCTGTTTTACTTTGTTAGGTGCCACCTCTTTTTCCTTACCAGTTTTTAGCTTCGTTTTGTGTGTTGTCTTACCCCATTAGATTGTGAGCTCCTTAAGGACAGGAACTTTCTTTTTTTTGTATTTCTAACCAGTGCTTAGCATAGCGCCTGACACATGGCAGGTGCTTAATAAAAGCTTGTTGACTGACTGAATGAAATAATAATGCAGAAAGGGAGCAACGACCTTGTTTAACTCCTATATTTATTGGGAAATCTAGTTTTACCCAATTGCACATAATGCTAGCTTTTGTTTTTGGATAGATATTTTTAACACATTAAAAATTATCCCTCTGGAACTGCATTTTGAGGAGGTTTTTAAGAGTATAAATGAATTTTACTTTTTCAAAAGTTTTTTCTTCATCTATTGACATAATAATGTATGTTTTTATTTCAATATGGTTTTGTTAATTGTTTTCCCCATGCTGAACTATGATTGTTTTCCTGAATAAACCCAACATGATCATAACCAATCATCTTTCTACAGTGGTTTTGCCAGGATTTTATTTAAAATTTTTGAAATGTTATTAATAATACTGCCTATATTTCTTTTTCTTTGTCTTATTTTTCCTGTTTCAGTTATTAGGACTATGCTTGTCTAAAAAAAAGAAATTGCTGGAGATTTTGTCTTAATTTTTGAAAATAAGTTGTATAGTATAAGCACTAATTTTTCTTTTAATTTTTAATGCAATTTTCTCTAAATACATATAGATCAAGAATACTTTGATGGGCAAAAGAGGTAAATCATTTCTAGTTAGTTCAACTTCTTTTTATGAGACTGAATTAAGAACTCTATTTGCTGCTCCATTAGTTCAGATATTTTATATTTTTTAAATTTACTCTTTCACTTTCTTTAAGTTCTTAGTTTTGTTAGAATAAAATTGCATAGAGTCTAATAATTATTTCTTATTTCTTTTAGATTTGTATGATTTATTTTCTCACATTGTTTTGTAATTTGATTTCCACCTTTTAAATTGTGCTATCTAGACATCAATTTTTTTCTTTAAAGAAAAAGCTTTATTTATCAGTTCTAGAGCATTTTTGGCTTCTACTTATTTCTCACTTAATTTTCAAGATTTCCTCTTTCATGTTTATTTTGGGTTTACTTGTTGATTCAATTTTTCAAACACATTAAATTTATGAATCATCTTTTTTCCATTTTTGGTTAATGTTTTCATATAGGAATAGTTCTTTCCCCCCATGACTGATTTAGGTGCATTTCACCTCGATTCTGATTCCTTCACATAATTTTAATTGTTTATGGATTTGTATTTTGGCATGTGTATTATTTAGGATTTAATTATTAAGCCTCCATTTAAGTCTGTGTATTTTTTTGGGTTCCCTGAAATGATTTTTTTCTATTTCGCTGTGATTTATAAATTATATTTCTTATTTTCACTTTTTGCATTTTTTTATAATTTTATATGCTTTAATAAAAATGTATTTCTGTAAAAGTGCCATGTGTGCTTAAAAATTGGTATATTATTTAGTGGTCCCATTCAGAGGATGCCACAAATCTTCTAGCTCTTAATTCTATAATAATTTGTTCAATTCTATATTATTGTGTTAAAAAAATCTAATCTGTATGATTAACGTATCCTGTTATTCTTTGTCTTTTTCATAATTCAGTCAATTTTTCCTTTATGAATTTAGATGTTTTGATATATAAGTTTAATACTGATATTGGTATTATCTATGGTTTCTCTAAGCATAATATAATTTCTTTATCTGTTTATGTAGTGAACTTCAATTTTTGCCTTATCTGATGGCATGATTTTACTGATTTAGTTGCAAAGCAAATTTTGTTTCAGACTCATTTGGATTCTACCTATATCTTTGCTTTTTAGATGTTTTTTTAAACCAACAGATTGTGGAGTTTTGGTTTTTTATCCATAGTTCCACTCTCTTTTTATTGGATTGTATGAACTACTGACCCCTAAAGTTATGACACTTAGGCTTATATTTTCCTTCATTTGTTCCTAGTAGTGTCTTCTTTTAAAGGATAGTTTTCTTCCCCTCCCCCCTTTTTTACATTAATGCCTTATCTTTACAATCAGTTTTGCTGATTTTGATGCAACCTTATTCCCACAAGTTCTAGTCCCTACTACCAGCACCGTCACCACCGCCATTCTTCCATTTTCCAACACTTTTCCTGATTTAGAGGCTTTACCTAAATTATTTAATTTTTAATATTATTTTTCTTTTCTTCTTAGTTATTTTACTCTCCCCATTTTCTCTTTTATATCTAACTCTCAGTAAAGTTACTGGTTCAAAATCCTTCCTATTCTTTACCTCACTAACTTGTTAGCTTGCTTTATGTATACCTTTATCAAAGAAGGATTGTTTTATCTTGTTCTTTTCATTAATTCTCTTTCCTTCTTGTTTACTGTGAACTTTCATTCTCTGGATTCATGGCCTGTATCTTCATTCTTTCTTTAAACTGCCCTATGTCACCAACCGTATGTTCCAATTCTATCCACTGCCTTCCCCATGGCCACATGACCTCCTCTCTAGGGTCATGTCTTCCCATCCTTCTGAGCGCCAGTCATTCCTAGAGGCTCTGATTTTCCTCCTCCTGTTTATAGAGGCACAACATTCTCTCAGAGGAAGTGATTTTCTTGTGTATTATTAATCTTCTTTTCACCAAGTTTAACCCCTCGCTTGTGACATCTCCCATTGTCCTAGAAGAAGCCCGTCTTCTTGCTGAAAGACTGAGTTATCATCCCTTTGCTGTCTACACATGGCCTTAAAAGGTTCCTAACATCTCCTCTCTGCTCCTCACCTCCCTTCAACCCATTAATGTACTATTCTCTTCTCCAATGTGAGTAGGCTATGGGGTTTGGCCCATGGTGCTTTGGCTCTGTTCCTTTAACCTCATTTTCCTATGTCTTTAAGTTCTGATTTCCTCTTAATCACCATGTATAATTAAAAAGAACCTCTTGATGATTCCTAACATGTCATTCTTTCTCTTTTTAAAAAGAATCTCTAAAATGGGGCAATTTATTTCATTACTTATTCTTTCCTTGGTAGAACTTCTTTTCTTTTCTTGTGTTTCTGTTGTTGGGAGTGTCCACAAGTCATGCTCATACCTTACCACACACCCCATTCTAGGTATGCTCCAAATGCTTTGGTATCACTAAAATCCATTTTTTCCCCATTGGCTCAGGCTTGTACAGTATATCATCATGGGCTGCATCTCACGCTCACTTCTTTGCTTTGAAGAACATATTATTGCATTCCCTTCTGTGATCTATAATGAGGATGGAATAGTCTTCTATTGTTTGGATTTCTTTTCCTCACTACTTGGTGGTATTTAAACAATCTGCTGTTTGCCAATGGAATTATCATGTCTGACCACCGTTCGCTGGGAGCTTAAAGAAGTGGGCTCTTCCTCTTGGAGCTGTTCTGCTGATTCTTTTGACTGGTACGTTGTTTGTCTTTTTAGAAGTTTTAGGGGTTTTTTTGTATTATTTTCTGCAGTATAACACCAATTTTTTTATTTCTCATCTGCTTCTCGGAGATCTATTATCTTTAATTGTCTCTATGAACCTTGTCTTCAAGGTCAAGTGCTTTCTTTGTAGAAATGTAAAAGTAATTGTCAACTGAGTAAATCAATCATTTATAGCAAATGATAAGATGCAATGCCTTGAAATGTTTATCGCGTCAAATCTCATGTTGATTGATCCTATATAGCCCCAGCATTTCAACAGGTTTGTTCAGATTGAATGAAGGTCTAGGGTTCTGGAGACTATAGAAACAATTACATCAGTTTGGGCCTGAGATATCTGAATGCCTGGCAGCAGAGGAAAGGGCATTCTAGTTAACCCCCTGAGAAGTAATCACTTGGTAGGGAAAGAAAATATCTCCTCTTCCTCCAACCACTTAAACCTTGGTCCCCTGGGGAGGACCTGGGAACTGGGGAAGGTCAAAGGACTGGAACTTTTCAGTGATGTCCTACCTGTATCCTAGAGCAGCAGGTGCTGGAAGCAGTTTATGTACAGGAAACAAGGACAGACTATTTACAAATTTAAGGTTTCACAAAGAGTCTTACTGTAAAGCTACATTATATTACCTAAGAGGGACATTTGAGAACTCCAAAAAAAAAGACTTCTAGGAGATAAGAGCTGTACCTTTGAAAATGGGGTCTCTAAGCTTGAGCCCACTTTGCCCTGACTAGATGGACTGGGGCAGAAGGAGGCTGCACACTTTTGGAGGTGGTGGTGGCTTGTATTAATTGTACTGTCATAGCAAATACTCATTTCTAAAAGCTGTTTGAACTAAGTGATATCAACTACTAATGGTGAGGGGAAGCACGCTAGTGGATTGCCGGTGCTATAGAATTAGAATAATCCCCCCAAATCCTTTAGGGCTACCCCCCAGAACTCTGAGAGAATACAGCAGCCAAACTTTGGGGATCTGAAATCAGTGTGAGTGTAAATTAGGTCAGTCACACCATAGTATGTGATACATAGAGATCATGTGTTCTAATGTTTTTGTCTTGCCTTTTTTCCTGCCATTTCCCTTCACTTCAGTATTTTTTCTAAACCTACAGTTCATTATTTTGTGTCGTTGGAGAGATTAGTCACTATGGATTCATGTTTTTCTAATCTGCTAATTATTTCTGTTGGGAATGCTCAGGCTTCTCATCTTTCTTCCTTTTGGAATTTTTTCTTATTGTTTTCATTTCTCTCTTGAAACCATTCTGTAGTATCTTCTTGTTTTACGATCTTTGAAGATTCAATAGGGTTCTGCATTTCAACAGATATTGGTTCAATTTCCTTTCTCTTGCAATATTTATTAGAAGAGCTTTGCAATCACTTTGGGGATTTATTACTCATTCTTCCTCTCATATAATTGATTTATCTTGTTATATTCTAGTTCCTTCATTAAATATTTTCCCTCTGAAAGCTTCGGTGTTTCAGCTCTTTTTTTTCTTTAATATCCCCACATCACATACTTTCTGACTTCTCCCACTTCTCAGTAGCACGTCTTTGAGATTGAACTGTTAGCCTGCCTCAACCTCCTCCCACATCGGGAAATTTCATTTTCCCTAGCCTCTGACCCTGTTATGATAGCTTCTTAGGGGACAGAATGGCCTCAGGAAGGTTTCAATGCCTTCTCCTTCAGGCCTAGGGTAGCCATCCCATTGATCTCCTGCCTTTACTTTTTCCTTGGCTCTCATTTTTCTGCAACAGATAAGAAGAATCTTCTTCTGTTCCTTCTTGCAGATTTGAGGGAGGGATATGTGGATGTTCTGGAAACATTTTCTTAAGCTTTGGAGTCTCTAACCTAGGGGTTTTTCTGTGTAGAAGGCAGCCTATTTCTTTCTCAATTCTCTTCCAGCTTGAATGTGTGGGCAGAATCAATGACTTCTGTTTGTTGATACAAGGGGAAGGATGAGCAGGGGTAGAGGAACGCCAGTAAAGTCTTTGGGGCAGGACAGGAAGCCTTGTGTGCATCCCAGACATAAGCCACTGGGGTCAGGCTGTTCAGTTTGTGTGTTTCTGCCAGAACATGGAGAGTTATGGGGAAGAGGTGATAAGTAAGTACATTAAGTAACAAATGGTTCACACTTCTATAACACTCAAGCTTCCAAAGCACTTTCTGAATAACATTTTTGATAAGGTAGGTTTGTTTGTAGGATGAATTAGGGCTAAGATTCTGTATAGGCCAAATTATAACAGCAAGAGTTTTTGTTTAGTCCATTTTTGCTGCTAACAGATATGTAAGGGGAATACAAGACCCTTGTACCCTTCTACTCTTTATCTTTTGTGCTTGCTCAGATTCATTTGTATGCCAATTCTGTGAGGATCCTGGATGTGAAGTAGACCCTGCGTCCTCAGTTTCTGCACAGGTCCCGTGTGGTTTCTTTGGCAAAGAACAAAGAAATGATATTTGGAGGACACATGATATCTCCAAGAGACAAATGGGAGTTGCCCGGAATTTCAAATCCCAAGTCAGATAGTTATCTGGGCAATGGATTTCAATATAGCACCAGGAAAAAAAGGCTGAAAGCAAAGAGACAATCTTAACTCAAGGACACTTTGTCTGACTTTTGATAAGCCGGGTATAGTGGCTCATAGCCACACCAGGATGACTAAGAAATAGTCTATTTATGGGGAAGAGGCTTTGTATTCACTTCCCCTTAGTAGACTAGAAACTTAATGACCAGCAGATGGTCCTAAACAAATGAATCTCTGAGGCTGATAGCAGAGGGAAGCTCACTGACCACAAAGTGAGCAGTGACTCAGCAAAGACAATGTATATCCAGTAGAGATGCTATGCCCAGCACAGAAACAAGATACCTAGTACAGATACACTAGTCAGATGCACAGGCTCAACAACGTATCCTGACAGCATCACCAGAAGGTGAAGGTGGGTAAGCTGCTGCTTTAGAGGTGTGCTTCTCTTCTGAGTGTGTGCTCTAGCCACATATATTCCCTATGCCGGTGCTTCAGGTTTCTAGGAAGAATCTTCTACTTTTTTCCTGCTACTTTTAGTGAATGCCTCACGACTTAAAACTCAAGTCTCCAACCATTTTCCCTCCCATTTCTCAATAGCATGGGCCCATACGAGGGTCTTCTAGAAAAGGGAAGTTCACCATCTCCTAGTTTATTAATGGTGGTGACTTCAATCCCAGCACTGATTTTCAGGCCTAAAGTAGCCACATTCTTGCCTTCCTTGCCTTTACAGGCAATGGCTGTTTTGCAGTTTTTATCTACAGCATCTCTCAGATGCAGCTTCTCCTCCTCTCTACTGATACAGCTGCTGTCACCTTAGTTCAAGGCCCTATTACCTCTCACTTGGACTATGCCATGGCCTTCTGGTCACCTTTTTGTTATTCCTGCTCTAGAGAAAAGGGACAGACTCTTCCTCGTCAGGCGAGTGCCTACACAGCTACCACATTCAAGACACCATTTCTTTCAGTAGTTCCTCTTTACACAACAGGACAGACTAGACCTAACCAATGGCAATAAAATATAGGTTTTATATAGTTGTTGTACTACGTAAATGTATTAATGTAGGTCTGGGCCCCCTGGCCCCAAAACCTGGCATTAGGATTTGTAAAAACAATAACATTCATTACATTTGATTGATAATCTAATGTTTTATTTGATGTTTCTTATTGATGGCATAAGGAGTTCCCAAATGTTGAAGATTCTCCAAGAACTACAAATAGCTTAATTCAATTCAGGCCTTTGGTATGCATATGATTTTCTATTACTGTATATCATTTTTTAAACTTTAATTCTTATAGTTCAAGGTACTGAATGGTAATATTGGCTTAAGAGATATGTGGAAATACATTTTTAAATTAACCAACCAACAATCATTTAATAATACCTACTATGTATCAGGCACTGTGGTACACACTAGGGACACAAAGACAAAAAAATTAAATAATTTCAGCTCTCAAGGAGTTTTTATTTGATGAGGACAGAGATGCAACATATGTGTTTATGTATATATTACATATACATATATACATATGTATCTGTATACACACACAAAATACAAAAATAAATGCTAAGTATCTAAATATATGACCTTTATGAAGGGAGGATAATGATAGGGGTGAGGGAAGGACTAGAAAAGACATTGTAAGGAAGTTATGCTTCAGCTAAGTCTTGAAAAGGGTGAAGAGATTCTATGAGGTGAGTATGAAGAAGAAATGAACTATAGTTAAGGGGGATAATCTGCACAAAATCATGGAACTCAGTGATGGGTTGCTATGTGTAATGAATGGAAAGAAGACCAGTTTGATAGGATTTAAGGCAGAAATGGGAGTAAAGTGTAATGAGGCTGGAGTGATAGGTTAGGAGTAGTTTCTAAAGGACTTCAAAAACTTCCATAATTTAGATTTTATCACTGAGGAAACAGCCATGGAAGTTTAATGAGAAGAATAACATGGTCAGACCTTGGAAAATCACATTAAAAGCTGTATGGAGGATGAATTAGAATGACTTGAGTCAGGATAATTAACTGAGAGATGATACAATCAAGAGAACTAAAGTGGTGATAAACTGGAAGGTCATTGCAATAGTCTGAGTGACAAGTAGTGAGGTCCTCCACTCAGGTGGAAGCTGTGTCAGTAGAGAGAAGAGGTTAGATTTGAGAGATGCTGTAGAGGTAGAAATGATAAGATTTGTCAAATGTTAGGTAAGGAATTGAGGATAAAGCTTAGGTTATGAATGATTAGGAAGCTTGAAGAATGGACGTGTTCTCATCCGAAAGAGGAATGTTCATTAAAGGGGTAGATTTTGGGGAAACGATCATGAGTCTGTTTTGGATCTGTTAAGTTTGAGATCTCTTCTGGACATTCAGTCTGAAATGTCCAAAAGGTATATATATATATATACACACACACACACACACACACACACACACACACACATATATATATATACACATCTGTAAGTCATCTGCATATGATAATTAAAAACTCATGGGTGCTAAATAGTCAGCAACACAAATTAAAAGGATCAATTTCATTTAAAAAATTGATTCCTTTAGATTCAAAGAATTTCAGAGCTGGAAGGTACGTTCGAGATCATCTACTCTGATTCTTGTACTTAAAAGGTGAGAGGTTTAGAAAGGATAAATGACTTTCCCAAAATTACACAGCTAATTAGTGCCCAAGCAAATATCCTCGGTTTTCTTATTCTCAGCCAATGGCTTCTCCATTATTCTTCACTGTTGTGTTACCACTTTTATAGCTCAAGGTCAGCTACTGTTATTGCTGACATAACTGGCCTATTATTTGTAGGGGCTCTCCCTCTTAAAACAAAAGATATTGACACAGCACTAGTGGAATAAGAATGGTACAAATTATATGTTTCAGAACAAACACTGAAATAATGGATAAGAATCACCAGGCACATAACATTAATGTTCTTAAAGTAGTTGTGGAATAACTTTATTATCAAAATGAGCATTTTACACTTCCATAAGGAAACAAAAAATACGCAAGCACGCTGAATGTGTTTAAAGAAACACATTACTAAGCACAGATGTACAGTTTTAACTGGAGCACAATATGAGCGTTATGAAAGTGGTTTGCCTAACCTTCATAGAACTTACTCTGATAGGAAGTACGGATCCGTTTCGTTAAATCTGGATAAAAGTTAGACAGGCCACGCATGCAAAAGTTGTCTTTGGAACATGCCAGAACACCAGCATCAGCAGCAGGCAGAGAAAAGAGAGAGAAACAATCTAAAGTGGAAATTAGGTGATGTCATAACCAGCATCTACAACAGCCAAGGTGAAGACACTGCAGCAAGTTTGATAATCAGGTCAGAGGAGAGATATTTAGGAAAGTAAATTAATTTAAAAATCAAGAGGCGATGGATGGTAGGAAAGCAGTTGAAATATTGCTTAGCTGAATAATTTTGATGCAGAAAAGAATCAAAGCCCTTTAGTATACATTTCTGCATGGTACATTGTTTAGATTATAACCTATGTGTAAAAAAAAAACAAACAAAACCTTTTCCTGATGTAAAAGTGACTGAGTTAATCTTTACAGAAGTTAAAATAAAAATCTTGGAGATTTCAATTTTTATTAATTTTTTAAAAGACTATATTCTCCGTAAGTGGGCTGCTTAATAGGATTTTTATTATTTCTTCCAAAATTGTCTCCAAAGTTATAGCTCTAGTCGGTATTTTATAACTGCAAAGAAAGATTTATTATTACCAAAAGGTTTTATTCTAATCACAAAGGTTAATTCTTAAATCCTCAAACGTTAAAATTTAATTAAATTATCATTACTTATCTTCGGAACAGTTATATTTTATTTAATACGATCTAAGGTCTAAGCTCTGTGGGTAAAGGTGGTAGTTTTTCAGGTCATTGCTCAGTTCAATATGGTCGGTTAATCTGATACTTCAGACAACTCTATGGGACCTTCAGGAGTCCTAGTGGAATTCATGGATTCTCCAGTCCCCTGAATTTTTGACTTTACTTTTTTAAAAAATTACTTTGTAAATGACCATCAAATTTTCAGAAAGTCAGCTGTCTGCTTTTTTAATATGATGATGACTTTTGCAAGTTCATGATACTGAAGGCAAGGACTCTCTTCTCTTCTTCTGAAAGATAAAGGCAGGGCTTGAATGTGTCTCTGCAGTTGTTCAGAATCTTTTGTGTTACCTCAAAACTAAAGTAGAAAACTGACTCCACAATAGTCTGATGGTCCCCACTGCTCCAATGTAAATTAATACGACAAGGGACATGGAAAACTCAAAGAGATTTTTGTAGGGATTAAAAAGGACCTAAATCTATTCTATGAAGAATGTTGGGGAAGGTTTACAAGGAGGAGAATTTAGAAATGTTTGGATTCTTTTCTCTTTCAAGAGAATTATGTTCTTTGATAGCACTTCCAGATGTTACTGTGTCACATGCACCATGGTAAAATAATTCACACATCCAACAGTAGTGCTGTTTTTAAGACAGCAACCTGAATAGGCTGATGTTGGAACAAGGGCTCCAATAGTCAGCTGGATTTTTACAGAAAGCAAGGTAGAAATTGTTTTAAAATATAAAAATGCAACACTCATCAATTTGTTGCTTCACCAACAGGATACATTGGGCTACATTCCATTTGCCAGCTTTTCAGAACTTTTGCCTTTAAAAACTGTCAGTTTGCAGAAAATTCCTGTCATTTGGCAAAATATATTTACAACTTCTAACTGTGTTCATGCAATGGATGAAAGTTGAAAAATTCAGTCAAACGTGGATCATTTTTAATAATTTAGAAGTTTAACATTGTGTGGCTTCAGTGTTAACAACTTCAATCCTAATTAAACACTAAGGTTTTTGACAAGAAATTCAACCAATTTATTTGACCTAAAACACATTTTATAGCACATCCATGGTCTCAATTATTTCTCGAGGACTAAATGATAGAAGGTATTTACTGACCTCAATATAATACTGAAATGTAAAACCTTCTCTAAGACAGTGATTTTCCCTAATTTTAGTTAATGATATTAAATAAATTATATTGGCTGATAAATTGTCATGCAATTCAAAAGCATAAAGGACAAGAAAGGAAAAAAAATAAGTGAATCAAAGCCACAACCATTATGTCTCCTCTCCTACCTGCAATGAACTGCTTGTTCTTTCGAGGAGACCTTGGCTGTCTTTGGTATGGATCACTTGATCTGTAGAGGTCAATGGTTCCCATGCTTAGCAACACTGTCTTCTGCATAAAATCCACAATAGCTAATCCATTGCAGTTCCCAAATGCAACACTGAAAAGAAAAGAAACATTTGGCTCTAATGTGTTGTAGGTGACAATAAAAAAAAATGAAAATATTACATAGGACTATTTTATAATCTAACTAAAAAAGGTAAAATTAAAAGACTATCTAAACACAACTACAAGGTGAATCCTCTTTTTTTAATCATTAAAAGGAAAGTGGGTTGTTGAAAAAATCCAGTAAGTCTGGATTTTATATGGGCAG
This sequence comes from Notamacropus eugenii, assembly GCF_028372415.1. NCBI lineage: Eukaryota > Metazoa > Chordata > Mammalia > Diprotodontia > Macropodidae > Notamacropus > Notamacropus eugenii. Next base: position 344,543,250 of record NC_092876.1, read on the forward strand.
GGAGGAAGAGTAAGGTGATCTTTCCATTTGTCTATAAGTATCATAAAATTTAATTGGTCTTAGGTATTGCACACTAGCCTGTTGGGATTTAACTGTTCTGATTATCCACTTCAAAACTGGAGTGTGGGCTACAGTTACATACGAGTCACAATTCTGTCTTTTACACCAATGCCCAAATGGTTTTGCCCATAATCGTTCAAGTAGGTGGTGTTTCAATTAATGTCAGAAAGGTCTCTTGTCTTCAACAGATATTGATTCTTTATGGCAATATTGATTAGATATGCCTTTTATTCAATATAAAACCCCAATGCTTATTTGCTAGCTGAGCATCATTCAAATTTTCCCTCAGAGACCATATATAGCATTTCTGAATGAAAAGTACAAAATCACATTAGAAATATTTATGGTTTTGATACTGAATAAAAAGTCAGAGACACAACAAGCGAAACCATTACTCATTTACACTAAATGCTTGACTTGATTCCCTTGTCTGCTCCTCATGTGAGTTCAGTTTTATTAAAGGGTGTAGCCTTTATGTCCCCTGACAGGTGGTAGCACAAAGCTCAGCTTGGCAAATATTTTGGTTCCCTATTAAATATATTACAACCAATCTATTTTCTAGCTTTCCTTTCTATCTATGTTTAACATGCTTTGTTTAAGACTGCTAATAAACCTGTGATTTTGGGGGAAAAAAATCTCAACTCTTTCTTAATCAAGTATTCCCTGTAGTTGGTTGAATTGGGGCTTTCTCATTCTGTGTAGGCAACTTAATTTACTATCCTATATATTTTTCCCATTACTCAAGTCTGATGCCCCATAGATTTGAACTTTATAAAATTTGTAGATGTTGGTAAAATTTAATGTTAAGAGCCAAAAGAGAAATTCCTATAACTCCTCTAAAAATTTGCCTTCAGACATTTTCTCTAGAAAAAAAATATTCCCACCATTCTATTCCCATTGTGCTTCTACATAGTGCTGTATATCTTTATAAATAAGTGAATAAATGGTTTCATATGCACATATATACAGATCAACAAGAAAACAGTAACATTGTAGCAGCATGACATAAAGGATAGTCAACTTTAGAGTCAGGGAAGGTTGAATTTAAGCCCCACATCTTACATATCCTGGCTACGTGACCCTGGGTAAGTCATTTGGTTTTTCAATGCCATACCTAACACTCTATGACTATAAATGGCAGAGCAGGTGTAGGCCTTGATTGATAGAGGAATTTCCTCACCAGGAGGCCCCCATACCAATGAAATCTCAGTCTCTATCCCTTTGTTGTTCACTTTTTTTGTCACATCCAACTCTTCATGACCCCATTTGGTGTTTTCGTGGAAAAGATCTGAGAGTGGTTTGCCATTTCCTTCTCAAGCTCATTTTGGAGGAACTAAGACAAACAGGGTTAAGTGACCTGTCCAAGGTCTCACAGCCAGTAAGCATCTGACGTCACATTTGAACTCAAGAAGATAAGTCTTCCTGGCTCCAGGCCCAGCACGCTATCAACTGCATGACTAGCTATTTCTACATTGTAGTAAATTCACACATTTAAATTTTACCCAATATATTTTATGAAACTTTAAAAAAGGGAAGCCTGAGAAGAATACAGCTAAAGAATCAGAGAAAAAGGGAAATGTAGATGGAGAAAGGAGATCGGAAATTATTCTCAACTCAAACTACCCATTACAGTCATATGTGATTGTGTGTGTGTGTGTGTGTGTATATTCACGTGTGTGTGTGTGTACCTGTAGATATATAACTGTGTTTATTTTTGGTTCACTTGTATGTGTTTAAGCACTATATAAGCAAAATTCCTCTCAGAAGGGAGATATCTGTTGCAGTAGCTTACAGATTAATGATCATATATCACATGGCTGTGCAGTTTATCTGTAGCCTAGGAGAAAGGATACAAACTGGCCAAAAGATGCATTTGATTTGCAAAACTGAACTTCAGGCCAGAAAGGAAGAAGCTTCTGTGAAATCCTCCCTTATTCGGACTGTGACCCCGTAGGGATTTCAGTGAGTCACAGAAAGATCCTAGGTTATAGAGGTCAGCTCGGGGCGCACAACAGTGTAGAAATGCTAGAGCTGTTTATGTTGTGTTTAATAGAGATATGTCCCAAACCAAAACTACTGCTAGTCACAGAACTGTGGCTCTAACTGGGAGGAAAAGCTATGAACCACAGGTGCACTCTACAGTATATTCTAAAATGAGCTAATTCAACTGATATATTGTCTACAAAACTTCAGGTGAGTAATTTAATCAATTTTTCTTTCAATGAAAAAGTGACTTTTTTGGGATATGGCCAGGGGTATGTTGGAACCAGCTCTAGGGTCTCTGAGAACTGACTTAAAGTTTTCAGCGTTAGCAATTACACCTTGGTAGTTAGAGAATTTATACACAGTAAACAAACAAATGACAAATCAGGGCTTGAATTACTGTTTTATTGATTGTTCAGACTTAAGAAAGTGATGAAGAAAATGCTAATAATGCAGGTTGAGCTTCAAAATGTGTTGTGAGCATATTTTGAGGGGAAGGAAAGCCAATTGTTAAACATTTACTAGAATACCATTGTAATTATAAGCCTTTAATTATTTTCTCATTGTAGATATGCTTCATACCTACATGAAGGATGTATTTGAGAATATGTATTGTTTTTGAGAGTATCCTATTTTCTTCTCCAGATGTCATTCACACAATAACTGTGGCCTTCCAGGTAACTCATCTCCCTTCCTCCCTCCCTCCGTTCCCCCCTCCCTCCTTTCCTTCCTTTCTTCCTTCCCCCCCCCCCCCGTGTCTCTCTCTTGTCTCTGTCTCTCTCTCCCTCCCTCCCTTCCCCCCTCCCTCCTTTCCTTCCTTTCTTCCTCCCCCCCCCCCGTGTCTCTCTCTGTCTCTATCTCTCTCTCTCACCCTCCCCCCTTTCCCTCCCTCCTTCCTTCTGTTCCTTGGCATAAGGAACCCAGGTTCTCCAGCTATAAGCAGGATACTTTCCCCCTCTCTCCACTATTCTCCACGATACCAGTTTCACTACAACAGCATCCAAAGTGACAAAACTATGAATGATTTAGAAACAATCTATAATCGTCAGCTCAGAGGTTGTTTTGGGACCACTGGGTACTGTGTTCTGAATAGGAAGATTACAAATTCTTTTCTTAATCCAATCTAACCAAATATTTTAGGTTAGAACAACTTTCCTTTTTTTTTAAAGATCTAATAGGGTAAAGCAGAAAGAGCGTATTACTTACATGCCATAGGCAGAGCTTACAGTGAGACTGGTGATCTGTTGTGGAGGTTCTCCATCTACCCATACCAACTGAACAACAAGTTCTGCTTGATAACCCGGAGGCATCCGAACAGGTCGTGTCTTAACACTTCAGGGAAGAATAAAATAAAGTAAAAATACAAGAAGTATTCAAATAGAACAAAAAGAAACTAGCTCATACTTACTTATTAAGTTTATATAGAATCATTTTGGGCAGCTAGGTGGCACAGTAGAGAGAGCCCCGGATTTGGAGTCAGGAAAACTCATCTTCCTGATTTCAAATCTGGCCTCAGATGCTTTACTAGCTGTGTGACCCTGGGCAAGTCACTTAACCCTGTTTGCCTCAGTTTCCTCATCTGTAAAATGAGCTGGAGAAGGTAATGGCAAACCACTCCAGTATCTTTGCCAAGAAAACTTGACATGACTGAATAACAATGAAAATCATTTAACCGAAAGGCACAAGACACTTGTATGTGACCAACTCAGAGTACGCCTTTGGCAGCTTACAGAGGTATAAAATTTTTCCAGTCTTCTACTTAAGTTCTCTACAGGGTTTACATGTTTATTTGTATCTTTATATAAAGCGTAACCACCTTGAGATCTTTCGTCCGCCTAATACCACTTAAAAGAGGAGGGGTTAAAAAATGTCCATGGAATGAGTAAACAATTCCATTGCAGGAGATAATTTGCAATATGTTTGGAATATCCAGAATTTCTCGAGATGAGCCAGAGGAGGACCTTATCTAAAATTTATTTCAATAAGCAATAATTGGGTAACTGAAGTACTGGGGACACAAGGACAAAATTCAAAGAGAACTTAACCTTGAGGACCTTGTATTCTGCTAGGAAAGAATATGTTCACAGATAAATACAAAATATACATGGGTGGGAAGTTACTCACAACTAGAGAAATCAGGAAAAAACAAAACACTTAACCAACAAACAGCTATATCCCCCTTTGTGTGCTAGGAGCTGAGGTCATAAATGTAGCTCAGGCTTTTTATAGGCAAGAATGGGGGGATGGGAGCATCCCATTTAACTGAGACTGACTGATTTCTCATCCATTAAGTCATATGTAAGATGCCAATCAGTTAGGAAATAGAAATTTCTAAAGCCAAGTAGAAATTCCAGATACTGGCAGATGCAGAAAAGATACAGGACCAGAAAAGAGGGGGTACTAGGAATGGTTAGGGTGCAGGAAAGCTGTTTTTCGAAGAAGACCATGACGTCAGAGAAATGATGACATGACTTGCACTTAACTTTGTTTTGAGTGAAGGAGGGCTGTGCAAGGTCAGTGACAGGTAAATTATAGAACAGAAAAAGACTAGGCCAAAAAAGAGAAAGATTTTCCAGACCAGTTTATAACAACTTATTTTAGGTTCCCACTGACTACTCATCTACTTTTCAACAGGTTATCTATACTTATGCCTGACTATTGGAATATTATTGGGGTCAATTATACACAACTGGAACTATAATGAGACATGGGTGAAGGGAGAATTAAGAAAAGAAAGGTAGGAGTTAAAATGAGTATTTCTAACATTGAACAAATGATCAAAACTTCCCAACTAACATATTGTGACACTGGCATGCCTGGAAGATAACAGAGATGTGACAAAGTACTGGAGCTATAATTTGAGTAACTACTTAAATAGTTTGCAGAAATAAATTTTGTAGGGCGTAAAATGTCCATTTTCATGATGAACAGGGACAAAGTAGGTGCCAATTACATTTATGTAGAGAGAAAAAGGAGATGCTGCTCAGGGATGATCCGTAATAGTAAAAAACAATTTACTACAATGATCTTGACAATTTTTTTTTCCTTTTTTCTTTTGGTTTTTTCCCTTTCGTCTTTCCATTTTCATCCTTAATGTCCATGGGATGACTTTGCATACCTGGATGTCTTGCCAAGCTTTCTTTAAATTGGTTTTATCTTCCATTACTTTTTTTTTGCTTTATGAGATGATGTTTCTCATTATCATCTACTGTACTCTGTAAGATTTTACAATTGAGTTTATATTCTAACACGTTGTTGTTGTTCTTTAACAGCCATCCCTCTGCACTGGTTGACTAAGGTATTTTCTCTGTCTTGGTGCTTTTGATCTAAAGAATGTGTAAAAAGATTTGGGGGATATTTAGAAGCTTTTGAGCTCAATTTGAGTTGATGGGATGATTTAGATGTCAAAAAGTCAATTTCATCTGCACCTGCATCAAAACATCATAGCTGTCAGGAATGTGGGAGAGATAAGTATCCTTGGTCTCTGCTTCAGTCATGTGTTCAGTTGTGAAGGTCAGAATTTACTAAAGATTTACAAGAGTTTACATCGATAACCTGGAGAGTATATGGAAGAATATTAAGGATCATCAGTTGATGAAAATGGAGATTTTGAGCCTGGAAAAGATTTAGGAAATGAAATATGATAGTCACCTTCAAATGTTTAAAAGACTACCATATGAAATGAAAGATTATGCTTCTTCTGTTGGCCCCTAGATGGCAGAACTGGAAGCAATGAGTGGAGATCATAAAGACACAAATTTAGGTATGATATTAAGAAAAACTTTATAATGATCAGAACTAAACAAAAGTAGAATGGACTCACTCAAGATTATCAAGTTCCACCTCACTGGAGGTCTTCAAGTAAAGGATGGATAAGGACTTATCAATTCTATTGTAGGGAAAATTCCTTCAGGGAATACGTTAGAATCGATGTCTGATGGACTCCAACTCTAGAATTCTATGAATTCAGTTCCACTAGGACTACAAATTGGCACAAACATTTTGGAGAAAAACTTGGCAACATACAATGAGTCATAGGATAGATCTTTTGAATTCTTTTAATATGATTCTATCCTAAATATCTAATAAAAGGGAGAAATGGTTTTAATTTACAAAACTTTTCCTAACTATTCATATGTATTTATTTGTTAGAGGAAAAAGTAGTGAACACCACATGTCTAATGACTGAAGTATAAATCATGTTGTATTAGTGTAATAAAAGAATATTCTATCATAAAATGATGAATATTAATCCAAGGCAAGATAGAAATACTAACAGAAAATTACAGCACAGTCAATAGCATCAGAATTATGTGCATATTGACTATAACTGAACACGCACAAAAAAAGACTAAGAGACAGACTATGTTAGATCTGTTCTTTTCTCTTGTTTGACTCTATTAAATACTAAATTTTCTTTATTTTGTATATCTGGTGACTTCCCTATCTCTCACTCTCAGCAACTGCCTTCTTTGCTTGTTCTAGCTTCTGCAAGGCAGCAGGCAGTCAGGTCCTTCTGAACACAGTCTAGCTGCCCAATCAGCTGCAAACAACTGTTGGAGGAAGCTACCCTCAGACAAAGCATGTTCCTGGTGCCTTTTCTACCTTCCCCTCCCACTGGAGGGCTCAGCCTCTGCTGCTGGACCCAATCCTGTTTTTCACTGTTTCAATGGTGGTAATACTGGCCATGGTGCCCGCTTCTTTCTGTCCTCTGGCTGCTACTGTAGTCTCTCCAACTCTATACATTTTTAAAGGTAAGTCAAGTCAAGTCAATAAGTATTTATTAAGTGTCTACTATGTGCCAAGCATTGTGTTAAATGCTGGGAATACAAAGAAAGACAAAATTAGTTGCTGCCCTCAAGCAACTCACAATGTCTTTGAGACAGATGTGTCACTTTGGTGTTGTCCCAACCTCTAATTCCCCTCATTACCCTGGCACTTTTTTTCTCTCTAATTTTTCATCTTGATGCTCCAAATAAATTTTTCCTCCACTTCTTTTCTCTTTTAAGACCATACGAGGGAGGTGGAGCCAGGACAGCAGAGTAAAAGTAGGGACTTGCTAGAGTTCTCCCCCAAAATCCAGCCAAATACTGTAAAAAATGACTCTAAACAAATTCTGGAGCTGCAGAAACCAGAGAATGATGAAGTGAAGCAAATCTCTAGCCCAAGACAGCCTGGAAGATCGACGGGAAGCATCTACTGTGCCAAGCTGAGAGCAGAGCACAGTCCATGGCAGCACAGAAGGGACCTGAGCAGGCCTCGGGGGGACTGGATCCCTGGCACCTGTGGTGGTTGCCAGAGTTCACAACCTCAAAATGCAGACGGCAAATTGGAAGGTCAGTGGAAAAACCTTGTCAGACCTGTGTGAGAGAGTAGTGTGGTTAAGCCCCAGTTCCAGGGCAGCAGAGGGGGTGAAGGAGTGTGCAGCAGCCACAGCAGCAGGAGAGGCAGCAGGAGCCACTGTTTCTGGAGTTTTAGGCCCATAAATTGTGGAGGGATAGAGTAGCTGCCAATACACTGCCCACTCCCACTGGAAGCAGAGAACTACCTTGACAGAGTTCAAAAGTCAAGTAAATGGCTGGGAAAATAAGCAAAAATCAGAAAAAGAATCAAACTATAGAATCTTACTTTGGTGACAAGAAAGAACAAATTATACATACAGAAGAAGACAACAAAGTCAAAGCTCCTCTATCCAAAGCCTCCAAGAAAAAAATATGAATTAGATTTGGGCCATGGAAGAGCTCAAAAACGATCTTGAAAATCAAGTAAGAGAAGTAAAGCAAAAACTGGGAAGAGAAATGAGAGTGATGTAAGAAAATCATGAAAAACAAGTCAACTGCTTGCTAAAGGGGACACAAAAAATGCTGAAGAAAATAACATCTTAAAAAGACTAACCCAAATGGCAAAAGAGAGACAAAAGCCAATGAGGAGAAGACTGTCCTAGAAAGCAGAATTGGCCAGATTGAAAAGGAGGCCCAAAAGCTTGCTGAAGAAAATAATTCCTTAAAGATTAGAATGGAGCAAATGGAAGCTAATGACTTTATGAAAAATCAAGAAATTATAAAACAAAACCAAAGGAATGAAAAAATAGCAGACAATGTGAAATATTTCACTGAAAAAAACAACTGATCTGGAAAATAGACCCAGGAGAGACAATTTAAAAATTACTGGACTATGTGAAAGTCATGATCAAAAAAAGAACCTAGACATCATCTTTCAAGAAATTATCAAGGAAAACTGCCCTGATATTCTAGAACCAGAGGGTAAAACAGATATTGAAAGAATCTACTGACTGCCTCCTGAAAGAGGTCTCAAAAGGAAAACTCCTAGGAATATTATGGCCAAATTGCAGAGCTCCCATGTCAACGAGAAAATATTGCAAGCAACCAGAAAGAAACAATTCAAGAACTGTGGAAACACAATCAGGATAACACAAGATCTGTAGTTTCTACGTTAAGGGACTGAAGAGCTTGGAATATGATATTCCAGAGAACAATGGAGCTAAGATTAAAACTAAGAATCACCTACCAGCAAAACTGAGTATAATACTTCAGGGAAAAAACTGAATTTCAATGAAATAGAGGACTTCCAAGCATTCTTGATGAAAAGACCAGAGCTGAACAGAAAATGTGACTTTCAAACACAAGAATCAAGAGAAGCATGGAAAAGTAAAATAGGAAAGAGAAATCATAAGGGACTTACTAAAGTTAAACTGTTTACATTCCTACATGGAAAGATGATATTTGTAACTCTTGAGATTTTTCTCAATATTAGGATGGTTGGAGGGATTTATACATATAGACAAATGTCACAGGGTGAGTTGAATAGGAAGGGATTATATCTAAAAAAAATTAAGGGATGAGAGGGGAATATATTGGGAGAAGGACAAAGGGAGAACTCTCATAAAAGAGGTAAGAAAAAGCTTTTCAATGGAGGGGAAGAGGGGGGAGAAAAGAGTGAACCTTACTCTGATCAGATTTGGCTTAAGGAGTGAATAACATGCACACTCAATTTGGTATGAAAATGTATCTTACACTACAGAAAAGTAGGGATGAAGGGGATAAGTAGGGGGTGGGGAGAATGATAGAAAGGAGGGTAAATAGGAGGAGGGGGCAATTAGAAGTAAACACTTTTGTGGAGGGACAGGATCAAAAGAGAGAACAGAATATATGGGAGGCAGGACAGGATGGAGGGAAATGTAGTTAGTCTTTCACAACATAACTGTTATGGAAGTATTTTGCATGACTATGCATGTTTACGCTATATTGAATTGTTTGCCTTCTCAGTGGGGATAAGTGGGGAGGGAGGAAGGGAGAGAAGTTGGAACTCAAAGTTTTAAAAATAAATGTTAAAAACTGTTTTTACATGTAGCTGGAAAATAAGACATACAGGCAATGGGGTATAGCAATCTATCTTGCCCTTCAAGAAAATAGAGAGGATGGTGATAGAAGTGGGGAGGGGTGTGATAGAAGGGAGGGCTGATTGGGGAAAGTGGTAATCAGAATGCATGCTTTCTTGGGATGGGTGGAGAAGAGACATGGGGAGAAAATCTGGAACTCAAAATCTTGCAGAAGTGAATGCTGAAAACTAAAAATAAATAAATTTTAAAAAAGACCAGATGAAGCTTCTAAATATTAATAAAAACAATACTGTTATTGTTTGTAATTGTCCTACTAGTGACTGTTCAGAGATAGTCAATAGTTATTCAGTTACAAAACACTGATAAATATCTGGGTAAGTTGCATCTGAGATTCCCTTTTTACATTTCCTATAAATTCACTGAATCTTCAGTCTTTTTCTTTATCTTTCCCAAAATTTTTGAGTTTTCCTAAAGAATTTCCTGAAATAAAGTATGACCAGATTCCTTCCCTACCAACAACTTTCAGAAAGCCTTTTAATTCTTAAATTTTGTTTTCTTGCTCTGCATTTCATATCTGTCACATTAGATGATATTACATTCAAGTAATTTTCTCATTAAGTCATTTTCTGGGTTCTTTTTAGGAGGATTCTCCTATTGTGTATGGCATTCTGAGCTTCTGTAAATGAAAGCTATTATTCACTGAGAAGACTATTTATATTTGCCATAGACTTTTTTAAACTTTTGAATTTTATCATCATTTTCTTCCTTTTTTCCTTATTTCATTACAATTTTGTTAATTTCAACTTTTCCTTTAAACTCTTCATTGTGTCAATCATCTATTTTAGTGTACTCTGAAAAACTGATTTTTTTTTGGTGTTTTTGCTTCAGTTCTAAAAATCTATTTTTCCCACAACGTTAGAATTTTTGTTTTCTCATTTCTTTGAGTGAATTTTTAAAAAAAATTCTTTTGAGGATTTATGGTAGTTTTGCTTTGGGAGGGTATCCTATTGTCATTTTTGAGGGGGATGTTAAAGAGTCAGCCTCCCCCAGATCATCTCTTTTCTTTTCTGCCATAGGGGAGGGTCTCAGGATTGTAGTAGGGCCTCTTACGAATGCCATAAATACAGACATTTTGCCTTACACACACGTCTAAAAATGATTCAGACAAATGAATGACTGACCTGAGAAAGGAAAAGCTTCCTTTCAGGTCTCCTGAGAATGAGAAGTGTTCCTTGAGCCACTAAGTTCTCTTCTTGATAAATGTGGCTACAACAGGCTGGGGGTAGCAAAGTAAAGGAGAAAAGACTCTATTCTCATATTTCTTTCTCCCAAGTGGGTTGGATAGTGAAAGAAAAGGAAAGAAAGAGGAAAATGGGAGATGTACTTCTGGTGCCTTCTCATTTTCTTACAGGGGATGAAGAATATTGCCTTAGTGTCTACAGTAGATTACAAACGTATAGACTAGGATCTTATTGATTGGAATCCTGTCTTGGAGTGGTGGTGGAAAAGGAGTGCAGAGGAGTTAGGAAGTGGCCATTAAGTCTGCCTATCATCTCAGTCACCACAAGAGCACCCTTACCAATTCCTAGTCTATTCCCTCTCTCTCTTCAGGTATCTTTTTTAGTCCTTTAGTCTCTTTAATCTCTTTCAATCCCTTTCTTCACGCTCCTCATAGCAGCTGTCCAGAGAGCCTATGTATTTTTCTCACTGAGCAGACTAGAATACATTTCCCCATACAAAACCCCCAAATCAAATTAATGGTAAGTTCCCAGGCTAGCCCACAGAAGCATATGTGTGTGTGTGTGTGTGTGTGTGTGTGTGTGTGTGTGTGTATGTATGTATGTATATAATCCTTGCAGCGGAACTCTTCTATAGACGTCCTGTTCACATAGTACATCATGGCATGGAGGTTAGTCTATATTTCTGAAAGTTATACTGGTACAGCATAAACCTGAACTCTCCATGGTCTAGTCAAGCTATTAGAGACCCTCATCACCAGAAGTTTGGTTGCCGTGCAAGGGAGAAGTTTTGCTCTTCCATGCTACATTACAACCCACATTTGATGCATTTTGTTCAGTTTCTGGAATCCATCCATCCATCCATCCATCCACCTCTCGAACTTTCTGCCTCTACTTAGCAAACTTTCCCTTCTAAGAATAAAAATTTAAAAAGAAAAAAAAAGTTCAGAAAAACCAACCAGTATGTTGATCAGATCTACAATATATGCATCATTTCATATCCATAGTCCTCCTCTAACCCCCCTCCCTCCCTCCCCACTCCACTCTGTGACTAAAGGAGGGAGTTGTGTTTTTTTTCTGCTTAGGTTATAATTACATAGCATTTAGTTTCAATTTATTGTTCTTTCTTTTTACATTGTTGTAGGCATTGCACATGCTCCTATCCTGGTTCTGCTTATTTTACTCTGAACCAGGTCACAAATCTTTCCATGTTTCTCAGAAATTTTCATATTTGTTGTCCCTGATGGCACAGTAATATTTCATTACATTCATGAATTCCAGTGTGTTGAGTCATTCACCAAATTCTAGGCACTGGATCTCACAACTTTGTGGTCTAGTGGGCAACCAGTCAGGATCAATGACTGAAAGTTATAAACAGAGATATTTCAGCCTAACTTTAACAGTTTTTTAACTCAAGTGTTTCCCAAATTGAAATGAGCTGTCTTGTGAGACAGTGATTCCACTGTCACTGCAAGACTTCAACGTGCCATGGTTGCTGAAGAGGTGTCCCTTGCTCTGGGGAAAGGTTGGGCTTGATGGCCTCAAAAGTCCTTCAGACATTAACATTCTTTAATTCTCTTAATGTGCACAGAGGCAATATTGACAGTGCTTTAGTACAGGGCCTGGAACATAGTAACCGCTTAATAAATGCTTGGTGATTGATGACAAGTGGTACTTCTAAGGAGAATCTCCAGTATGGTTATCACTTCCTTCTTTTTCTTCATGTTATTATTCAAATGGAAGTCAATTAAATGAAGGTAAATAATTCAAAGCAGAAAGGTGTATCAGTTAAATAAGTGCATAAAAACAAAGGATTAGGAGATTTAGAGAAGCAATATGTGTTAAATATATATTACCACAATGAGAATTTTAATTCTCTTCATTAGCTGAAACTCTGTGAATGTGTTTTTATATTATCTATATTGTCTTGCAATGTGATAATACAGTGTGAACAAATTTTTTTTTACAGAATTTTCTTGTAGCTTCCCGTCCTGTAATGCCTCATTGCCTAAAAATCCTTCTATATTTAAAGAAGAAGTTTGAGAAGGAGATGGTGGTGTCAGAGATAAGAATTAAAGAGAATGAGATATTAAAATTAGTTCCTGAGAAACACCTCCAAATATCTTTCGTCCATTTTAATTGAGATGTGGGAAGACTAGGTTGCTTCTCCAGAAGGGGTTCAGAACCGTCTCCCAGTCTGCCATATCTTTCCCTTTGCTCTCCCAGAAATGCACAGTTTGATAGCTAAAGTCATAGTATTTTACATGAATTGTTGCTGCTGTTCAGTCATTTTAGTCCTATCTGACTCTCCATGACCCCATGTGGGGTTTTCCTGGTAAAAATAACGAAGTGGTTTGCCATTCCCTTTGCCAGATCATTTTACAGATGAGGAAATGAGGAAAACAGGGTTAAGGGACTTGCCCAGAGTCACACAGATCGTAAAAGTCTGAGGCCAAGTTTGAACTCAGGAAGATGACTTGTCCTGACTGCAGATGCCGTTCTATGCACTGTATCACCTGGCTACTAGCTGCTGAACTACCATTTATGCTTTATTGCCATGAAGTATGACAACTGAAATGGACCTTAACATACAGTGTTACTGCTTAATCTCAAAGAATTTTATTAGAACTATTACATAATATTTTAAAACTTCAGAAGAGAGTCTTACCTGAGGCAAGGGATGCTGTCTTTTGTCCCTCCTTCGCTTGCTACAGTGCTGGTACTCCCTGAAAGACTCTTCGAAGAAGGAAGCTGAGAGGAGGGATCTGGAAACGGAGGAATTGTTTCTGGCTCAGGAGTAATGATATCCTCAACATCATACTGAAGTCGTACCTCTAATGACTTAAGTAAATAAACATATGTTATAATTTAATTAAAAATCTCATTTTAAAACATTTCAATTCAGTTATATTTGATATTACGGATAGCAAATCCTATATTTAGTAGAATATATTCAAGATTCATCATTGGGAAAGTCAATAAGTAATTTAGCTGAGTAACAACCCATGGCAAGTATATGTTTATCAAATGGATTATTTCAATCGATCAATAATTAAAAATTAAGTGGTTTTTGCTTCTATAGAATTTTGTTTGCATTTTTGTTCTGCAAACTTAACAGGTTTAGAATACTTTCAAAAGGAGCATGCAAATTACCATTTTTAGTACATGAATTTGTAGAAAATGGAAATTTACTATTAAAGTAATTCCCATCAAAAGAATTAAATTACAACTGTATCTTTCAGTAGTCCTTAACTAGGATATGTTGAGTGTTTCTTCATGATCTTAAGTCAGACTAATCTGATGTGATAAGTGGAGAATATATGGTTCATTTTGCACATAAGGAAACTGAGGCCTAGAGAAATTATGATTTGCCCTCAGTTACTAGTAGTTGAACAGCTGGTATTTGAATCCAGGAAACCGTGAGTTCAAATCTAGCTTCAGACTCTTGCTAGCTCTATAACACTAGACCAGTCTCTGAATGTCTGTTTGACTCAGTTTCCTCATCTGTAAAATGGGATAATAATAACACCTACCTTTCAGGGTTTTTGGAGAAAAAAATGAAATAATATTTATACAGTGCTTTTCAAAATTTAAAGTGCTATGCAAGTGTTAACTATTATTATCATTGTTCCAGATTTAATGACCTTTACATTACACCTTTTTTGAACAAATTCAACATTTATTGAACAAAACTAATAATAAAATGCTACTGTCTTAAAATCACAACAAACAGCAGCTTAAAATATGATATAGTCTATTGCATTTGGTTTCTTCAGTCACTGTGACTGTAACAATTCCATTCTTAATGACTTACCACTACTTCAGTAGTAATTTCATGCCTGCTGAATTTGTAAACAATGACATATGCAGAAACACCCGCTACACAGAATATCCTGCTTTCAGGACACCAGTAAATCATCTGGACGGCGTAAGGGTCCTCCTCTACAATTTCAGATGTTGGTTTTCCATCTCCTATCTTCTGTTTTTCAAATACTTTTGATGTTTTTAACTTGTACAGCATCTGTAAAGTTACTGTAAAACATTGAAGCATAGATTAAAACCTGTATTTAAGATAGACACTTACAATGTGCTGGAAAACTATTTTAATAGCCTTGTCATCATTCTGTAAAGGTTCCATGGCATATGAGTTAGTGCCAATTGCCCTCCATCATTTTATATCAGTAGAATTCAGTTGAAAATACTTTGATTCTGCCCTTTAGAAGAAACACTATCACTTCAGCACCAGGGCACATTGGAAAACCACTGATGGTTAATTCTTTTTCTTACCCTTCTCTTTAGTTTGTGGCTTAAGGGAAATTTTGAAGGACATATCGTCAAGTTATCACTTGTAAGACACCAGCTTCCTCATCAATTATTCTGTAGCATCAAGGGCCATATGGCATAATGTAGTTTGACAGCAACATTAGTTAGATGGGGGCATTTTTGTGACTATAAGGTGGGCCCAGAGCATGTGGCAGCCACTGTAGAAGAATGAGCTGCAGTTTGATAAAAAGAGCTGCAGTTTGATAGAAAGAACACAGGACTGAGAATCAGAAGACCCACATTTAAATGCTGGCTTCACCATTTACCAGCTATGTGACCTTGGGCAGGTCACTGAATTCATCTGCTGTAAACTGGCTCTTTCTTCCCACTCTGCCCCTTTTCCGAAACCTCCAACAATATTTGGCTAGAAATATCTGTGCTTAATGAAAGCTACCTAACAAGCAACCCACACCTATTATATCACAGGTGAGAAGCCAGTTAAATACAGTTGAGCAGGCTTCTATATTTCCCTTATAATACACAAGGCCTTCTTTAAAGAATAATCAAAAGAGCCCACTAGCCATAAGGAGTCTCTCTTTCATGTGGATTCTTGTGCTAGATCTCCCTCATTACAATGGCAAGCACCTTTGATAAGCATATATTTCACTGTTTTTTCATCCTTTGACAATAATAGTGATCAGAGGAAGTCATGTCTCTTTTTAAGACATCTGGTATAGTTTTGATATATTCATAGGCCATATATCTTGCTGTAGAAGAGCGTCTATAGGATGACATTTTGCTTTAAAAAATATTTAACAAACAATAAGCACAGTGGAATCTTACATTCTTTACACATTTCAGATAACTCTGATTGTAAAGAGGCAGTCTACTATGAAATATCAATCTAAGAGTTTGCCTGATCTATTCTAATACCCTGAATCAAGATTATCCTTAATACATAAATAATTCTCAAAGAAATTTGCATAGATGAGAAAGTAGGCATATAATTCAGTCAGTACTGAAATTCTTTTGTTGTATTTTTTAAAAAGTAATAGAGATTTGATATTTTTTCCATACCTTTGATAACATTAATTTTCCGATATATCCTAAGAAATGATCCCTCACTGGCCTCTACATTTCACGTTTTTGTGTGATATTATTGGTCACTTGCCATGTCTACTAAGTCCCAATTCTTTTCTCCAAAAAAGATATTCATGATATGCAAACATGAGATTTCTGTGTATTCTACAAACCTTTGGCATCTCTCATTCCTTATACCTGAATCATACTTTCACATATAATATTTTTGTTATTCTAGCCTAGCCCCATTTTTTCTTGCACATCACCAAATAAAATTATATTTTGGTCTAATTTTTATTTTCTTATAAAAGAAACTGAATTTCTACATCCACATGCTCTGCAATAAATCTTGGTATAAAAGATTCAATTCTTCTCATTGTGATCTTTTGACAATACTTATCAGAACACTGCAATATGAGATAATCAATCTCATGATATGTGATTTTTTTGGATTACTGCTAAAAACAACTCTACTTCTTTATTTGCTCCTTCAGAGAGAACCTGTAAGGCCATCCTTCCATAGCTGCAACTTCTTTTGGTCTTCTGGTTTCATTTATAACAATAATATCAAGATTTATCTTTTTTTCCATTTTGGGGAATTGGATAGGGAAAGATAATAACAGAGTTGCAAAAAACTGAGATAATGAAGGAAAGGGGATTATCAAGGCAGCATGGTGGTGAAACTTGCACTAGTTCTGATCAAGATTCCATGAATAGGAGTAGAAAGCGCAGATGGTGGAAGCAATCCAGGGCTGAAGTTTGCCAAGAGATGAAGGGCAAATATTACAAGGGCGTGAGGGATTTGAAAGGAAAGGATGGTGTAGAAATGACTTATTGTTGGTTTAAGACTGGAAAGGAATTATAGTGAAGTGCGGAAAGAGGTAATGGCATGAGGAAGTAGTGAGAAATAAGAGAGACTGGAGATTTTGATAAGGGAAAAGAGTAAGTTTAGGAGCGATGAGGCACATGAAGAGGTGGCATGGTTAGGTGTTATATCAGGTAGAGAAGTATCAGATTTTCTAAAGAAGTAAGAAGACTCCTTGTGGGGAAGTGTGAGATCCAGTGCGTGACCATTCTTATGTGTGGTTTAGGTGGAGTGAAAGAGATTTAAGAAGTCTGAGGAACTGGGGGATTAGTGAGTCTGAGGGAGCACCAGTGAATCCACTGAAGTGAAGTCATCTAGTATGAAGGCAGGAGATAAGGAGAGAAGAATATGACAAGTTATGTAGTGGATTCCTTGGGAAAGGAAGGAATGACTTCAAGTTTGGTATGCTAGAGTCAGCAGTATTTGTACGGAGTGGAAAAATGGAGTAGACTTAAAATGAGAAGAGATGAGTGATGGGGGTAATGAGAGAGTACTTTAGTGACCAGATCCAGTCAGGGTACTTAAGACTCCCTCTCCAGTATCACTTGTCTGTGGCTTTTAAAGAAGCTATGGCCAGTGTTGGAGAGACTGTTCTGGGATCAGGGTGTGATGGAGTTAGTTCCTATTAACTGAAGAGAAGACTGTCAAATTTTCAGCAGGAACATTCACATCTCAGAAACCAGCAAATGCTACAAATCATGGCTTGATTCATTGTTTTACTGACTGGCTAGACTTAAGAGAGTGATGAAAAAATGTTAGTAATGTAAATAAAACTTAAAAAGGTGTCACGGCCAGTTGCTAAACATATCTATAGGACATCTGCTCTACACCTGATATGTAAAAATGAAGCTATCTATACTCCTTCCTAATTTCCACATCCCTGACAATGGTAACACAATCTTTTTGGCTCAACAAGCTTAAAAACCTGGAGTTCTTAATTCCTTTGATTCCTGCATTCAATCCATCACCAAGTCCTATTAATTCTTTATCAGCAGAATCTCTTAGATTCTGTAGAAAGTCAACAATCTACTACTCAGGCTGCGACAGCTGCAGAAGCCATTTAATGATTTTAGTCTGATCTAATTCATCTTAAATATAACAGCAAAAGTAGAATTCCTCAAAAGCAATTTTCTTGTTACTCTCTCATTCAAGAATGTACAATGAAACCATATTACTAGTTATATCAAATTCAAATGCCTTTAATTGATTGTCAAAACTTTCTACCCGCTGCTCCAATCTTCTTTATCCAATCACAGTGCCAATGTAATTTCTCCTCAAAAGAAACTATGACCACCACAACTTGCTCCTTTATTGTCATTCCTTTGAAGACGTCACTTGTAGGTACTATTCAATTTCACAAACATCTTGCAAGTGGTCAATTCATTAGGATTAGAAGTATAGCACCACCCCCTCCTAACTGTTACATACTCACAAGACTTATGTCTGTCTAGCAGTTGTAGAGGGGGAAAATATTGTTTAAGCAGATTGCTAATGTAATCACATGGGTTGCCATGAAAAAAGTGAAAAAAAAAAGATTTTAGAAGTTAAGTATAAGAATATAAGGAAAATTTCTAAGGGCTAGATGAAGAAATGGGTTTCAAAAGAAGTAGAGAAGTTGGGAATCAGAGAAACACAAATGTGCCCTATGGAATAGTCAGGTAGCAAAGGGGATAAAAGATGGAATGAGAGTTATTACTCTGCATCAACAGAGAAAGTTTCCTTCTTGAGAGCTCCCTGTACCAATAAACTCAAGGATCTGATTTTTTAAAAAATCCCTACTGCTTTGCAGGGTGCACAATGTCTTATGCATAGCACATACTTAGTAAATGCTTGTTGAAGATGAATGCAATAAATATCTGTTGATTACAATTTGTTTGCTGATTTAGTTCAATTTATTTGGAAAAAAAGAAAACTGTAAAAAAATATTTTTTAAAGCTTGGATAGAAATGAGGAAGGAAGTAGAGATAAGATGACAATTCAGTATGCCCTTTGTACATAAAAATGAAAACGCATAGCACTTTGAAAAACATTAAATTGAATCATTTCCCATAATGTATTAAATCTTAGAAACTGTAGCAAAAAAATCCATGAAATGGGAGGTTAAATTTCACATAAAATATTAATGCTATAATCTGTTTTATGCAATAAAAAAATAAGATTAAAACTTACTTGCAGAAGCATCCCAAAACTTTATTGATCCATCTGCATGACTAGAAAGAGAGAGAAATTAAACATCAATTAAAACACGATCAAATTAAAATGCCTAATCATTGTTGAAAATCCTGATATTATCAGTCAGATCCTGTTACATAAATACCATTATAATGAAAATCTCTTTAGAGCAAAAAAAAAAAATCCAATCCCCAAACTACATCCCACTTATTTACTTTATTTGTAAAATTAAATTATATTTTTCTAATAAATCAAAATTTACCTTCTCTATTTTCCTTTCCCTTGTTGAGAAATAAAGAAAAGCAAAACCTGTTACAAACATACATAGCTAAGCAGAACAAATTCTCTTTTTGTCCATGTCCAAAAAAGAATGTCTTTATCAGTACTCTGAGTCCATCATCCCTCTGTCAAAAGGCATGTTTCCTAATGAGTCTTCCAGAATCATAGCTGATCCCTGTATTGATCAGAATTACTATATCTTTTGGGGAGAATCTGGGAGGAGGAGGCAATCAGGGTTAAGTGGCTTGCCCATGGTCACACAGGTAATAAATTTCTGAGGCCACATTTGAACTCAAGCCCTCCAGACTCCAAAACTGATGCTCTATCCACTGTGCCACCTGGGTACCCCTAGAGTTCCTATTTTTAAAAGTTGTTTGTATTTCTAATGTTGTTGTTATTATGTAAACTGTCCATGTTTTTCTCCCTTTACTTGCCATCAGTTCATATAAGTCTTCTCAAGATCCCACTTATTTTCTGAATTTTTTGTTATAAATTTAAAATAAAATTAAAACCATCAACAAAAGCAAATAATCAAACAAACAAGGAAAAAGAACAAACTTCCACCATATACCCTTAGATTTTGACAAGGAAAAACCAAACAAATTAATAAATCTAAAAAAATATTCTTTTTTTTTTAGCATTTTCTTTCAGCCTATCTGAAGTCCATCCATCCCTAATATTCTACTTATTTCAAATTATACAATATAATTCAACAAATACAAAGAATTAGTAATGTTCTTTAAGTTTACTATACGAAAATTTTCATCCACTGCAATAGGCTTTGATCCATAGTAAAGACTAATACATAGATACACTGTTTTATCTGAGAGTAAATGTCCTATCACATGAGTAATGTTCAATCATTATCATTTATTGAAGTAAATGCGCAAGTGATCAGTAATAATGATATGATACTGTAATAGTATTGTATCATTTCTTTTAAAATTGTCTCAATGTTTAGTGAAAAATACATTGAATGAACTCATGCAAACTTCTGATCATTATGCCACTTTAACACAGTATCTGGAATAAATTTAAGACTCAATTTTTTAAAATTAAATTTATTTATTTAACTTTTAACATTCATTTTCACAAAATTTTGGGTTCCAAATTTTCTCCCCATTTGTCCCCTCCTTCCACCCCAAAACACCGAGCATTCTGGTTGCCCCTATCACCAATCTGCCCTCTCTTCTATCATCCCTCCCTTCCCTTGTCCCCATCTTCTCTTTGGTCCTGTAGGGCCAGATAACTTTCTATACCCCTTTACCTGTATTTCTTATTTCCTAGTAGCAAGAACAGTACTTGACAGTTGTTCCTAAAACTTTGAGTTCCAACTTCTCTTCATCCCTCCCTCCCCACCCATTCCCTTTGGGAAGGCAAGCAATTCAATACAGGCCATGTCTGTGTAATTTTGCAAATGACTTCCATGACAGTTGTGTTGTGTAAGACTAACTATATTTCCCTCCTTCCTATCCTGCCCCCCCATTGCTTCTATTCTCTCTTTTCATCTTGTCCCTCCCCAAGAGTGTTGACTTCAAATTGCTCCCTTCTTTCATTGCCCTCCCTTCCATCATCCCCCAACCCTGCTTATCCCCTTCTCCCCCACTTTCCTGTATTGTAAGATAGGTTTTCATACCAAAATGAGTGTGCATTTTATTCCTTCCTTTAGTCGAATGTGATGAGAGTAAACTTCATGTTTTTCTCTCACCTCCCGTCTTTTTCCCTCCACTATAAAGTCTTTTGCTTGCCTCTTTTATGAGAGATAATTTGCCCCATTCCATTTCTCCCTTTCTCCTCCCAATATATTTCTCTCTCACCGCTTAATTTCATTTTTTAAAGATATTCCATTAAAGACCTATTCCATTCACTCTGTGTTCTCTGTCTCTGTGTGTGTGTGCATGTGTATGTAATCCCACCAACTACCCAGATACTGAAAAGTTTCAAGAGTTACAAATATTGTCTTTCCATGTAGGAATGTAAACAGTTCAACTTTAGTAAAATCCCTTATAACTTCTCCTTGCTGTTTATCTTTTCATGCTTCTCTTGATTCTTGTGTTTGAAAGTCAAATTTTCTTTTCAGCTCTGGTCTTTTCATCAAGAATGCTTGAAAGTCCTCTATTTCATTGAAAGACCATTTTCCCCCTGAAGTATTATACTCAGCTTTGCTGGGAAGGTGATTCTTGGTTTTAGTCCTAGTTCCTTTGACTTCTGAAATATCCTATTCCATGCCCTTCTAACCCTTAATGTAGAAGCTGCTAGATCTTGTATTATCCTGATTGTATTTCCACAATACTTGAATTGTTTCTTTCTAGCTGCTTGTAATATTTTCTCCTTGACCAGGGAACTCTGGAATTTGGCCACAATGTTCCTAGGAGTTTCTCTTTTTGGGTCTCTTTCAGGAGGTGATTGGTGGATTCCTTGAATACTTATTTTGCCCTCTGGTTCTAGAATCTCAAGGCAGTTTTCCTTGATAATTTCATGAAAGATGATGTCTAGGCTCTTTTTTTGATCATGGCTTTCAGGTAGGCCCATAATTTTTAAATTGTCTCTCCTGGATCTATTTTCCAGGTCAGTTGTTTTTCCAATGAGATATTTCACATTGTCTTCCATTTTTTCATTCTTTTGGTTTTGTTTTGTGATTTCTTGGTTTCTCATAAAGTCATTAGCCTCCATCTGATTCCATTCTAATTTTGAAAGAACTATTTTCTTCACTGAGCTTTTGGACCTCCTTTTCCCTTTGGCTAATTCTGCTTTTGAAAGCATTCTTCTCCTCATTGGCTTTTTGAACCTCTTTTGCCAATTGAGTTAGCCTATTTTTCAAGGTGTTATTTTCTTCAGCATTTTTTTGGGTCTCCTTTAGCAAGGTGTTGACCTACTTTTCATGCTTTTCTTGCATCTCTCTCATTTCTCTTCCCAGTTTTTCCTCCACCTCTCTAATTTGATTTTCAAAATCCTTTTTGAGCTCTTCCATGGCCTGAGCCCATTGAATGTTTATTTTGGATGTTTGGGATACAGAAGCCTTGACTTCTATGTCTTTCCTTGATTGGTAAGCATTGTTATTCCTCATCTGAAAGGATGGGAGGAGATATCTGTTCACCAAGAAAGTAGCCTTCTATGGTCTTATTTTTTTCCCCTTTTCTCGGCATTTTCCCAGCCAGTGACTTAACTTCTGAGTTTCTTCTCCACACCCACCTGGCCTCCAGCTCCACCCAGCTAGTGCTTGGAGGCTGAGATTCAAATGCTGCCTCCCAGCCTCAGGGCTTTTGGCGGGGCGAGGCTGCTATTCAGTGTGAGATTAAGTTTAGGTGCTCAGGTGGGGGCAGGGCTGCCACATGGGGCTCAGTTCCCTCACGGGGTTTATGTGGAGACCTTCAACAATGGATGTGAGTTCCTGCCTGCTTTGGGAGCTTCTGTCCAAGGCTGCCTCTGCTGCTGCCTCCTGAGGGGGCCTGAGTTATGGAGACACCCTGCTCCCCTCTCGAAGCTGAAAAGACCCCTCACTGACCTTTGGTGCCTGTGGGTGGAAGGATTTGTGCTGCTGCTGGAGATTCTGTCCCTGAAACCTGCTCGGATCTGCTCTTCTTGGTGCCACGTGGCCAAGGCAGGGCTGGGTTCTGCTCCAGGTCCAGTGTGCGACGGACCTTTCGCGTCAGTTTTTCAGGTCTCTCTGGAACAGAAATCTCATCTACTCCATTGTTCTGTGGCTTCCGCTGCTCCAAAATTTGTTGGGAGCTCTTCTTTACAGGTATTTTATGGGCTGTGGGCTTGGAGCTAGCATATGTGTATCTTTCTACTCTGCCATCTTGGCTCCTCCCCCAAGACTCAATTTATAAAAAGTAATTTCATTCTATTTGAAATGTTAATTGACTACTTATATAAGGAGAGGAAACTATATACATTCTAAGATTTTTGGGACACTCTATATAGGCCATGTCTATATACTACCAAATCATCCAAAAATAATTCATTGAATCAACCATTTGACTTTAGCCATGTCATCAAACAAAACTAGTTCAATTAAAAAAAGTGCTGACTACTAGGAACAGGCATTATGTTAAGCATTGGTTTTCTCGAGAGTCACATGATTCCTTCTTACTCTGGGATCATGTGGTTTCTCTTTTCTGGGAGCCATGTGGCTCATTAGAGAACCTGCCAGGGAATTGAGTCCAAGTATTTATATGTAGTTTCTCACCAAATACAAATCTGAAGAAATGTAAATTGTAAGGCTATATCTGAACAGTGCCAAACTTCTGTATTCTTGCTTCATAGTGCCCCTTACATCCTTGTCTAGGTTTTCATCACTCCATCTCTGGATTATTGAAACAACCACTTACCTAATTAGTTTCTCTCCCTCCAGTCTCCTCCTGTTCCAATTAATTCTGCATTAACTGGTAAATTCATTTCCCCAAAGCCTCTTTGAGTACATCATTCCCATATTCAAAAACTTTTTATGGCTCTTCATCACCCCTAGGATCACATCCAGACTGTAATTCAAGGTCTTTCACAGTCTGATTTTGATGTTCCTTTCAATATTCCTTTCCCATGCCTTTTCACTTGAATACCTCTCTTCAGCCAGACTGGAATCTTCAGTATCTCTTGAATACATTAAGAAAATTACTACTTCCATGCTTTTGATTAGATAGTTCTGATCAGAAAGGACATCTTTTTGCCTTTTCATTTGAGCAAATTCTAAATCATTTGTCCAGGACTAGATCAACTGTGACAACCTCAATGAAGTATAACTTAAGCGCCGCTCTGTCTAGAAGATTCCCTTCTTTGTACTCTGTATCAATTAGTGTCTGTACCACACTATTTAGTATTCAATTGTAAATTCTTTTATTGGTATATGCATGTGAGTACTATGTCCCCAATTATAACATAAGTTCCTTAAATACAAAGAAAATGCATTCTTTTTCATTAATATCTCCCATAACACCTAAGGCATTACTTTACCAGTCCCCAATTGTGTGTTGACTGATTAATCATATACCAAATAAAAGTATAAATAAAGTTGAACAAAGAAAATTGAATCAAAACTCAAATATTCAGTGAAAAGCACACCAACATATCAGGCCAAAGGTCTACACTTCCGCAGCGTAATCAAAGTTCAATTACCAGCACATTGGTTTGAAAACATAAAAATTAGTAGCTGATTACATTTCTTGCTAGCTAATTTTCTAAAACAGAATATATTCAAACACTGTTTGCTGGTTACTTTAAAACAACTTCCACTGAAAAAACATTATAAGTTTATAAGCTTGAAAGCAATGCTGTTATTTGTGGAAAATAGACTGCTAAACAAACAAAATTCAGGTGATGAAAGCTTAAAATCGATTTTTTACAGAGTTCTGGATATATAATAGGACTGAGCTGGGCAAAACAATGTTTTTGGATATCTTAACAGACTAGTAGCATAGGAACTTGAAAGATAAAGTGACATCAAAGAAATGTGAGGCTTATGGCTGATAATTGACATATCAGGGAAGGAGATGGCAGCTAGAAGATGGAAAAAAAAATCTCATATAAATCTTGGAAACAGGTTTGAGAGAGGGGCTTAGGAATTCTTAACTCTCTAGTTTAAAATGTAGCTAAAAATGATTTTGAATATTTTTTCTAAAGAAATCACAACAAAATTCTTATCTATACCTGGGGAATATTCAATCCATGTTCCTAGAGGAACAGAAGAAGTGTAACATATGGAAGGGGAGTATGTAACTGAGAAAAGGTGGTACCTGGAGCTTTAGGTTATGCATTTTCATGAGCTTCTACTACTCCAAGAATCATAAAGAAATAGGACAAATTATGGGACTGTGAGTTTGAGTTTGCTAAAACTGGAGGATGAAAAAAGTTTGCTAGATCTTAAGGTTGTTTTTCTCCCCTGTTCTCTTTTCTTTTGAGTTCCAAAGGCACCTAGGAAATTAACTTGATGGTTCTTTGCTGTGAACAAGGTTGACAACGATATCTTGCATGCTGTAGTTATTAATTAAAAGCTCAACAATTTGGATTGTGACACACATTTATGTGATGCTTTGGGATTTACAAAGCATTTTTTATACACTGCATCACTTAAACTCACAACCATTCTGTGTGATCTATGAGTAAATATCTTCATTTTTTTCAATGAAGAAATGAAGATCCAGAGAGGCAAAACTACTTGGTCAAGGTCATGAGAATGGTACATACTAGAGCCAAATCCCAAATGTGGATCTTCTGACAACCCCGTGCTTTTTCTATATAATAACAAGGTCTTGTTTGTGTTAAATATTTAACTCCACATAATAGCAAACATGGTAAGTGAAGAATTAAGATTCAAAGGAAACACCAAGAGTGAATGAACTTCAGGGTGCTGATAGGAGCTAGCCCCTAGGTCTTCCTGTCTCCACAGCTAGTACTCTCTCTACTATCCTACACTGCCTCTCAATAATGCAGTTAACATTATTCTAGGTTGAGAAGGGCAAATTTACATGAGTATGTCTCCAACTGTCAGGAATGGATAGCAAAGGGTAATTGCACTTGAAAAATAAGACTTTATAAGCTGACAGTTTTCATAGATGCCAATTCCTAAAAATGAGCATTTTTAAAAAACCTTTCAAGGGACCAGAGAAGTCTTTTGCTTTTGTTGACAGACTTTAAGCAGGCAAGCCAAGTCTGAGTATGGATCATAACGTAGTGCTTGAAATACAGTGGGAACTGTCAAATAACCCAAAGATACTTAGAGCTGGTATGGAGAATGCAAATTTAACTAAATTTTAACATGAAGAGACAGGGAGGCTTTAATGGAAAGTCTCAGGGATTTGTACTTAGTCTTGTGCACTTCAAAAATTCTTATAAATGACTTGGACAAAGGTATATGTGATATGTTTATCAAATATGCAAATGATTCAAAGGGAGGAGAGATAATTAATACTCTGAACAATAAAGGAGCCTAAAAGATCTACACAGGCTAGAACACTAGGCCTAGGGTAGTACTTTAGAAATTATCTAGTCCAAAATGCTGAAATTTATTAGGGAAAATGTAAAGATTGGATAGGTGCTTGATGTCAATCAGGCCAAAATAAGCACAGAAGGCAACTTTAATGGGGAAGTGTGGAGCACTGACACATGGGAGAGACATATCACAAAGCTGTTACTGGGGAGGCTGCCCAACCTCTCTTTCCCCAAGGAAGCAGGCCGATTGGTAGCTTCTTATTTTAACTAATAATTTTCAATAACTAGGGCACTGGTTTTTCACATTTGGCCTGGAAAAATGCTGATTATCAGGGTGGGTTGCTGGGGCAAGGGGAGGGTGGCACGTTAACCCTTATGCAAAGAGATGCTTTGGGGAGAGGGTTGAAAGGAGACTTGAAGTCACCTCTCTCCAAAAGAAACAAAAATCCATCTGAGTGTAATGTTAGAGCTGGGAAGGGCCTTGATGCTCATCTAATATAATTCCATTTTACAGAGGAAGAAAATGAGACCTAAGAGAGGTTAAGTGATTTGCCCAAGGTCACAGAGGAAGCCTTATAAAACTGTACTGAAATTGAGGCTGAAATGATGTAAAGTTAAATGGGGTCCAAATCTCCTAAGGTAGAGCTAAAAAGGACCTTTGATTCCCCAAATAATAAATGGTCAAAGGATATGAACAGGCAGTTTTCAGAGGGAGAAATTAAAGCTATCTATAGTCATATAAAAATGTTCTAAATCCCTATTGATTAGAGAGATGCAAATCAAAACAACTTTGAGGTACCACATCACACCTATCAGATTTGCTAACATGACAAAACAAGAAAATGATAAATGTTGGAGAAGATGTGGGAAAGTTGGAACACTAATTCATTGTTGGTGGAACTGTGAACTGATCCAACCATTCTGGAGAGGAATTTGGAACTATGCTCAAAGGGCTATAAAAATGTGCATACCCCTTTAATCAGCAATACTGCTTCTAGGTTTGTATCCCAAGGAGATCATAAAAATGGGAAAAGGACCCACATGTACAAAAATATTTATAGCAGCTCTCTTTTTGTGGTGGCCAAGAACTGGAAATCGAGAGGATGCCCATCAAATGGGGAATGGCTGAACAAGGTGTGGTATATGAATGTAATGGAATACTATTGTGCTACAAGAAATGATGAGCAGGCAGACTTCAGAAGAACCTCAGACTTATATGAACTGATGCTGAGTGAAGTGAGCAGAGCCAAGAGAACATTGTACACAGTAAGAGCCACAGTGTGCGAGGACTGATTTTGATAGACTAAGCCTTTCTTGGTAATGCAAGGACTTAAAACAATTCCAAAGGACTCATGATGGAAAATGCCATCCACATCCAGAGAAAGAACTATGGAGTCTGAAGGCAGAGCAAAGCAGACTCTTTTCTTTTTTGTTTTCTTTTGTTTTTCTTTCTCATAGTGTCTTCCATTTGATATAATTTTGCTATGCAGCATGACTAATGTGTATAGCCTATATCAGATTGCATGCTGCCTGGGGGAGGGAGGAGGAGAAAGCTTAAAACTTATGGAAGTGAATACTGAAAACTAAAAACAAATTAATTAACTAATAAAAAAGGGATCTTTAAAAAAACTTTCTTAAAAGGGACTTTTGAGACCATCTTTCCAACTACCTCATGTTTACAAAGTGGAAAACATAAGCCCAAACTTAGTGTAAGAGCAGTGACTAGAACCCATGTCTCCTGACTTCCAGTCCAGCACTTTTTTTCAGCCTGATGACTGAAATTTGGGAAAAGATATGGCTAGACAGGAGTTCATCATCTCACAAAGACCTGGGAGCTTTAATGGTGCAAAGGCTCAATAACATTTATTATACTTCCCTCGGTTACAAGGCTCTGTTCTATTGAGTCATACAAAGAGAAAAATGCCATTCTTGCCTTCAGAGAGTTTACTACACACAGATACAACAGTTTGATCAAATAGTGAGAACTACAATCCAGGTGTGCCAGAAGCGCTTTCAACAGCAGATGACCTCTGATCTGAGGTAAGAAAGAATGAAGGAGACAGTGAATTTCAGAAATGAGGGACAGCCTCTGCAAAGGCATAAGAGATGAGAGATAAAAGGCTAAGTTTATGGAATAGCCAATAGGCAATTTGGCTGGAATATAAAGTCAATACAGAAGAGGTACATTAAATCCAGTTGGTAGAATACCCAGGGGTCTTTTATAGGCATGACAGACATAACATTGAACATTCTAGACCATTTTTGGATGATTTTCTCCAATAATCAATTCTCTTTATACAAAAGGTAGATGTGATGATTGGCAATGTTTTTATTTTTAATTTTGTTATTTTGATGAGAATCAGGAATTTAATCACTGCATCCTTCAACAAAAAAGTGAGATTCTAAAAAAAAAAGTAGGGACAGGATTGGTGAATTTTTAAAATGCCAGATGGAGGAGTTTGTTTAAGCACCAGACTGAGGAGAGATACTTCTAGAGGCAACAGATTTTTAAACTGGAGAGTGACAGTCAGACTTGTGCTTTAGGAGTTATGAATGAAATATGGAAGCTAAAAAAAAGGAATTTTAGGCTGCATTAGGAGAGGCACAGCATGCAGAAGCGAGGTGATAGTCCCCCTTTGCTATGCTTATGAAAGAACTAGATACAGAATACTAGCCATTGATAAGCAGGAAAGTGTCCTGAAAAGGGAAAGTAGAATGGTAAAATTTCTGAGGATCATGCCATATGAGGTCCCCCAGGATTGCCTCCTTGTTTGACCATTTGTTTCAGTTTCCTTTGCTGAATCATCACATATCTTCTAACCTTTAAGTATGAGTGTTCCCCTCAAGGATGTGGCCTAAGATTTCTTCTCTTTTATGTTTAAGGTTTCTCCTTTCGTAATATCTGATCTCATGGACCCAATCGTCTTCTTTATGTAGACAATTCTACATATCTATCTGTCTGTCTGTCTGTATCTATCTATACACATGTGCACGCACGTGCGCACACAAATATTGAAACTTGTCAAAGCTTTGAAGTAATATGCATTGACCTCTTGCTGGATGCCAGAGAAACAAGGAGAGATGTGAATGATTTACTTGCTTTAACCTAAATATCAATAAAGACCCAGATAACTCCCAATAAAGCAGATCAAGATTGCTGGGCTAAGAGGTTGTTTTCTGTGCCAGAAGGGGCTAGCTCTGGGCCTCAGAAAAGAGCTCAAATGTGCCAACTGGCTCCAGACATAGAGAGTTTAATAAAAGTTCCACTGAGGAAGAAGGAACCTCAACAGCAGAAAGTAACTCCAGTAGATGGCAGCAGCTGACTACAGTTCTGCAAGGAAGTATCCTGGGAGGGAGGAATAAGAATCTTCAGAGGCTGAGAGGGGCAGCTGGTTGATGCGAAATGGATTTGTGAAAGAAAGGGGTTAAGCCTAAAGGCAATCCTGTCTACGGAGGTACCTGCCCTTTGTGTTTTGGGGAGATGGGACCTTCTCCTGTGGTTCACTTTGTTAGTCTGTACAGTAGCTTTATGGGTTCTTTTGTGTATTGGTAGAGAACACCTTGGGTATACTAGAACCATGTCCCTATGACAGTGATTATGCTGAACTGGGGGCAAGGAAGTGAGAGGTCATGTCTCTCTCACTTTCCTTCCTCTATGTAGTACATACTCACATATGCATATAATACACAGATATAGATATTCTACACATATTCATACATATGCAAATTGTGTGTGTGTGTGTGTATGCATGCATGTGCAGGTATTCATGGGCATTTGACCCCAAGTTCAGGACTTGACTATTTTACTATCTCCATCTAATGGGATGTAGAATCAATCAATTATGAAAGCTATGAGATTATCTCTTGTTGAGTATTATTTATCTGAATTATGTCACCTGAACTTGGTTCATGTACCTTTTCTCAAAGAGAAATAACTCATTGAGCTGGGAAGGAAGAAGACATCTGCCTGCCTTAAAAGTCATTTGATGTGTCTTTCTGCTTTATTGTCAATGAGATTGTAAGCTCTTTAACGGAAAGGACTGTTGTCTCTTGCTTCTCTTGTATCCTTCAATACATAGCACAAATCTAGACATACACTAGATAGTCAATAAATTCTTGATTAATTCACTAATAATCTTCTACTTACTTACCCTGTAATAATAATTTCTGGATATGTTTGTGCCCCAATGTTCCAGGTCCCTCCACTGACTGGCCACTCCTAAACAGAATAATCAGAAATCATGGATTTGAGGATTAATTTTGAAGTTTGAATGTCTTAAAACAATTTTTTAAATTACCCATTATTTATTTTTTTAAAACTGTAAAAAATATGCACATATGAGAAGTAAATAGTTACAAAATTTTAATTACTTTATAGAACAAACACCACTAAACCCATAATTACAGTTCCAGTCAAATTTAGGGTTTTTCTTATCAATATCCTTTCTTAAAAAAAACAAGCAAAACAAAACCAGAAATAAGTGTGATAGGGAGAAAAAAATTGTACTTGTTTGAAATATACATAATGAAGATGGAAGCAAGGGCAGGAAATAGGGCGGTTAAGGTAGCATGGATGGTAATATATAAGAAGACTATCACAAATGCTAAAGCTAAAACCGAGTGGTGGTGGTGTAGAAAGCTAAGACCAACAAAAAACATTGCTCCTGTTTTGATTTTAACCTATATTGGGGAAAGGAAGAGGATTGAAGAATGCATAAAACCACTGTTCAGAGTAGAAGAAATTAAGATAACTGTCAAAAGAATGGAAGGGGGGTGCTCAAGTATAATTTTACTTCCATCTTGTCTTCCAGGAAGAGTGCTTCTTGGACTAAGGGGAAACCTAACACAAATGATTAGCAAGTTTAGATTCAAGGTAAGTAAACGACTAGTAAGAACCCTAGGTACCCTCAACTCAAATGTGATTGCTAAGTAATTGATAGTGGCATTTAAAGATCATGGAGAACAGGAAAAGTACCATATAACTAGAGCAGGGCCAATGTTGCCCTGATTTGAATAAAATGGGAAAAAGTATAGATTCTGCATGGGAAAAGTCTAAAATGGATCATTAAAGAGAGGGCTAGTGAACATTTATTTATCAAGGAAAGAGGTGGTGATACAGAGTAAAGTAATCTTTCTTCTTTTTTGGAGAGGACTGCCATGCTGGTGGCTTGGGAGAATGCTGTGGCTACAGTTTATCTATAAAGTACCTCTTAGTGTTCTTAAAGGAAAGAAAGGGATATAAGGTCTAGCTAAAAGTACCATCGGATGAAGTTAGAGCCAATTAAATGCCAGAACTTAAGAGAAGGCATTGATGGTCCAATGCCAACTTTCTCAAGAAACATGTAGTGGAGTGTCCCAGGGATTTGTGTGCTTGGCTCTGTACTGTTTAACATTTTATAACTGTATTGGATAAAGGAATAGATGATATCCTTACAGATTTTTTTTTCAGATGACACAAAGATAAGAGGTATGGTTAATACACTGAATGAAAGAGTCAGGATTGAGGAAGATCCTGATAGACTAAAGCATTAGGCTGAATCCAAGAAGATGAAATTCAATAGGGATAATTGCAAATCTTACACTTGAGTTTAAAATATCAGTTTCACAAACACAAGATGGGGGAGGCAAAGTTAAACATCTTATCTGAAAAGATGAGTTTCAGTGAACTCCAAGCTCAAAGAAGTGGCAGCCAAAATAGTGAATGCAAATGAAAGTAGTGCGGTGTAAGTTTCAGGAATAAGAAGGTTCCTCTGTTCTCTAACCTACTCATGACTTATCTAGTGTATCATGCTCAGTCCTGAGAGCCATAATTTAGGATAGGTAGATTAGAGAATTGTTGGCATAGCGACAGTAATTCAATCTATGGAAGGTGTTGTGATGAACAAGTGATGCAGTGTAGAGAGAGAAGAGAAGAAAGCCCAGGACTGAGCCTTGACAGACACATGTGGTTAAAGGGAATGATCTGAATGAGAATCCAGAAAAAGAGACTCAGAAGGAACAGTCAGATAGGTAGAAGGAGAATCAGATTACAAGGAGATGAAAAGTAGAGAGATGAGTGATTGAAATAAAATATGGCTTTTTCTAGTTTATTTATTTATTTCTAGTTTATAAAATGGAGATAGAAGACAATAGTTTGAGGGGGCTAAATGAAAATTTCTATTTCTTTCTTTTTAAGGATGAGGGAGTCCTGATCATGTTTCCAGACAAAAGGCAAGAAGTCAGAGGAAATGAGAGACTATACTTTAGAAAAAGAGAGTGAAGAGGACAAGTTGTAAAGGAATTTAGGAAGGGATGAGTTCAAGGGTACAAGTAAAGGGATTGACCTTGGCAAGGATAAAGGCCACCACATTATCAGAAACTAGCACAAATGGTAAGAGAATAGAAGTCTGATACAGAGAGGTTTTGAGGTATGGAATAAAGGAGAAGAGGGAGATCCTGACAGATGTCTTGGATTTTCTCCAGTAAAGGAGAGGAGGTAAGATTTCTCTGCTGACAGGGAGCATGGAAGGGATAATGAAGGGGGCTGGGGCAGAATAGAGAAGAAGTGTGGTCAGCTCCTCAGACAACCCCAATCTGCTTCCTATGTGGCAGTATCTCATCAACCAATGGCTGGAAGCATTTTGCTTATGCCAAAGATTAAGGACTTTTACACATAAATTAATGCCTTTGAGGATTTGGTTCAATAGAGGTGCTCTCACCTGATAAAGGGCAGCTAGGTGGTACAGTGCACACCCCAACCCCCTTCAGAGACTCCAGGAAATGGCACAAATTAATTAAGGTATAGTGTGATGAGAGCAAATGAGAAATCCAAAATGCTCTACGAAAATCTGAAGAGTAAGGGAACACGTGGCTCAGGGAGATCAAGATAGGCACCACAGAGAAGGAGACATCTCATCTCTGAAGAAAAAGAAGGATTCTGGCAGCTGGAGATGAGGAAGGAATACACCAAGGCATGGGGGCTAGCCTGTACATAAATGAAGAGAAGTGGGGGGGATGGAGTACCAAGTTCATGAAGTAGTGTAGCTTACTTGGAATGGAACATGTGTGTAGGAAGGCTAACATGAAATATGTTTATAGAAGTAACCAGCTTTAACTGTTAAATGGAAAAGTAATTTCTCATTAATGACATGACAGATGATCTTAATTCAAA
Organism: Notamacropus eugenii; assembly: GCF_028372415.1. Taxonomy (NCBI): domain Eukaryota; kingdom Metazoa; phylum Chordata; class Mammalia; order Diprotodontia; family Macropodidae; genus Notamacropus; species Notamacropus eugenii. The sequence continues at coordinate 344,576,627 of NC_092876.1, forward strand.
TTGCTTAATGTTTTAGCAACAGCTTGGTGCACTGGACTGCCACTGCCCCCACCTCCAAAGCACAGACTTGACCCTGGAAAAGGTACTTGTTAGCAATGTGAGCTCTGACCTGATATGTAGGTGGGAAATCAGAATCTGGGTAGTATTTAAACTAAGGAGTGTTTGGGAGTCAGGACTTCTCGGTGTCCCTTCCTTCAGTGGCATTATGTTTCTGGAGCTGTGCAGTACCTTACATTTTCTCCTGCTTGCCCTATTTATTCTACAGTGAAGAGACTGCAAAAAACCCGGATTTATTACTTATATCTGAACAATATGTTTCAGAAAAGGCACAAAATAAACCATATACATACATATATCCATATACTTTGTACATAAAAGAAGTCTTTAAAAATTAAATCACCTAGACTTATCTGTAGCATGAGCTAAAAATATGCCATAGCACTAGGATGAGAAAAATGCCTTAGCAGGGAGGGAGTCAGCCAGGTAGTCAACAAGCACGTATTGAGCACTTACTTATCGTGTATGTGTCAGTCACTGTGCTAAGCACCGAAGGTACAAGGAAGACAATACATATAATAATAGGTATGTACAGGATAGATACACGGAAGGTTAAAGGTAAACACAGAGGACAAGGTACTAGCAGCTGATGGTTGGAGGTCACCAGGAAAGGCCTCCTACAGAAGATGGAATGTGAGCTGAATCTTGAAAGAAGTCAGGGAAACTAAGAGGTAGAAATGGGATGATCAAGCATTTTAGGTAGAAGTGACATTCAGCCAGCCAGTCAGTCAATCAATAAACGTTTATTAAGTGCCTTCTATGTACCAGGTACTGTGCTAAGTGCTGGGCAGACAAAGAAAGGCCAGGAGCTCACAGACTAATGGTGGACACACCATGTACCCCACTGAGTATAAACAAGCTATATCTAGGAGAAATTGGAAATAATCACCAGAGGGAAGGCCCTAGAATTAAGGAGACCACAAAAGGTTTCCCATAGATGGTAGGATTTTGGCTAGGATTTGAAGAAAGCCAGGGTAGCCAGGAGGGGGAGATGAGAAGGAGGAGGAAGGGTATTCGAGGCGAGGGAGACAGCCACAAAATGCCCTGTGTCTGGAGATGGTATACCTTGTTGGAGGAACAGCAAACAGGCCAGTGTCATTGGATCACATAATGATAATAATAATAATAAATAACCAATATTTACATAGCATGTACTATGTGCCAAACACTGTGCCATATACTTTACAATTAGTATTTCATTTGACTCACCACAATCCTGAGAGGTAGGTGCTACTATTATCCTCATTTTACAGGTGAGGAAACTGAGACAAAGAAATTTAGTGACTTGCCCAGGGCCCCAAGCTAGTAGGTTTCTGAGTCCAGATTTGAACTCAGGTTTTCTTGACTCCAGGGCTAACATTATCTACTGTGTCACTTAGCTGGGGTGTGGGGAGAAGAGGTGGGGTGAGGAAGGGGAAGATAAGGAAGGGATAAAGTGAAAGAAGACTGCAAAGGGTGGAGGGATAGGTTAATGGTTTGAATGCCCAAAAGAGCATTTTATATTTGGTCCTGGAAGTTACAGTTTATTAAGAGTGGGGGTGGGGTGACATGGTCAGACCTAAGCTGTAGGAAGACCACTTTGACAGCTGAGTGGAGGATGAACTGGTGGGGAGAGATGTGTGGAAGGGAGACCCATCAAAAGACTTGCAATAGTCCAGGAATGAAGTAATGCCAGGTTGTTGGTAGTGTCAAAGCAGAAAAGAGAGAGTATCTGAGTGATGTCAGGAAGGTAAAATCAATAAGTCTTGGCAAGAGATTGGATATGGGGAAGGGATGAGAAAGAGGGAAGAGCAGAAAATGATATCTAGGCTGTAAGCCTGGGTGACTGGGAGTAATACGGATGTTAGGAAGAGGGGAAGGTTTTGGGGGATAGAAAGATCAGTATTTGATATGTTGGGTTAAAGGTGTCTAAGGGAATCCAGTTCAAGATAGCTGTTGGTAGTTGGGGATGTGAGACTCGAGGTCAACTGAGAAATTAGGGCTGTAAGTAGATTTCAAAATTTGAAAAGTAGATTTGAAAATTGTTAGCAAAGAGATGATTATGGAATCCATGGAATTCTGATGAGATCACTAAGTGAAATGCATAGTATGTAGGCCAAAGAGAAGAGGACCCAGGACAGAGCCATGGGGGGGCACCCAAGATGAGTATACACAACCTGCATGAAGATCTAGTAAAGGAGACTGAGGACTGATTCTGTGTAGAAGCAGAACTAGAAGAGAGTAATGCTATGAAAACCTACAGAGAAGAGATATAAATAAGAGGGTGATTGCCAGTGCTGCAGAAAGGTTAAGAAAGATAAGACATGAATACCAAGGGAATACTTTGCAAGAAGGAGCAAGCATACCAATGTAACTGGATGACAGAACTGATGGAGGGGAGTAAAGTATAAGAAGACTGGTAAAAAGGGGCTAGGTTGTAAAGAGATTTAACTGTGAAAGATAGGACTTTATATTTGACCTTGGAAGTAACAGAGTACAGCATTAGTTTTTACTGAGAAGGGAGAGGCAAGACATTGCTAGACCCACACTTTAGAAAAATCACTTTGGCAACAGATTGGAGTGGAGAGAGACTTAAGAACAGGAGAGCAGTTAGAAATCTTATTAAAATAATATAGGTGAGAGAGAGGTGATGAGTGCCGAAATTACAGAGATGACTACAAATGGGGAGAAAAGGACAGGTACACATTTGAATGAGTGATATTGTAACAAAAGAAACAGCAGGACAACAAATTGAATATTTTGGGTGCACATGAGTGAGGAATTGAGGATAATACCAAACTTGTGATCCTCGATGACTAGAAAGATAGTGGCACCTTAGGAAAATTCACAAGTCATATAGGAAGACATGGGGAGAAAGATCAGGAGTTCTATTTTGGAAAAGTTAAGTTTGATGCCCTATAGTACATTCAGTTCAAGATGTCTAAGAAATAGTTGGTGATGTGAGACCAGAGCTCAAGAGAGAGGGCTGGATATGTCTGGCAATCATCACAGAGAGATGATAATGAAAGTCACGGGAGCTGATGAACTTACCAAATGAAGTCATTCAGAGCCAAAAAGAGAAGAGGGTACAGAACAGATCACAGGGGGACACCTACTGTTAGTAAGTATGACATAAATGAAGACACAGCAAAAGAAATTAAGAAGGAATAGTCAAGAAGGTAGGAGGAAGGTCAAGAAAGAAAAAAGTATACAGGATGAAAAGGTGATCAATAGTGTCTAATGCCAGAGATAACAAACTAGATAAGGATTAAGAAAAGGCCATTAGATTTGACAATTAAGAAATCATTAGCGCTAAGCAATAAGCTTTATTATTGGGGATATTTCCCCCTGAGATTATTATATCTCCATGTGTTAGACTCTCAGAGTCCTAGAGGGACTACTGAAAGACAGTACAAGATAGAGAGTGGTCTACATAAATGCTGCCAATAAAAACCTTGTCTCTTTCTCTCCCATTCAGTCTTTTTTCTCATAGGCTTCCAAAGATGTTTAATACTTTTAATCTTAAGATTACTCATGGCAAATCCTAGAGTCACTCAAGACCATGACTCTAGAATCCAGTTGATTTCAGACTTGCCTCTGACATTTAAAGATGGTCCGGATGAGAGTGGTCCCAAAAGATGTATTCTGGCAGGAGGCGTACTCTAGACCAATGTTGACCCTACTTACCCTTAGGGATGATCCATGGATTGCCATAAATCCCAAGTTTTCTAATTGTCAATAGAGGCACCCTAAAGTCTAGCCTGCCTGCATATTTGTTGCAGGACTCTCTCGGTCACATCTCTACTCTACTCAAAATCTTTCAATGACTTCCCTGTACCAACTTAACACATTTCAACCTCTCGATGCTGACATTCAAGAATTTCTACAATCTGATTTCAGTCTCATCTCATCTTACTTTGTTCCATGTATTTTACACTCCAGGCAAACTGCACTGCTTGTTGTCCCACAAACACTGACGTCCCTCTTCCACGCCTTTTTTGCTCCCTATGCTTAGGATGTCTTCCCCTTAACGCTTTTTCTCAATCCCAGCTTTTGAACTACTATTGCATTCCATAAAACTCACTTCAAATGTCCATTATTTCATGAAGCTGGCCCTGATATTCCCAGTCAATAATGATCTTTTCCTCCTTAAAGCTTGCGTAGTACTCTGTTTACGTCCCTCCTAGGCCTTTACGTATTATTCTGTACGGTAACTACGTATATCAACTCCATCAGGGGCTACATATTTTCTAAATTCTCTATCTCCCACTGCTTAGCATGAGACTATGCATAATAAACATTTGAGAATCCCTTAACAGTTCCACTGGGGAGATTCTATAGGCCAACTATTATCATCAGAAATAAAGTAATACTTCATCCTTCACCTCCTAATAATGCTATCCTCCTTCATAGACTTCAAGAAACACATAAGGCAATAAAATATGGGTATAAATAAAACAAAAGTAAAAGTCCTGTGTATGTCTCTTTTACCTTATTGCTGTATCCTTGCTTTTTATGCTTAGCTCCTATTGAATAGAGAACTAGAATCAAATCCGGAGGACAGTCAGCAAAGTACGCGGTGCAGGTAACTGGTGATTCATGGATGTCCATGGGATAAGGATTTTCAAAGATCGGAAAACTAACAGATGAAGACAATATATTAGTTTCATTATGACACAATGAAAAAACACTTAGAAAGTTCTTTTTTTTTTTGGTTACTCTTTTTCATGTATTTTACCTTCTCTTATTCTTAACATTCTTTTATATTCATATTTAACATTCTCATTTCTGAATATAACCCTCCCTCTCCCCTATTCGATGAGTCATCCCTTATAAAAGACAAAAAAGAGGAAAGGCACAATTAAGCAAAATCCATCACATCAACAGTGACCAAGAAAATTGCTAAATTATAAATTACACCACCAGTGAATTCCTAAATAATATTTTGTAAGTTCTAAATGGCATTTATTGTATTAGAAGTAGTTTCTGAAAAGCAATCGTTACAACTTAACACAACGTATGGGTAGAATTCTTTTTAAAAAAACAAATATATTTTAATAAATATGATTATATACTTTAATGAATGTGATTTTAATAAATCCATTTTGATAAGTATGATTACATATTTCTACTTATGAAACTATTTCCACATCTCAATTAAAGTCCCATACTAATACTGATTTTCTAGAGTTAACATAATGAATTCTATTTAACAGTCCTGTAGAACAGATATTATCACAAGCTCATATCTTCTTAGCAGTTAATTTGTTAAATGTTCTGTGTTTATACAAACAGCAACTTGAGCAACAGCGAAATTTTAAACATTCTTCAAAAACTTTACATGTTTTTCAAAATGTTTTATTCTATGCATAACCACAAAAACATAATAAAGCTATTACTACTCACAAACATAATGTACATGAAAAATTTTCTTTAATTAAAAAAAAAGTTACATGATACACTATTCCTTTCCCTTTTGTTTTGATATTTTAATACAGTAGAAAAGTTATCTTGTCAGGTTCATTAAAATGGGATTCTACCTGCATTATTAAATATTTCTAATACTTAGTATAGTGAGTTAGACTATAAAATATTGATTTCACATAGTTGGTGTTACTGTAGCATCCTTAAAACAAAGAAATCTTTGCTTTAATTGCTGGATGACAAGTTGAATAAAATAATCCTACATGCTTTCAGTAGTAAATTTACTTTACGGCTCATCAAAAATGAAAAAAAATGTCCCATGATTCTGTTCTCATTCAGGTAAAAAAACATGGAATAAGATGATTTTGGAGCTTCCTAATTTTAGTCAGATTTAACTGTTTTCAAGATGTCCTTTATACAAAAAGACTAAACGGAACTTTTGGAAATTTTGGCATCGTCAGGATATATATTCAGTATTCACAAACGTTTTCAAAAACAGTGAGATCCCAAGGGATATTTTGATATGCTACCTTGCTGCTGGAAATGCTTGGCTTGGAAAAGAGAAGCTTTGGGAGAGGAGGGAGGGAGGGAGGGAATGATAGGTGTCTTCAAATACAAAAAGGGCTGCCCTCTGGAAGAAAACGTATGTTTATTCAGCATCATTCTAGTGGGTGGACCCAGCATCAGTAGATGGAAGTTACAGGGAAATAAATTTTGCTTCCATACAAAGAAGAACTTCTGAATAATTGGAGCAATTTTTTACAGTGCAATGGGTTTCTTTGTAAGTTAGAGGAGTCCCTTGGCACTAGAAATGCCGAGTTTAAAGAAAGCTTACATGACTCCCTATCAGGGATGTTACAGATGGAATTCATGCATTGGACTGAGTGAGTGATTACTGGGATCCTGTTTAGATGTAATATCGTGATTCTATCATTTAAAAAGTAAATCAATTCAGAGCAGAGAAATTTCAGTTGGCTGCAAGGTGCTATTTTGAATCATGAGGGTGCAAAAAATTGGAAGTGATTATTTAAGAGAGGCTATTAAATATGATATTTTTAAAAAAGAAAACTAAAGAAAAAAACAGTCAGAGGCTGGTCTTAGAGTCAAAGAAGTGGATTCAAATCCCACCTTGGGCAGGATACTTAAACTTCCTAAGTCTTAGATTTAACTATACAAACAATGGATTAGACTACATGACTTTTCTGGTCCCTTCCAGCTCTAATCCTATGATGGGTCCATATTGGTTCAATCATTCATTTACATGATGGCAAGAACTAAACTGCCCGAGGTCTCTTCCAGCTCTATCATTTTATAAATGCTTATCTTGTCTACATTAAGTCTTTGAAACAGTAGCAACATAAAAAGATTGATGTATACTAAAGATATGACAGTGCAAGCAGGAAAAGAACATTTATAGGTAACACTTGAGTGAAAAGATTCTATGAGTATATGCACTGAAAAACGTTGTTTTAAATGATCCTATCTGCCAATGTCATTCAGACAATGAATGCAGGAGTATGGAGCTAATGTCAATAACTAGAATACTATGAGTAAGAGTACTCTGTTTCACTGTTATTATTATAAAAATTCCTACTTACCGACTATTTGATTTCTCCTAAGCCTAACTGCCTAGAGGCCAGCACTGAAGTAAGGAAGACTTGGGTTCAAGCCCTACCTCTGACATGTATTAGTTGTATGATCATGGGCCATTTAATTTTTCACTGACCTCTTCTAAGACAATATTTTACAGGCAGGTTGCTGAAGGGCATCAATGGAGGAAATTTCTACGTTGGGAGTTTCCTGAATGATGAAATCACACGCTCAGTCCCTTCATCACTGCTCCTCCTTTATTAGCTCTAGTATAATTTCTTTCACATCACAGATCTATGGACCCATATCAGTTTGTATGGCCCTTCTTTAACCAACATCTAAGGTCTCAGAAGACTGGAAGGTAGGAGAAACTACCAAAGGAATAATACTAAATACACACAGGAAAACAACTGAAGAATTTCAAGTGACATTTAAATATCTTAAGTGTAAATAAAAAAGCATAAATGAGTCTGTAAATAGTGTTGGGGGAGGGGAACTGGGGAAGGCTACTTGTAGGAATTAAACTTTGAACAGGGTTTTAAAGCAAGGGAGAAAAATAATGGAAACAGGAGGATCATAACCCAAATGGGAAGAGAGGAGGAAATGGCAAAGTTGTGTTTAGTGTACAGATGAGCTAGATTGGCTGGATAAACTCCATGTTGAGGGAGAATAAGTGTTGATGGTGGTGAGATAAAAGGATACAAGATGGTAAGTGGACTACCTCAGAAATGAAACTGATGAGATTTGGTTTAATGTAAGCAATCAGAAGGACAATGACATAATGACAGTATTTGAGATTTATTTGAGCATTGAGGGGGAGGGGAATGAGGAATCACTGGTTAGAGAAACAACCACTAGAAGGCAATATTGTGGGTGTGCTGAAAAAAAGCATGATCACCTGGACTAGGCTGACAGCTTAAAGATGGAAATGAGAGGGACTTTCGAGAAAGTCTGGAAAGAAAGAATGAGTAAGCAATTTGTTATGTGGGATGCTTAAAGACATAGTGTTATTAAAAATGGGTCCTGGTGAATTGGGTAGGAAAAGAATAATGCCACTGAAACTGGAAAAGGGTGATCATTATGATAAACCTGCTCTTGAAAGTTACATTTCAGTTGTTATGCCACTGAAGTATATCAGTCCTACAGACCTGAAAACATGAGAAAAAGCGGGTTATGATAATTGCTTGAGAAACAGATTTGCAATTTACTTGTCTAACCATGGGAGCTGAAAGCATGTGGCTGGATGAGTTTCGTGAATATGTGAATATAGAGGATGGATACAGAGAGTTAATAAAGTGGGGTTTTGATGATGTTAATAGGCAATCAGATTACAGAAGGGGAGTTTGTAAAAGAAACACAGAAAGATCAATTTGAGAAAGTAAGGAAAATCAGAAGAGCATAATGGAAAGCCAAAGAAAGAAAGCATATTAAGAAAAATGGCATAAATCATTAGGTAAGACAATATATATGAAGATCAGTTCTTGGAAAAATGGGATAGAGCCAGAATTGGAGGGAACTGGGCTGAGATAGAGTTATATCTATCAATATAACAACATAGACAGTGCAGCTCTGGTCTAAATCTATGAATACAAAGCAGGTAAACTTAGTTTCACATTTGGACTTCAGTAAAATCGAGTACATAAGAGAATAGACCTATACTGCTCTATGGTGCAAGGGACAAAGTTTCATAAGTTTCAAGTCCACCGCCACTGAAAATACGTGGTAGGGAGAATATCTGTCAACTGGAAGTTCCCCACTACTGATATAAAGAACAGGGGAAGTGCTAGACCTCTGGCACAACACATTTATCCATTCTGAGTCCATCAGTGCCTACAATGGAAATACCTGGAGAATAAAAGCTTTTCTTCTCTACAGTCCCCCAAAGTCAGCTCCTCCTCATTGTTAATTTTCTGCTTAAATATATAATGCATAGTTGAATAACTCAGCTGGTAGATACATTAATCTTTCTGTCATCAGGCCAGTAAGAGATATGCATCAGTAATAAAATGTGTGTAGCAGTCTAACATGGTTTAGCTCCTGTATTCTCCATCTTCAAATGAAATCTTCTATACGTTTGAGGTCATTTTTAGCTGCCTCTCTAGATAGTTAAGGGCTTTCCAAAACATGTGGGGGTTTTTCATTTCCAAAAAATCTGAACCTATTTCTAATATTTTGAGTAAAACATGTCCATGATGAGTTTCTTTAACATCAAAAGAAAGATGATTCTTGTTCACGTGCTTGACTACTTTAAATTATAAACTAGAATGAAAATCAAGTTAGAAGTAATCTACATATTTGGAACTTACTTGCTCTGTGTCAGGTCAACTACAATTAGATCTTTCTCCAGAAGCACTACTACAGCATAAGGTTCTTGAAATTCTAAAAATAAATACACAAGCAAAGAAAAATGGCGAGCTTTCATATTAGGTATTTTTTTTATCGTTACCGCTAAAGTTTCAGACTCTTAATATATCTTGATCAAATGTCATTTACATTAAAGTCAGAATGATGACCCAAGGTTAAGGGAAAATTTGGAGAGCAAAATTCCTTCTTTTAAATTAGTTTGTCATACTGGGGATTAAGGTTGCCACTGTGAAGAAATTTCAAGGATGGTTTCACAACTCATGATTGCAATTTCTCAATAAACACTGGGTGGTATTAGAGGTGAACCATAGGTAACATGAATAGTCACCACCTATGTCAGCATCTTACCTTCCTCCTAGCATTTGGACTTTTGCCATGCCAAGAAAAGGATGAACTGAGAAATGTCTTGTTTGCATTAAATATGCTATGTCCACTTGGCTGAGATGATCACTGCTAACTTTCGTGGTCCTACATCCGACTTAATTCACTAGAATTTAAGAAATACTTTCCAAATACCTACTACTGCTTAGTACATACTGCTAAGAAAGCAGACTTTAGTGAAGGTTTAGGATACTAAAGTTGCTCTTTACATCTGTAAAAGTAACCTGAAGCATGTAAAAGCCTCTGTTTTAGAATGGATGTTGTTATCATAGTTCATTAATTAAGCCATCACTTATTTATCAGGTATTTTAATATGTCAAGGTTTTGTGATTTTATTAAGATTTAAGCATCTGTATTTTTCAAAGCTAATAAAAAAAATGAATAAATTACATAATTACAAATACTCTGATACCTGTCTGAAACTTTTTCGCTGAGTTTTGCTTGAATACTACTTTATATCATCCTGATGAGCATTGACTCATATTCTGTATATATTCCCTCTCTCTCCCAAAAAGAGTTTATTTGAGAAAAGGATCCAAAACAATTCTTGGATTTTTACCATTGTATATAGATCTTTATAGCATTCTCTGAAACTTCCCAAGTCCATAATCAGAAGTCAACATTTAAAGCAAAACACTCATTTAGCTGAGTCTTTAAAAGACGTCAATTGCAGATTTTATATGTCAAAGCAATCCTTATCCCTTAACGAAAATACTGAGAATATTAGGAATATCATACAGTCTCAACAACAGACTTAGAAATCTAAGGAAATAAACTAACATCTGGTGTGCCACAACTGCCTATTTCCCTCTGTGTTCTATAACCTTCTTTGTTACCCAGATATTAGTACAGGGCACACTGTCCTTTCCCCAGTTTCAACCTTTATTCTTTGGATGAATGGATTAGTTCACTTAATTTCTTTATCATATAGCATCTTATACAACATCTCTCCTACATAACAATTCATATGCCTGTATATTTGTGAATACCATGGATCAGTTCTAGAATAGAGTTATAGCCTGGAAAGATACTAAAATTAAAATACCTATGGAATTCCAAATCCCAAATGTAGGAAGAAAGTAAGCTACCCTTATATGTATTATAATTGTAACTTGGTCTGGGAGCCCCCAGAATTATAAAGGCTTTCAAAATATAAATTCTACTACAAATTATTCCTTGGTTTTGTCCAAAGAAATCCTGGGACTCTTCCTGTTATCTTAGAATTCAAAGGTACGAACTGGGAAAGTCTTGCAAGAAATAGTACTTCAGCATTCATTTTAAGGATTACACAATGGATTGCTACAAAGAAAATACATGTACTGTTGAATATTTCTAAGAATACTCTAAGGCAATAAAAGTAGCTTTTGACTCCTTCTCCCCGCCCTGTTAGAGTTTCTTTTCTTAGTATTTAAGGGTTTCTGTGAGTACATGTATCACTACATATGAATGTGTGAACATACTATGCCTGAATCTACATGATACAACATACTCTGATGAAAACTGAAAAATTCTTTCAATCATTAGACATCTGTTTACCTGACACAAAGCATATAGAAATAGAACATATTCTAGTGGAATGACCACTAATTTTGAAGTGAAGAGATGTGGGTTCAGGTCCCACCTCTGCCACTGGATTGTTGTAGGCCCCTAGGAAAATCACTTTAGCCCATGTGGACATCAGTTTTCTTACTTGTAAAGCAACAAGTTTGCTTTAAATTATTTTTAGGTTCATCCTAGTTCCTAAATGCTATATAACTGAATTTTGGAAAAGTAAGCTTGACCTGTCACTCAGTAAGCATTAAGTGCCTACCTACTATGTAGGCCTATCTGTGTGTTTGTCCTTCATTTTTGAAGAAGGCCATGACATCAGAGAAATGAGGACATGACTCGCACTTGACTTTGTTTTGAGTGAAGGAAGGCTGTGCAAGGTCACCAGCCTCACTTTCTCCTTCTGAGCCATCTGGATCCAGTGACCAGATATTCATCAGGATGGCTGGAGATGGCCCAGGATGCAATGGGACATCTTGGCCTTTTCAGGTACTCCTTTAGAATGAGATTATGCCCCTTCAGTGAATAGGCCTCTTTAAGAAGTAATCAGGGAATGGCCCCTTTAATGAGCAAAAGAAAACAAGTAAATCAAGCTGGGAGGGAAAGAGCAACAGTTAATATTGATAAGCACTCTGAAGCCAGGAAGGTCCTGAAAAGAGCCATTAAGTGGAGTTTGGGCCAGGACCTACTGTTGTGCAATGTATGGGCTTCTCCCTCGCTCAAAACAAAATCAAGTGCAAGTCATGTCATCATTTCTCTGATGTCATGGTCTTCTTTGAAAACAAAGGACGAACATAGACCTGTGAGTAGACTGAGCTGCCTGAATGGGGAACCACCTAGCTGGGTAACTCAGTTCATCTGCTCCCTTCTGTCCCCCATCCCCTTTCTTCTTCTCTCCAAAGGAAGGGAAATTTGGAGGGTCAGAAGATGCCCAGTTAACTTGGGGTTTACAGGCCAAATCTCTTTACTATGTAGGTACTATGTAGGTAAAGAAGCTTACTATAATGGAAGAGATGACATGTAAGTAACTAGACCAGACTCCTTTTGGTCTATGGATCCCTTCTCAAAATAATGTCTTTAAGTTTATAAGATAAAATACATAGGATTATAAGGGAATTCAATTATATGGAAATACAGTCAAGTCACAACAATATAAATTCATGACACTATTGTTTTATGATTAAATTATCATAATACTGACCTAAAATTTGTCCTAGAAATATGCAATGCTACCTTAAACTTTTTGTACTTTTAATTTCTTTAAAAAAATTCAAGCTATAAAACATAAGTATCAGTCTTTTGTACTTTCTCTCATTCCTAAAATGCATTTGATTCTTACACTGCCTTTCAGAATTCTTAGCTTCCTTCAAGGCTCATCTCCCACAAAAAATTCAGTTGCAATCACACCCACCCACCCTTAAGCCCAGGAAACTTTGAATTTCTTTGTATATATTTCATATTTACTTATCTTTGTATGTGTTGTTTCCTCTGGATAGAAGGCAAACTCTATGAAGGAAATGACTATTTTTTTAAAACTTTTTCTCCAGTACTTAGCACAATGCCTGGCAAATAGTAGGCACTTAATAAGTGCTTTTTTGAATGAATGAATTAATGAGTGAATGGTTCCCATATCTCTGAAGGCGATGTTGTTTGTATGCCCTGGAGGGAATTCTATCTGGAGTTAAATCCTTATGTCACCTTGGCATCCTCTGATGGATATATTCATGCAACATGGCAAAAACCAAATTCATCTCTCCCCTCTCAAACGATGTCTCTTTTCCAATTTTGTTGGTTTGTTCATCGGAACCACAATTTTTCCAGTCAGCCAAATTTGAAAATTTGAAGCCATCTTTTGATTCATCCCTCAAATTTATTATAAGTGCCCAATTAGTCTTCAAACTTTCATTTTTTTCTTATCTCTTGCAATTCATTCCTCTCTTTCCATTTTTATCATTACTATCTCAATTGAGGCATTAATTACATCACGCCTGAGGATTTGAACAGTTACCTCCATACCCTCCCTTACTCTGTTTTCCTTTAATCTCAAATTTATCCTTCAAGTCTCTGCCATGCTAATCTTCTTTCCATTCTCATCATGGCACTCCTCAGATCAAACACCTTTACCAGGTCTTCATCTCCTGTTAAATAAAGTCATAGTTTCATAGGACTGGAGCATTAGATTTGGAAGGGACTTTAGAGTCTACAGAGTTCAACCTCTTCATTTTACAGATGAGGAAATGGAGAGTGAGAGAGACTCATCCATGGTCACACAGCTCTTAAGTGTGTGAGAAAGGATTTGGATGAAGTTTTTCCTACTCAAAGAGTAATGCTGTATCCACCATGCCATTGGAGTGCACATAAAGAATAATGCTCTATCCACTGACTAAGCCCTTTATAACTTGGCTTCAACCTACTTCATAAAACTGTGTATTTCCAATTAATCCACGCTCTCTACTCTAATTAGGATAGTATAAGGAACACACGATTGTTCCTACTTCCTACCTGTGTCTTTGCTCACAATGAATGTCTCCTTTCAGTTATCCAAATTCTACCCCTTCTTCAAGGTCCAGGTTCATGTTCTACCTTCTCCATAAAATCTTCATTTATCTCCTTGTTCTATGAATTCCTATCATACTTACACTTTGTGCCACACAATTCTGTAGCATATAGTGTCAGGTTAGCATTTCTCATGTTTGTCTTGTCTCTCTAACTGAACTGAAAGCTCTTTGAGGATAAAGACCATGTCTTATACTTCGGTATTTTATAAAATGCACACCTAGCGTGTTTCTGAGCCCATAGAAAGCACTCAATCAATCAGTGATGACTGATTAGAAATTAGCATAATAATTGTTTTGTGGGTATGTGCCCTCCTTTGTTCATGAGAACTCTGAAGACTAAAAGAGCCACATAACCCAGTTTTTCTGTATTCATTTATTTTTTTTTTAATGTGAATCTGAAAGGTTATGAAAAATCCATACGTCAAGGTCACAACTGCATTATCGGTCAGCAAAAAAAAAAAAAAAAAAAAAAAAAAGCTAGGGGGTGCTGCAGCCACATCTGCTGGAAATTCAGAAGGGAGGGAGATGTGACTGTAGCACCACACCAGTTCCGGAGTCCTGACATCTGGTAAGTGCTTTAAACTTTGACTGGCCCTGAGATTGGGCAGGTGGAGGTGGACTGGGAAGGGCTGCTATAAGGCCTCAATCTTCCCCATGTGATTTTGTTTCAGGACCCCTACCAGACTCTCCCAGCTCAGCTTCCACCATCCCTATCAAAGTTTCAAGCACTTACCTGATGTCAGCACTTTGGAGCCCCAGGTGTGCTGTAGCCAAATCTATCTCACTTCTAGCTGGGCAATTAGACACAGCTGCAGGCCTTGCTCCAGCATCGGCGGCTCACAGCATTGCACTCACAGTGATGTCAGCTGCCAAAACTGAAAATATTTAAGCTTTATTGTGTTGGAAGTATGTCAAGAGATATCCACAATTAAATGATTATTTTCAGTATCAATAGTACTGTTTCAACAACTTACCATTTGGGTAGGGTGTTTCACAGAGAGTTAGAAACTCAACTATAGGGTGATCCATTTCAAGAACTGTGATTGATTTTCCATGCATGATGGTCAAACTTGGTCTTCTACAAGCTTTGTCATAAGACAATCCACCAGAAAAGATGATGAATGGTTCACTGCATAGGATAAAAAGGGGGCAATAAGACTGAAGAGTCTTTTAAGATGTTACCTCCTCATGGTGCCACAGGACAATAAATGGCAGCCTGCACAAAGTTATCTAGTAGACACCAAAAGGCCCTCTAGCCTAGTAATACTCCCCCATAAGCCTGCTCTAGTGTTTCCTTCTCCTCCCATCTGGGTTGAAACTGAAATTTCTCACAGATAGGTAGGTCAACAAAGCTAATAGCAGGGCTGATCCTAGAAGGGTGAGAAATGAGAAGGGAAAATACCGCAGAAAGCATGTTTATCATCTTAATTCATAGTTTTGTTTAGACTTATCTCTACTCTACTGACTCAACTAAACCTTCAAATTTCCATTAGGTTGCTAGATATTTGGACACAGTCAAATAATGAAATGTAAACAGGATGCCATAGATTATGTAAAATATGCACAACAGTTTGTGATTTCCCATTTCTCTTTTCCATACAACATTAATGCAGGATCGTATATGTGTGCATTTCTGCACACACACATAATAAGTAAAAGTGAAAAATAAGCTGACTATCAAATAGCAACTTCTTTTGGCTGACACTGCAATCTCAGTTTCTTCTTTTGTAAGCTGGTTATTTTTGATACCAATTTGTGTGTGTGAGATATATCAACTTTAAGGATATTTTTAGGAATTCTCCAAAGAATTTCATTCCATCTCACTTATTCAACTTGAGTATTCACTTACCTCTGGAGACTATAGTAATTAGCAATAGGTTAATTTCACTCTGCAGATTTTTTTTCAATCTATTTCATTGTGTAGACATTACCATACCATTACTAACAGGAATAGTTGCTACTCCTACTAAATTTCTAACAAGTAAAAAGCCTTTATTAAGATCTTGTTATAGCATCAGGTAAACTGTCTGTCTATGTCCCTAATATATCTGTCACACTTACTAGTGCCAGCTTAATTATTCAATTTAAATAAGACAAAGAATCCTTGTAATTTACTCTGCTTAAATTTTGTACTAAGTAATAAAATATTACAGTGGAAGCTGATTAGCCAACTGATGAATTTTAAAACACTAAATTAAGAATAAAGATGATGATTTTCTGGAAGTTTTTATTTAGACAGATAACTCACATTTTTAAAAAGTCAGGAAGGTTTGGTTTCAAGTCCTGCCTCTTACACTCACTGACAAAATACGACTGACAAGTCATCTGACTTTTCAGACAACTTTCTAAGACTATACATTGGAAAACAGGCATCGATTTGCCCCAGAAACCGGAGTTTCCTTACCCAGTGAAATCATAGGTCAGGTCCAAAAACAAGATGCTACAATGCTACAGACACCAGCCACCCAGAAATGAGAACAGAGTGACTGGGAGAGCCTCCACACAAAGTTCAACAGAGGAATTAAAGCAAGAAATAAGGATGGAATGAAGATGTAAACCATGGCTCTCTAGAAGAATTCAAAGAGACAAATAATATCAGCCATCTAAAAGAAATAACAGAAATAGAAAATCTCACTGAATTTTTCAGAAAAATTGTGGCAAATCTGGAACTGAAAAATGCAGAGAAGGAACAAAGAACGGCAGAACAAAATCCGACAGCAGCAAAATTCAAAGTCTGTAAGGTCGAGGTAGCCACGATGCAGAGCCAATGATCTGAAATAGTGCTGTCAAACTCAAACAGAAACAGGTCCATTTGGGTCCTGTATTCACTTAGAAAACCACAAATTAACATTATCTAGATTGTATTTTTATTTGTTTTGTTAAACATTTCCCAACCAAATTTTAATCTGGTTCTGGTCCACTCTTTTGCCTGTGACTTTAAATATAGAGGTGATGGAAACAGTCTGGAGATGGGGTGGGGAACCTGCGGCCTCGAGGCCACATGTAGCCCTCTAGGTCCTCAAGTGTGACCCTTTGACTGAATCCAAACAAATTTTGTTCTGGGAAGTTTGGATTCAGTCAAAGGGTTGCACTTGAGGATCTAAAGGGCTACATGTGGCCTCAAGGTTGCAGGTTCCCTACCCTTGGTCTGGAGAGTTTCTGTTACTCAGGTGACTCTGAGTAACTTGATGGAGAAGGAAAAAAAAGATTTTTCAACAAAGGGAGAAATTTGAATAATTTCTATTAAGGAAATCAGAGGTGATCAGGGAATTACATATGCAAATTAATCAAAGAAAAGAAATTTAAGAAAAACAAGTTACCTGTTATAAGATGAAAAAATTAAATGACAGATTGGTATTTCTATGTTACAAGGAGGAAATAAAGCTACTGTTTTAGAAATGTCATCTTCTGTAGGGTCATTGCTAAAATAGAAAGAGAGCATTTATGGGTGAAGACCATGAAGGGAGAGCAGATGGAATTATCCCAGAGGAGAGAAGGAGTGAGAAAGGGGGGAAAAGGAATGAGTATTTCTTAGACTGAGGTGCCACAGATGAAGGTAATACAAAAAAAAGAGAGATAAGAAGAAGTTGATATCTAGAAGGAAAGAATGGAGAAAGGATGCAAGAAATGGAAGGAAGGAAGGAAGGAAAGAAGGAAGATGAAGAGAAAGGAAAGGGACAAAAGGGGAGAAGGAAGGAAAGGGAGAGTGGGGAAGCAAGGAAAGAAAGGAGGAAGATGAAGAAAAAGGAGAGGGACAAAAGGGGAGAAGGAAGGAAAGAAAGGAGGAAGATGAAGAGAAAGGAAAGGGTCAAAAGGGGAGAAGGAAGGGAGAGAGAAGCAAGAAATAAAAGAGAAGAGAACTACATAGTCAAGGATTTGGAATGGGGCTGGGAAAAGGGAGGTAGTATGAGAGGATAGAAAATGGGAAAAGTTCGTTTTTTTTTTTAATCAAAACAGTCTGCAAGTACCTAAATGTTGATTTTTATATTATTGTGCATCATATTTATCTATTTTAATGTTTTATTTAGATCTTTGGTGTTTTATATTTGTGGTGTGGTAATCATTGTGTGTATTATTTTAGCTCTGTTTTTCTCACACTCCATCAATTACCTTTAGTCTCCCCACATGGTTCCTCATATTCATGAATGAGGTACAACAATACTTCATTTTGCACAATTTGTTAAGTTTCCAATAAATGGGCACTTAGGGTTGTTTTTAAAATTGTTGTCTAGTGCACACACACAAATGCTGCTGTGAGAATCTTGGCGTATGAGACATATCCTTTGCAGACCACTAATAACTAGTGATGCAGTCATTTCAAACAGTATTTTACCAAAGAGGCATCTCTCCATAGTGTTCTTGAGCCATTAATGACTCTTCTTTGGATCTGGGTCATTCAATCAACTCTGAATTCATCTAACTATACTATCATCTAGTCCAGATCTCTGGGCCTTTTCTGAAAAGATGGCTTGAAAGGCTTTGCTAGAATCTAGGCAAACTCAAATCTATAAAAACCATCTGTAAAATTCCCCTGATCTATTAGTCTAGCAATGCTGAACAAAACATGAATGCAGTTAGTTTGGCATAATCTATTCTTGACGAGGCTGTGATGTTTCCTGTTGTCACTTCTTCCTTTTCTAGAGGTTCACTAACCAAGCTGTTAGTATTTTCTAGAACTTTTCCAGGAATCAATAGTAACATCACTAACTTACAGTTGTATGCTTCCTTACCTTTTGGACACCTGGGCCATTTGTCTTCCTCTCCTATGGAACTGCTTCTTTTCTCTTTTTTCAAAAGATCACTCAGGATAGCTCAGCAATCACTTTCTTATGCATGTTTTCCTACTCCTGCCTTTCTGTGCCTTTGATCTTGATGGCAATCCTGCCCCAAAATGCCCTCTCTCCCCTTGGACAATTAAAATTGTATTCATCCTTCAAGATCCAGTTCGGGTCCTAGATGTCATTGAAGTTTTTCCTTGATCTCTATCTTAATAGCGATATTTTGATCTTTATCTCAATTTATTTTGTATTTATTATCTTGGCCGCACCTTTTTAGCATTTTAAGATAAAGTACCAATTTATATAGCATTATCTTAATCCCAGTTTCTTGTTTTCTTATCATAGGACTTGTGTCTCCAAATATATTGCAAACTTCTTGTGGACAGCAGCTTACTTCTTTTTACCTCTTAGTACTTAGAATAATGTTAGGCACAAAGTAAGTTCAGTACCATTCAACATGTATTTATTGATTAATTGATTCCTATCATCTACCCGTCAATCACATCTTGTCACCTAGCACTGTGTTTGGTACATCAAGAGGTACTTAATGTTTGCTGGTTGATGGTTATGATGAATTTATCTCATATTTACTTAAACTCAAAATAATTTACTAATATTGATGAAATAATCACAATATAATTAATAATCAATGTCTATTAGTAACTATTCAATGAGAATCAGATTAATATAATCGGTTATAGTATAACCACACAATTAAAATGCTAGAAAATTATACCTAAAAATAAAACCCCACATTTATAATTTATTTACTTATGTAAGTATCTTTCAACCACCTTGACAACAATGAAAGCTTCTCCCTGTTGTCTTTTATAACTTTATATCTCATATGCAATTCTCAACCCGCCTTCCTTTTCTCCCCGCAACACAAACACAGATGCAAAAACACATACCTGTTCCTACAGGTCTTGTACTCAACTTTAAGAATTGGTTTACAAGATTCAGGTTTTCTTCCATCTCTCTGGCTTTTTCCTAAAGAAAGAGAAGGATTTTATTAAACATTAAAAATTCTACTTACCAGTAAATAGAAAATAATCAATTAAAGATACATAATGCAAACTTAATAATGTAGAGGATTGGGGATCTGAAAGGGAACTGGGACATAACAAAAACTACATACGTAACAAGTTAAACACGTGCATAGCTTCTGAATCAACTAATTATTGGCTGATTTAAAAGAAAACTGTCTTAAGATTCAACAAAATTAGCCATGTAGTTTTTTCAATCATGCTTTTCATCTTATGGAAATTATATTAGTCTCACTGTCAGGGTAGTTAGGTAGTACAGTGGATCAAAAATCAAAACTGGAGTCAGGAAGACCTAGGTTCAATGTAGCCTCAACCATCTGCTAGCTACGTGACCGTGGGCAAGTCACTTAACTTCCGTTTGTCTCAGTTTCTTCATATGTAAACTGGGGAAAGAACCCACCTCTCAAGGTTGTAGTGAGGATCACATGAGATAATAACTGTAAAGCGCTTAGCACAGTACCTGGCACATAATAAACACTATATATAAATGTTAGCTATTAATGTTACCACTAATCTCACCTTTCAAGTGCTATCATTTTAAGTGTTAAGGCAAAGATAGCAATGATGGAATTGGGAATTTTGTCTATCTATTGACATGCCTGGAATCAAAATAAAGTCTCCACAGTTATGATACTATATAAAACACTAATATCTAACATCAATACACTGTAAGCTTTGGTCTATAAAAGGATCCAATTTTAAAGAATTTCATGGGACAACTAAGTCACTACTTTGTATTCAAACTTCATTAAAATGTAAACCTTCTTGTTAAAGTGAGCAGAAAGGGGATATTATATTGTAAGTTTAAAAATAAACAAAAGTTTGATGCAAACTGTATTTGCAAAAAAGAATGGCTTCTTAGGGGTAAAAAGGAAAGGGAATGGGTTCCATGACAGGTAAAGAAATGTAACGTAAAGCTACTGACAACATCAGAGGGGGAGTAATGTTGCTTTATTTGGATTTTTTCCTTTTGCCATAACTACATCTGAATGAAATATATGGTGATCAGTCAAATTCGGCACAAGTGTTCAAACTGTCGACTTGGCTTATTTTTTATAAGTTCCTTTACATAACTTCTGCTAATGTCTTAATCTTCCTCTTAAGACAGTCTGGAGGTAATTCTGGATCCTTCTCAAACATTACAACATTGGAGCACCAACTCTGGCCAGCCCTTACAAAGAAGATTGGCGTTAAATACAGTCCCAGCAGTGGATGGTTTTTACCATATGAGGGTTAATTTAACTGAGTTTGTAAAGGATCATTACTAAAAAGCTGGTCAGTATGTGAAGAATTTAACTAATTAACTTATCTATCTATCTATCTTATCTACCTATCTTATCTATCTATCTATCTATCTATCTATCTATCTATCTATCTGTCTATCTATCTATCCATCATCTGAGTGAAATAACTTATTTGCACTGGTTTTGCACTGGTGGAGGGAATACCACTGTAACTCTCTTTAGCTCCCACAAGACATGGTCATTCATTGGCAGTCCTCTGCAGCCCGGGTTCCTCCTGCTCTCCTTGATTTCCAGCAGGTGGCAATCCTTCCCTTTTCTTGGCCACTAGCTCTCTGTTATGATCCACAAAGAAAAAACACTCTGGAATATCCGTCTTGCCTAATGGTTTTACAGCATAGAATTACCTCTCTGGATCAGTGTGCCCCCGTTTTCTTGCATGGCAATTTCATAATCAGAATGACCCAACTTAGTTTAGTTTCATGTCAAGATTTCTGTGGCCTCATTTTACCCTGCCCTGCTTTCTACTGTTTTGTTGAGGTGATGCTGCTGCTAATTTTCCACAATCCAACTCTATACTGTTTTACAAATTCTTAATGTTTCTCTTGGCTGTTATGTCTTTCTATTTAGCAGGGAGATTGAGAATATAGCTAGCTGGGGTAGTTTCTGGATGCTTTGGGTTTCTTCACTGAGGCCTTCATTTAAGTTCCTCAAAAAATGATTCTCTCTTACCTTTTATCCATTTCCCCATTTTTCAGTATCAACAACTTGTTAAATAGATGGGGTTGGAAATATTATAATTGTTTGTAATGTCTTCTCATTTGTAGCTTGCTGGTCATTGAATGAAAAATCTCATTTTAAGTGTAAAAACAATTAAATTAATGTTTATAGATACCTGCCACCCTGCAGCCTCAGACACCTTTCATGTCAGTGATACAGTCAATGTAGGAGAAGAGACTGAGGATCATTTTCATTTTATTTCATTTGTTCTTAAGGTAAAAGCATCACTGAGTGGTCAACTTGTTGGTGACAAGCTCCTCAGAACTTATCTAGGCTGGTTCTTGGATAGTAGATAGTCTATTGCTAGGCTGTACTCAGAATAACAGAACCCGTCAGAGCTCACCCTCTGCTGAAATTGCCTTTGAGAATCTAGGGACATTTTCTTACTAGGATGACCACATCAATACAGACATTCTTACTACAAATGAAACTAGAGAAAGAAATGGAAAGATGGCTAAATGGAAATTAAACTCTAAGGCCCTGTTTAGAGGAATGAATAAAGAAGTTGCCAAAATTGGTTTCATCATGCAAAGACAAGAGACATCATAGGACAATTGGTCATTTCACCATGCAGCATTCATCGCAAACACAAACACAAAGATAGCCCAGTCTATAAGCACTAACAGCTATTACAGAGGACGGTGCAGGAAGGAATAGAAATTGTGTAGAGCATACCTACTATTCTACTTTGCTACAGTCATGGATCGGTGATCTTATTGACGTGGATACTGTTCCAAAAGTACAGACTACAAACCATCTATGCTTCACTTATTCATATCCCTTCATAACTCCTCCACATGGAGTAACACTGAACATGATAGATGCCTTTCTCTAGATATCTTGATGCTGCATGGATACATGCAGTAATGGGAAAAATGGATAGCATGCGGATTATCTACCTGTCATCCTTCATTCTTACTCCATGACTGACCAATCTCCCTTTCTGGTCATCTACATGTCTAATCTCTTTTATGCTGCTTTTCCTGTCCAGTTCTGTTGGTAATATAGTATAGCCGACTCTCCTCACATTTACTATAAAAGTGGAGCCCACAGTTCTAATAATTAGGAGATCATGGTATTCTTTGATTCACAACCAAATAATATTAGTGGGAAAATATTGATGTGAAAATGGATGGCCTTTGTTTCAAGAAAAAAGCTTGAAACACTGAATAATGCTTTATATGTATCAAATGCTTTATATACATATCAAATGCAACATAGTCCATTATGATCTTCTTATTTAATTGTACACCCGTTTCACTGTACTAATGAATGTTTGTCCAAGATATGTGCACTAGCCCTAAGGCTTGTCTTTCCATTGCATATCACAGTCTAGACAACAGGCGTTCTTTACATAATTCAATAATACCATTGCATAGCTTATTAAATCTAAAATTACAATATGATTCAGGAAGGGCGTGACTGACAATATTGTTTAGTAATAAGATACAGAAAAATTCCTGCCAGGATCTTCATCAGAGAAGTTCCTTCACTACATGACCCTCCTGGCCTACTGCCATAGATTTTTGGAACCCTGTCAAAATGTTATGGAAGGAGACAGAATAGCGAAGTGGCTGCCCATGTTATATGTTGTCCAGGATTACAGGCCTCCACCACACAATGTTCTTGGATGCAAATGCCATCAACCAATACCCTCTTCTGGTCAACTAAGGGGTTCTAACTGGAGATGCAAAATGTAGAATTAGAACTTCTTCTACTTCCTTTGTTACACAATTCAGGAGAGAAAAGATCATTGCCAATAAAGAAGGAGGAAGATTTATTGCCACCACCACCCTAGTCCTGGATTCAGTCTTTCTTTGGGACTGTGGGAGAGAGGGATAGAAGAGTGAACTGGTTATTCACTGATGCATCCTATTCAGGATAAGAGGTCTTTACTACATAACCTTTCCATCTACCCTTATCACTGATGTTCTTGCCCCCTACTCTTCTCAGCTGTAAAGATGCACTTGAGAGATATCTTCAGATTTCTAATTAGAACTTTGAGTTGAATTTGGTCTGTACACCTCTCCATTTTTAGTACTACTATTGTCCCACGGCTACCAAATTCTTATTTCCTCCTCTCCTAACCTGCATATTTGAATTGTCATTCATTTGACAAACTAAATACTCCTTTCCTCTACTATGTTCATCTCATGCTTGCCTCTCCCCAGTCAATGGCCTCCTTCACCTTCTTCTCCCAATTTTTCCCTTGAAACATTCATTCCATAAAACTCTCCTTCATCCTAGAGTGCTCTCTCCCATACTCATTCCATTTTATTCTCATGGAAATCTGGCTTTTGTGGATTATACTTTATTCCTTTTATTTTATAAACAATATTTTTCCACTTACTTATAAAAACAATTTTTAACATTCATTTTTCAAAATTTTGAGTTCCAAATTCTCTCTTCCCTACCCCCTCCTTTAGATGGTAAGCAATTTGATAAAGATTATACATGTGCAATTATGCAAAACATATTTCCATATCAGTCATGTTGTGAAAGAAAATAAGACCAAAGAAAACCCCAAACCAAACTCCAAAATAAAGAAAGTAAAAAAAAGTATAATTCAGTCTGTATTCATATTCTATCAGTTCTTTTTCTGGACGTGGATAGTATCTTTTTTTTTTTATCGAGTCCTTTGTCTTAGATGGTTGTATTGCTAAGAATAGCTAAGTCATTCACAGTTGATCATCATATAATATGAACTATACTTAATTCCTAGCTTCCCTCTTGGTAGTGCTAGAACCTGCTTCTTTCACGCTCTCTGACAAAGAGGGCCAGGAAAAAGAGTTTGTTCACCTCCTCCCTGCCCACTTCCACCAGTGCCAGTCATTTCTCTCATGCCCCCAACAAAGTGGTCCAAGAAGAGCTAGTGGATTCCTTAGTCTTTACTGCAGCCTTCAACATGTGGTCCTTTACCCTGCTGTCATCTTTCCCTCCTTTGAGGGAATCAAGCTATTTCGCCCTGTATAGATCCTTATTGCTATCATCTACAAACTTTAAATTCATTCCCCTTCCTTTAATTTAATAAATTTAATACCTGAATCAGCCTTCTTCTTTTCCCCAGTCCCTGCCTTTACACTTGGTGATTTCAATATTCAAATTAATGACTTTTTGAATACTAGCCTCTCAGTTCATCATTCTTCTTGACTACTGTAATCTATCCATCTGTACTGTACATCAGCGAGCTATAAAGATGATCATACCTTATACCTTACAGCATCAAAAAGCATCAACCCACATGATACTGTACTTGAAAGTTCATCTCACTCTCATAATTTCCTAGCCTTCTATATTTCCTTTATTCCTTCATCTTTTTTAAATGATGAAGAAAACATAAATGGTACCACATAAAAAGAAAGGAAGGAAAGTAACAGTAAAGGAACCACGAGTCATTTACATACAACTTCAAAAATACGTATTAAATTTAATGTGGATTTACCAACATTGTCCTGCTTGTCTGTACCACCTTCTGAACTCTGTTCCACTCTCCACCATGTATTTTTAAATGTTTCACTGACATTCTTTTCCTTTTTTCATCACTATCACTCTTTCCCCTTACTCTCTTCTCTCTCAAATAAAAGCCCTGCTTATAACAAATAAGTTTAGTCAAACCTAACAAATTTATGCTATATTGGTCATGTCGCAAAATTTATACATCATTCAGTACATACAGTCCATCATAGCTAAATGAAGAGGCAGGAAGACTGCTTCTTCCCCTGGAGTCATGCTTGGTCATTGCACTGATTAAAGCTCTCAAGTTTCTGTTTGCATTTACAACACTGTGGTCACTGGATAAACAGTTGTTCTGGCTCTGCTCATTTTACTCTGCATCAATTTTGACATGTCTGTGTCAGGTTTCTCTGAATCTAACCCTTTCTTGATTTGTTATGGGGCTGCAACATTTTATTAAATGCACATACCATAATCTGTTTAGTCACTTCCCAGATGACAGGTAACCATTTAGTTTCCTGTTCTCTGACCTATACGTAGAAAAATATTGATAGCAGCTTTTTGTAGTAGCAAACAATTGAAAACTGAGGGAGCATTTATTATTTGGAAGAAATTATGTTATAGAATGTGGTGGAATACTATTGTAGTATCAGAAACATGGAAGGTGATGTTTCAGGTATGAAATAACGCAGAGCGATATGAGCAGAACAAGAACATTTTTTACAATAACAACAGTATGATGAAGACAAACAATTTTGAAAGAATTATGAATTCTCATCACCATGATGACTAACCATAACTGTAGAGGCTTTGTGATGAAACATGCTGCACCCCTTCTGATTGAGAGGTGTTGGATTCAGAATGAAGACTGACATGTTTAAGAATATGGCCAATGGAGGAACTTGTTTTGCTTGACTATATGTGTTTGGAACTAGGGTCTTGTTTTTTCTTTCTTAGCGAGGGAGAGAGGAAGGAGGGGGCAAAAAGAGAAGGCAGATTTTCACTGAAAAAGATTTTTAAAAAATTTCTGCAAGGTAATCCTCATAAAAAAACAGGAAATATCCATTTTGCTCCTCAGTTCACCTTCCCTCTGCCATCCTCTTTCACTGATATCACTCCTATCATGCTCATCATTCCTACTCCAGAGCTCACATTGAAGGATCAGATGTTCATAGAGCTGCTTTCGATGTGCTTCATGTATCTTCACTCAGGACCTTCTGCTAAAGCTTCTGTAAGACTATAAGCTCTTTAACAAGAGACATTTAGATGTGGAACAGCAAGAGGGATGAACAGCAACCAGGTTCCATCAACGGTTTCCTAGGCATACATTACTGCTGTTGGATTCTAATTTCCACTTCATACCCCAGGCTGTAGATGGTGTTATAATGACTCCAGGGCTAGTCAAGAAAAATACAGAAGTAAGACTGATGTTCACCAGCATCTCTAAGGGAGTTGGTCTGAGTCAATAATTTAGAGTCATCCAACCCTTAAAATGGGTGAGTCTACATGTTAAGACTCAATAGGGGAAAAATACACTAACAAAAAACCAAAGAAATGAGCAAGCAAAGCAAGATTCATAAGCTAATGAAGAAGTACACAGGTTAAAGGAATCCCAGGATAAAACTCCAGAAGAGAAAAATTCTACAGTCTCATAGTAAAAGTAAGTAAAATCTCATAGAAGAGAAAGCATTAACCATGAGAACACCAAGACTGGATAGAATGCCTAACTTAAAGAAATCAGACCACAAGCATTTGTTAAGTACTTACACTGTGAAGAACATGGAGGATACACAGAAGAAAATGAACACAGAAGAAGCTTGCATCCAAATGGGAAATATTCTCTCTCTCTCTCTCTCTCTCTCTCTCTCTCTCTCTCTCTCTCTCTCTCTCTCTCTCTCTCTCTCCCTCTCCTTTCTTCCTTCCCCCCATATTTATGTGTGTGTCTATGTTACATATAAACAGATACACACATACACATACATTATATTTTATGTATATCAGTTCACATAAGAAAAATACAGTGAAAATGCAAAGTACCTTTAAAAGAAAAGATAGTTGCATCTGGGGAGTGAGGAGGCAGGAGAAACTTTCAGCAAAATGGGACATGAGTCAAATCTACAAGGTATAGTTTTCTAAGAGGTCAAGGTTAGAAGGAAGACCATTGCAAGTGTGTGTGTGGGGGGTGTCATCAAATGTAAAGGCATGGAGTATCACGGATGAGGAACAATAAATAGACAATTATAGTTTTATCTGGAGGAGACTGATAGGCTAAAAGAAAGGGAAGCCTGAAAGGGGTCAGGTTGTGATGAACCCTAAAAATAAAGTAAAGGAGTTTATATTTGGTCCAAGAAATAATGGGAAACCACTGGAGTGAGTTGAGTGGGGTGGTAGGGAGGTGACATAACACATGACCAGAACTACAGTTTAGGTAGTACTCTTATCAGATGTGGATGATGGGCTGGCACGGGGAAGAGACCAGGTAGCACATACAGTTGGGAGGACATTGTAATAAGACACACAAGAGGTGACGAAGGCCTAAATGAAGGAATGGAGAGAAGGCAGCATATGAAAGATATGTTATGGAAAAAGAAATCCTAAATTTTGCAATTGATTGGATATGAGGTAATTGAGACAGAGAAAAGATAACACCAAGATTGCTTATAATTAGAATCTAGTTTTTCAAAACGGAGGATGTCAAGCTTCCTAATGCCATGTGTTTGTAATAATGTAAATACACACAATAGGCATGCATTAGATATCTCTGCATATGACTTGTGACAGAAACAACATCTGTTAGGGTACATGCAGGTTGGATTTGTTCTTCCCTAAAAAGCAGAGAAGCCACCTTTGAGATTTTACTGATTCAAAAGACTAGATCTTGAGAGGCTGATGCAGCTTGGGCATAAAAAGGCCTGCCCGTGAGGGGATCGGGCCCGTCAGCCTGGCTATCATTTGAGTCAATACACTCTTCTGATCATATACATTTCTGCTTGAAGAGGAAGGGAGATGTTTACCAGAACCAGGTTGGAGCCTTCATAAATATCCTTCCCAGACTAATTTTAGGTTAAAATTTTTTTTTGGCTGAGTGTTATATGGTCTACAAAAGTTTCATCTCATTTCAGTACTGAGCCTGAACAAAACTGGCCTGAGTCAGGCCTGAGTTAGAAGACACAGTGGTCTTCTTAGATGAAACAGTGGTCAAAAACAGAGAAACAAGACAGAAACATGCACAAAAGCAATTTAGCAAAGACAATTGTTTACTTATTGAAATGGATTAATGGGTTAATATATCACTAAGATGACAAAGCAAAGTGGATATACAGTATATGTATGTATTTGTGTGTATATATGTATGTGCACGTGTGTGTGTGTGTATTTATGTGTATGTATATTTGTGTATCTCCATGCATTAGAGGAAAATAAATGAGTTGTCCAACACATGCTCATAATGTTACAATTCTGCTGTTGAATCTTTGGGGAAAAAAAGTTAAGATCAGTGAAAGAATACTTGTTTAGAGTACAAAGAATAATGGGAGCCAATAAGGCAGGAAGGCAAAGCTGCTCAATTTTTGTCAAAGAATTAATCCAAAAACACTTATTAAATATGTCAGGCACTGGGGATACAAAGAAAAGTACAAGCAGTTTTTGCCTTCAAGGGACTCAAATTCTAATGTGGGAGACAACATGTGAATAGTTAGGAACATGTAAGAAATATACCAAGTAGGTGAAGGTATCTATCAGGGGAAGACTAGGGGACTGGGAATATCTCCTGTAGAAGATAAGCTTTGAGCTGAGACTTGAAGAAAGCCAGGAACTACCTTCTCTCTTCTCAGATTATCTTGTATCTATTTTGCATGTATTTGCATATACAAGTATTCCCTTTGTGTATGTGTGGGGGGCATCTTCTCTCTCTGTAGACTGGCCTACTTGCTCCTACCTTCCTTCACACCCACAGGTCTATGTTCCCAGAGATGGGTCACCTTTATGTGGCTATAACCCAAACCTTCTCTCAGGATCCTAAGGGTAATTCTGATTGTATATATCTGTGTGTTTGGGGAGAGGGGATACAATCATGCTATCCACTAATGTAGTTCTGAGGTCCACTGGTGTACTTTCCATTAATATAAAATCAATTATCACCAACTCTTATGCACACTAGACATGATGGCAATTTACTTAATAAGGCAAAAGCAAAAATAATTAGAGCATCACAGTTACTCCGTATCAATCTAATGTAGCAATAATGAAAAAAATCATAAACCTGGGTCACACTCTTCCACCAATACACATAGTTTCCATAGAGGGGAGCAGGCATGTACTTGGAGAAATCTGGTAGGGAAGTATGCTTTGATGTACTTGATTATTTGAGAAACAACCTGTACCACATAAAGTTGTTTCCCACTAACTGTTCTCCTTCGGCTTATCACGGCTCTTCTTCTGCTCTCAAGCAGTGACAAGCTCTTTTAACTCACAATCACTCGTAAGAGGGCACTGAGAGAAGGTCATACTATTAAAGTGGCAAATGGTTCCTTTAAGCCAGAGAACTGAACAACTCCTCTGATTTGCTCTCTGGGTAACGTAAAAGCCAAGCCAATTCTCAAAAGGATCCTTTGTTAAATCAGATGTATGATTTAACCTTAAACCCTTTCCCTACCTCTCAGACCAATGGAGGCAGCAACAATGATATTAATCATAGCCAGAGTTTATATAACACTTTAATTTAACTAAGCATTTTACATCTCTTATCTCATTTTGACCTCACAACAACCCAGTGAAATGGGTGCTATTATTATCCCCGGTTTGCAGATGAATAAAAAGAGACTGAAAGAGGGATGTGACTTCCTCAAGGTCACACAGTTAAGAAGCAACTGAGGCAGAGTTTAAACTCAGATCTTCCTATCTCTAAGTTCAGCATCTTTTCTGTTCTTTTAATCAGTAGGCTCTGCTTAGCTGATTACAGTGCTGGGCATCTTCACAGTAGGCTCCTCCTACACTCTCCTTAACTCCTCTCCTCCAGGCATCTCAGCTGCCTCTAAAGGATCAAATCAAAGCCTCAGGGCAGTTAGTGACTAATTTATTTTATGAGGTAAAATTCTTGAATCTCACTTTTCTGCCAGTTCAGTTATGAAACCAATAGTCCTTATTTAATCTTCCCAGAGTCCCCAAACTGTTATTTGGTTTATTGCCATATTGTGACTTTAAAATCTCAAAAGCTGAAAAGTTATATGCAAACGACCTGAAGAACCACAGGGGCCTGTATCCTTGGTCCTTTCTCTGTCCTCAACCAGGTTGTCCCTGTCAATTCATCTGAAATGCTCTTCCTAATAAGTCCCTCTCATCATATTTCAGTGGGAAAGCTCTATCACCTATGCATTTTGTCATCATTTTGTGCACACAAGTTCTTTGGCTTCTTTCAGGAAGCACATATGTTCATATGCAAAATAAAGCATACTTAATTTTATTCATATGCTGATTACATTCATTATTTTTAACATGAAAGTTCCTTTTCTGCCTTTTCCAAGAACCCAACTGCTCCCATATGAAATGGGCATTTGCTCTGTATATACATGTTGCCTAGCCCAGTTAATTAAAGTTCCTTGAAGGCAGAGACTGTTCCGCTTCTGTATCTTCAATTCCAGAATAGTGCCTGGCACATAGTGGGTGCTAAATAAATACTTATTAATTGATCGACAGGATGACAGACGCAAGGATGGTTAATAGTTCTTATTTAAAATATCTGAGAGTTTCAGTGAATTGCAAGGTTGAAATAAGTCAACAAAACAGCTAAGGAAGCTAACAAAATATTACAACACACTGATACACAAGACTAAGTAAGGATGTGAGAGTCCTTCTGTACCCTGCCTTGGCTAGATCACAGTTAGGGGGAAATTATCTTAGCACTAATATTTTGGGAAAGACAGTAATAATTAAGCAGCAGATCATTCGGAGGAAGACAACTAGCAATGGTGAAAGCTGGGGTCAATGCCATATGAGTTTTTGAATGACCCACATCTTCCAGAGGTTGAAGAACCGTCATGCAGAAGTAGGATTAAATTTGTTCTGCTCTGGCCCAGAAGGCATACTTAGGAACAATGAATGAAAGCTTCAGACAGCTTTAGAATTGATAGGAGGGAAAAGTTTCCTAATACTAGAGCTATTGAAAGTGGAATGGGCTGCATTAGCAGATACCATCTTTTTTATGTTTGTATTTGATTGGATGGCATCTGAGCTTCCTTCTACCTCTGAAATTGTATGATTCTCTGTGCAGAAATCTTCAAGGAATGTCAAATATTGCTCTGATAAGTAAGAATACCTGTAGTTGTTTAAGCAGGAGAAAAAGAACAAAATCAATATGCAACTAAAACATTTGTTTATAAAATTCCTATACAAATTTCCTTTATATCATCTTCAATTGTGAATTATCCTTTTACATTTTATACTGACAATTTGATTTTCCTCTCCTTTTTTTTCAGACTAACTAAAGATTTACCTATTTTTTCCCCCAAAAATACCAGACCCCATTTCTATTTATCAACTCAATAGGGTTTGGGGTGGGGTTTTTTTGGCTTTCAATTTGTTTATCTTTTATTTTATGATTTTTGGAATTTCTCATGTGTTTAGTTGAAGGGTTTTGATCTGTTGCTTTTTTTTTTTTTTTTTACTTCTATACCCAATTCATTTTTCTGTTCTTTCTCTCTATTGCTGATGAAATTCAGAAGTATAAAATTTCTCCTAAGGACTACTTTAGCCATATCCCAAAAGTTTTGGGATGTTGTTGCATTATTATAATTTTTGTTGGTGAAATTGTCTACTGCTTATAGTATCTGTTCTTTTTCCAACAATTCTTTAGGATTAAATTAGTTGGTCTCTCATTAGTTTTTAATTCTTTATTCAAAAGCCCCTAATTAACTTTAACTTTTATTTCATTGTGCTAGGTAAACGATTATTTAATATTTCTGCTTTTCTGCATCTGTTGGAATTTTATCCCCTAATCTATGTTACAAAAGTGCCAGAAATGTTAGAAATTTACCATGTTTTAATTTTTCAAAATTCTACTCAGGTATTTAACTTGTTCATCTTTTTATAGGTGTATCTAGATTAGAAACAGGTCAAGTCCCTCATTATTATAGTTCTTCTAATTTCATTAACTTTTCCTTTATGTATTTAGATGCTATTTGGTGCAAGTATGTTAAGTATTGCTATTGATTCATTATCTATGGTGCCTTTAAGCATCTTTTAGCTTCTCCGTTTATCTCCTTTAATCATGTCTATATATACTGTCCCCTTATTAGAGATTGTGATCAACAACCCTTGCTTTTTTGAGTTCAGCTGATGCAAAATAAATTTTGCACCAGCCATGTATTTTAACTCTTTGAGATGTTTTATTTTTTTGGCAAATGACATTGTTGGACTCTGGTTTCTAATATTTTCTGTCATCCTTGTCTTTTTTTTTTTTAATGACTAGCTTTATTCCATTTATGTTCATTGGTATGACTGTTAATTATGCTATTTTCCTCCTCCTTATCTTGTTACACTTTTTCCTCTCCTTGCTCCTACTCTCCCTGTTTATAAGTATGATAGAGGAGTGTGCTCAACACTAATGAGCAATAATTAAAATGATCCATTTCCTTCCCACTAGCTCTCTTCTTGTTCACTCCCAATCCCACATTTTTACTCTTTTTTCCTGTGAATTCCCCTTCACAATCCACTTTGATGCTAGTTTCTTTTGCTTATGATGAATTCTCCCCGTCCCCCACGTTTCCCAGTTAAAATAGTTGTATTTCTGAAGCAATATCATTGTACGTATAAGTGTGAATGCATGTATATATGAATGTATATATGTGTGAGTATATTCAACTCTTCTTTGCATGGCTCAGAAGAGACTGTGATTTATGTCATCAGTCGGTCATTCAATAAACATTTATTAAGCCTTTATTACTGTGCTAAGCACTGGGGATACAAATAAAAATAAAAACAAAGGCAATACCTGCCTTCAAGGAACTTATAACCTAATGGGAGAAGACAATACACTAATGGAAGCTGAGGAGTGCAGGAGGTGAGAGAGACATGATGGAAAAGTCCAAAAGTGGTATAACTGGTGGGAAATGGGGAGAAGATTGTGCTGAGCCTTCTTAAATAGAAAGCCTGGAAGCTGTGGCTCTGCCCTCAAGTCAGAGTATCCAACCAGAGGGGCAGAGGGTACTGATGAGATGTGAGTTCCAAACAGATTCAATTTTGCAGGATGCAATTTACCAATGAGTTTCCTGGGGAAGGAAGGCATGATGGAGAGGTCCAAAAAAGTCCAGAAGCAGAGTAGTTGGGGAGTGGAGGTGGGATGTTATGCTCCTCCCACTGCTTACACTCCATATTAGGATATTCTTTATTTTGGGCACCCTCATTATATAATATATTAAGTTTCCTCCTCTTCTTCCACTGTACACTCTATTCTTTCCCTTTTATTTATTCTCTTAAGACCATCAAAACAAAACTGAGCCGCTCCTCAAGTTTTGTGTTTGTCTTATTCAACTCTTTTTTTGAGTTTTGAAAACATTCAAGTTCTGAAGGGACACTTGTTTCTTCCTCCCTTACTGAAACATAAACATGTTTTTATTGTATAGTGTTTGCATTCCAAGGCTTCCACTGATCTCTGATCTCTTAATAAGGAATGCTTTAAAGCTCTCTATGTCATTAAAGATTACTTTTTCACCTTTCTAGAATTGTTCTCATTTTTTCAGGGTAAATTATTTCAGGTTGTGAAACCTTATCTTTTGTTTTTCTGAAATATCACGATCTTTCTTTTACTGTGGTAACTGTCAAGACTTGCATCGTTGTATCTTTAGTTCCTTTGTACTTGAACTCTTTTTTTCCTGGCTACTTGTAATATTTTTTATTTAACCTGGAATCTCTGGATTTTTAGATATGACACTCCTGTGAGTTCCCATTTGACAATTTCTGTCAGAAAGTTAGATTAGATTTTTCCTATTTTCACAATTTTCTATTGTTTTAATTGATTCAGGCCATTTTTATTAATGATTTCTTGAAATACAGTATCCAGAATTTTGGGGGGAAAGAAGAGTCATGGTTTGCAAGTAGAGTCCAATGATTTTTTATTATTTCTCCTCGGCTTCTTTTTCCACGTCACTCAATAATTGACTTTGAAAATATATTTTACATTTTGCTCTGTTTGTTTTCAATATATCTTGTTTTATGAAATCAATATTTTCTATCTGAGTCATTCTAATTTTTAAGGAGCTCATTTTTGAGTAAGTCTTGCTACTTTCAATTCTAACTATTAACTCTCCCTCCCACTCTTTCCTCCACAGCCTTCATTTAATCTAAGATTGCATCTTGCCCCTCTTGCTTCATTTCAACCATTAGCTCTTGGAGTCCTTGTGGATAAGCCATTCTTTTCTTTGAGGATCTATTTGGACTTTCTGTGGAGTTAATCTTATCTTCTAGATTTACCTCTTAGGCTTTTCTTAATCCATACTATTTCTTCATGGTATTTTCTTCTGTTTTCTGTATCTTGAGCCTCAATTTCTGGATTGGGACTTTGTCATAGGGTAAGAATGTGCTCCCTTCCATATTCTTGGATAGGTTGGATGGGTCTTGCTTGTTCCTGGAAGGAATGGCTAAAATTAAGTCTTACCTTTGGCAGGAATCCCCAGGTTTTGACTCAGTCTTCTAGTGGTTTAACTTATGATTTGTCTTTGGTCACTTCTGTTTCCATCTCCTATCTGCATAATACCAAACTGTGACTCTGTCCCTTGCTTGATTATAACAGGCTTGAGTGTTGCCTACTGCACCGATAGCAGGCCTCCTTCAAGACACCAAATGCTGTCTTGGTCCTTTCTTCTCACTATAGGTTGGGCAGCTGGTTTGACCTTGGCTCAGGGATGGGCTACCTGAATGCTTTGCTGTTTAGATGTTGGTTTGGCCTATCTTCTGCTGTGACATCAGTGCTGGCTGTATGGGTATGACAGATCTGGCTCTGTAGTTCCAGTTGGGCAACCCAGTTCATCCTCTCCTCTCCTTTCCTCTCCTCCCATCTCCCTGAGAGTGTTCTGCCCAAAGGAAGGGGGAAATTTTGATGGCCAAAAGCTACCAAGCTAACTTGAGGTTTACTGGCTAGATTTCTTTCTCAAAGACCAAGCCTTAAACCCAGTTCACTCTGGATCTCATGGATTGGATGACAATAGGTCCCTGCTCAAGCACCACTAATTGTTATTTTTGGGCCCTCCTGGCTCAGAGTGAAAGTAGATAGTAACTGTTCCTCTTTTAACTGGCAATCCTGAAGGTCTTCCTCTCTCAGTCTGATTTTGTTTTTATAAGGGATATCCCTTGACTCACTTCTTAAAGAACCCTATTCACTGAATGGGTCTTGCCTCACTCAAAGTGAGAACCTGGAAGGACCTTAGCTTAAAAGGGCTAAGGTCTCCTACTGCATCCTACACTGTCTCCATTTGTCCTGATTGATATCAGGCCACGGGACCCAGATAGCCCTTGAGGTGAAAGTGAGGCTGGTGACCATGAACAGCCCTCCCTCACTCAAATCAAAGTCAATTGCAAGTCATATCATCATCTCCCTGAGGTCATAGTTCTCTTTGAGAACAAAGGACAAACCACACCACTGCTGAAACCCTAGTATGTTTAATCACCATGCCATGATTTGTCTCTGTTTAAAGCTTTGCAGGCATCTGGAAGTCTTATTGCACCGTTCTGGTCTATATAGAGAATTTTATAGCATTTGTCTTTTGTTTTCTTTATCATTGTTCTTTCTGGTGCATTTTTAGAGCTCCAATGGAATATTTGTGTTCGGGGTTCCTATCACATTGCTGTCTTGTTGGAAGTACCTTTGACACCTTTAAAGTGATCTTCATACAACTGTTATAAAGATTACACAGCTATTTATTAAAGATGGTACTTTATTCTTCAGAAATCATAAAACAATAACCGACTTAAATGTAAACTTTTAACTTTCCTTTTTTATCGCTATCATTCCCTGATATGATGAGTTTAGCACTTAATGTCATAACCAATACTGTCTTCTTGCTATAAATAACTATAACCCAGTTCTATACCTACTGTTGTTGGCAGTTCCACAGATTTCTATAAATTTTTAGCATATATTTAACCAATATTGGCATTCTCACAGAATTTCCAGAGGAACCAACCGAATGCTCATAGAAAGGATTGTGCATACTGTGATAACCATTAGCACACTGGTCTTTACCACTGTGAGAACAAACCATACGAGCATCCTATTTAACAAATGAGCTATGTGTATCTCTGACAAAGGTGCTTTATCTGAAGGAAGATTAGTATGACTTTATTTTCAGTTACAGAATGGCATAAATGAAATTCTTCCTTAGTTTCAGGAGATGTGCCAAGAATAGCATTGTGGTTTATATGCTACATTCACAGAAATAATCAATGCCCTTTGTTCTGTTAATCGAATTGGCACATTATTGTGACAGGTTGTCTAGAGAAGTCAATAAACATTTTTTTCACACCATAAAGGAATGACAGCGAAAGCTACATGCATAGAAGTGATATCAAATTCCTTTCCTGTGAATAACAGCATCCCCAAAAGCAACATTGTTGCTAGATTGCTGTTTATCTACTTTCAGCAATGTACCGTGAAGTTCTGAACTGTGATTTGGATATTAACATCGAATTCTGATTCAGATAAGACTGGGCTCATTCTGACACAGAGCAAAAGCGAAATGATAATAGCGAGGGCTGTAGATCCTCCATAACCTGATGGCTGCACACTTGTGGATTGTAATTAGAATGATGTACAATAGCTGTCAAGCCAGTTTGCAAAGGCTGCATTTTGCTTTGGTCTGACTGTCAGAACTATAAAGACAGAGGTCTGCCTAAGGTGCTGCTCTGATAACATCCAAAGCACCTGTCACCCTGAAATGCTCACGCTACTGAAAATCATGGATTTTGTTATCATGGCAGCTCATTTCTCATGATGCTATCACTGAAGGAGAAACACTGCTAGCAGGTGAAAGCCAACATTTTAAAATGGATTATGAAACACAGAATTTAGGGCTGTATCTCAGAGGTTATCCTGTCCAAACTATATGGAAATAAGAATCCCTTTATAACAGTCCTAACACATGGTCATCTGGCTTCCACCTTCCACTTTGGGACAGTTTTAGTGCTACTGAAGGTTCTTTTTACATTCAACTGAAATCTGTCTTTCCTATAAGTAAATAGGGTTTTCTCTCTTCTACTTTTAAACCTTTGTAGATCTAATATACCATGTGCCACCCACAAGTCTTCTTTTTAGCACCTCTCTTAAGGTTAGTATTCCTGACACTATTCTCACTGAATTATGCCTTACTTTCAAATTCTGTATGCTACCCAGTATTGTCATGGAGATGCCATCCAGCATCAACTCAACTGCACTGTGAATGGCCATCTCTCAGAATCTGTGCAAGAAGCCAAGAAGAGGACAAACCAATGACCAGCTGAGCGCTCCACTAAATGTAGGCTGACTGATAAATTCCTTGTGATCCAAAGGATCTCTTTATATCTACCTTTTCCTTCCCATCACAGAATCCTGGACCTAGAACGAGAAGGGATCTTAGGGGCAATCTAGTCCAACTCCTTTTACAGCTGAAGAAATCGAGGCCCGGAAGGGTTCTTTTGACTTGTCAGTGAAAATGGCAGGATTTGAACCCAAGTCCTGTGACTCCCAAACCAGTGCTCTTTCCTGGGCTTTGAGGCCTTTCTGAAGAGTTTAACTGTTTTCAAAATTTCATTCTTGAGAACTTCTAATCCCTCGTAGGCTCACTGTCCTTGTGGATGTTCAGCTTATGGTACCATGGTTCATCCCATCTATGCTTTCTTTTTTCATCTGGCTCTTTCCTATCTTTCCTCTCTCTATCACAAATTCTAAAGTAGACTGGTCATTTCATCTTGCTATTTGTAATCCAACAACTCCTTCTTACTGACAAAAATCTGGTACAAAATAACAATGTCCCTTATCGGTTCTTCTGCCTTTTGAAGAAATTAAGGCATGTTAAGAAATTTTTAACTGCTTCTCTGTAGCAAAGAAAGTGCTTTAGCTGATGTCCAGATAATTGAAACCTTCCTCCCCAACACTATTATAGTATGCTTTTGTGCCAAATCCTTCCTTCCTTCCCTCCTTCCTTCCTTCCTCTCCCTCCCTCCTATTCACTACTCATTATCCTTTTCCTTTTTAATATGACAATGTGATATAGTGGACAGAGGGCTAGCCTTGAAATGAGAAATATCTGGATTCAAATCTTGCTTCTCATGCATAGGTGAGTCACTTAACTGCTTGGTATGGAAAGCAACTCTCTAAGGCTACAAGTAATAGAAATATTATAAATATCCATGGGATTTCTTCACAGTGATAAAACCATAGGTCTGGACCAAAAAATCCAAAACACATTCTAGCCAGTAGGCTTGTCCCATCAAAGTTTGAGTGATATCTAGGAGATTAAATTTGCCTTGTCGTATTAGGATCTCCTTATCACCTCATTGTTACCCATGTGATTTGCATTTGTGCGTGTATAGACAACCAAGGCCAAGGGTTTTATTGCCTGCTCCTTTCTTGGGTTTTGGTTTGCTTTAATCCCCAGATATCTCTACCACTACTCTTCTACCCACATTGTAGCCATGCTTTATGATGTCTAGCGTGGTGGATACACATACGTAGTTTTATTTATCTCCCTCCTTTTGCAGCTTAAAGTCCTTATGAACTGGTTATAAGACTAGGCAAAGAAATATTTTACCATCTCTTGTTAGGAGTGCTTCATCACCAGCCGGAAAGAGTTTGTCATTCCTGTATTTTAAGCTATGGCCCAGATATCCAAGTACTATTCTCAGATATCGTCTTATTAACCAGCCATTCCATTATTCAATCTGCTTTTCTCTTTTGAACCCTTTGCTTGGTTGATAGCACTGATAAAAATACCACTCTTCTGCTTCTTGGCCAGGACTTCACAGTTTTGAGCAGTACTTTCCAGATGTTTTCAAGAAGTATATATAACGTGTGCCTATCTGAAAGCACAGTAAATTGGTAATATTCATCAAGTCTGATGAATCTTGGGAGGTGTTCTGTCATATCCTTGATGCATGCATGTCCCCAAATGATGGCAGACTTCAATCTTATTATTACCATCAGGTTTACAAACAGTTACTTAGTCCTCCTCACCAAGAAGCTATCAAACCTCATTACTCCTCTTTTTTTCCTCTAACTTTAATTCAAGATCTTTTACCTGACATCACCTATGGATCTATTTTATGACATCTTGGAGGAAAAGTAACTATGGCTTAGTTCCCAATGTCCAGTGATCCTTCTCTCCTTTCTCCTCTCTGACGATACCCCTTCTATCTCTTCTGATGCTTTTGCTTCTTTGTTTACACACTGCATCCTTTCCAGCTTTTTTTTTTAAAGAAACACATTATTATTCCTGACAATCTGGAAAGCAGAGAGGCATTCCTCAAACTACTTTACCTTTTGTTCCAGGTAGGAAAACCACCCTACATCCTTTTTACATGTACTTGGCTGATGCAGAAGTATGATTATATATTCTAGTGGTCCAGGAATCCTGAGATTCCTTAAGGCCCTTTCAGGGGATCCCTGAGGTCAAAACTGTTTTTCATATGATACTAAGATATTTTGATTTCTAATATGGTAACTATCAATAGATATATCCCACATAACAAAAGCTTCGGGTCCTCAATAATTTTTAAAAGCACAGAGTTTGAAAACCTCTGACATATTCCATG
Organism: Notamacropus eugenii; assembly: GCF_028372415.1. NCBI lineage: Eukaryota > Metazoa > Chordata > Mammalia > Diprotodontia > Macropodidae > Notamacropus > Notamacropus eugenii. Next base: position 344,616,601 of record NC_092876.1, read on the forward strand.
CAGGTTACTGCACAATTATGTCTACTGTATATAGTTGCTGGAAATCCTCTGTTATCTTTTCTAGAGGCTACCCTGCAGAATTTCTCTCTTGTATAGGTGTTCCAGCTTACCAGTGTCTTTCCTAAAATCTAATCACACCTAAGACTGAAGAAGTAAGATCAGGATCACAATACAATTTCACATGTCGTTCTCATGGGTAGCTAGCTGTACAATGAATACATAGAACCAAGAAGTTGGATCAATTACAAAAACACTGTCCATTTAAGCATACAAGCAATGGCTAGAGCATATAGATGGAGCAAAGCTTCTGAAATGTAACATTAGTGGATAGGGTTTATATTGGTCTTGAAGCAGTTTCATTGAACTGTCGGGTCTTATGAATGGGTCTATCACAATCTGCACAAAAATTTCCTGTGGTCTGCTCTTGTGGTACATTCTCTCTCTCTACATGTTATTGTATGTCTCATTAAAAGATAGAGGTAACCTATCCTTAATCATGAGAGATGGTAATTAAAATGCACTTAATAATTTTCACAACACACAACAGGGCCTATCTGGGGAGCATTACATAAAGAGAGCAGAGAAAGAGAGAAAACAGGACAAGGAGGTGCTAGGTCAATAGCAGTGGTAACATGACACGTCTTCAAATGGCTTTAAGACCAGATTGTTGTCCCACTGATAGAGGCAGTCACCAACTACAGGTTCAGTCTGTGTTCAATGTTTTATTCAGCACTAATGACTCCTAGATAGGTTAGCCACTCACTATCAACCTTCCAGGTGAGGAAATTTAGCCACTACATATAGAGTAAGTTCATCTGGTGTAGGAAAGTAGGAAGGGAGAGGGCAGAGTGAAGGAAGACTGAAAAAAATGCTCTTGACACTTGGGAGCAACCCTTGAGTCCTTAGAAGTGAGGGAGGGGAAAGAAAGTTACTTAGAAAACTTTTGTCACTCGCTTTACCTTAAGTACAGACACCACCTCTTTCCACTCCACCTAAGCAGTGAATATCAACATTTATTCCCTTTGAAAGCATCATCTTACCATGTGGAATTGTGGTCTGGAAAGGACGGCTTGGACTTTTCAGGTTCCACAGAGTCAAGCTGCCATCTGAATGGCTGCACATGAACTGTTTGCCCTCATGATGCCAATCAATTGAATGAATAGCCTAATGAAATAACAGTTAGAGTAAACAAACAGGTTACAAAGGCAAATTATCCTGAGGGGGGAAAAACTGTACAAAGTATGTAAAAATTTTGTATTGCAATTTTCTAACCCTTAAGTCTAAGGCCATTTTATCAGAAATCTTCAGGGAAAAGTCCTTCATATTTTTATGAAGGAGTAAGATAATCAATTTCCCTTTTCTATTGGAATAGCAGTAGAAGTATGTTCTTTGTACTTCTTGGAAGCAATCTGCTATAGTGAAAGGAATGCTGGACTTGGAAACAGAAGAAACCTGACTTGGAATCTCACCTGTGACACTTGACCATGAGCAAATCACTTAACCTCTTTGACCTAGGCTATGAACCTCATCTATAAAATGGAGATAACATCTGTATTTCCTACTTCACAGCTTTGTCATGAGGGTCAAAAGGGATAATATCTGTAAAATGATTCATGTAAATTCAAAGCACCGAATAAACGCCAGCTTGTATTGTTATTAAAAAAGGCCTGTTGTATTTTGTGAAGCTCCTGGAGGGCAGTATCAGCTTATAATCTCATTTGCAAAACAAATTTATGAGTTTGAAAAACTAGCGTGTGAAGTATAATTTGGATATCATACCACAGGAGAAGATATATTCATCAATGAATATTTACGGAGTGCCGGCTGTACTCTACCAAGTTGGCTTAAAAACCACTCTTGCCTTCTAGGAACTAGTAACCTGGTTACTGATTGACAGAGTAGACAAGAAAAACTGGGGTGACAGGACAGTGATATGACAACATATAGAATTCATCCGTGAAATATTATTCAGGGTGTCCCAAAAGACTCCAAGGCTTAATAACATAAAACTGTGCCTTTGGACTTTTGGACCACTGTACATAGTAGTACCTCCTCTATATGCAATTCAGCTATTCAGCAACTTCACCTATATGGAACACTGATGAGAACTAGGAATTAAATAAAAATGGATTCTGAGGTACCAAAACGGATATCAGAAAATACATGCAATAAATTCCCTAGACTTTATTCAGGAGAGATTGCTTCAGACTGTCACTGTGAAACTTATTTACTATTCTGGACCTTCTTTTTTCTCCATCTATACTATTTCACTTGGTGATCTCATCAGCTCCTGTGGGTTCAACAATCACTTCTGTCTAGATGATTCTCAGACCTATTTATCCCACCTTTCTCTTGACCTCCAATCTCATATAACCAACAGCCAGTTTGATACCTTTGGAATGGATGTCCCATGGATATCCTAAACCCAGCAAGTCCAAAATAGAATTCATTATCTTTTCCCTCAAACCTTCCCTTCTACCCAACTTCTCTATGACTGTGGAGGGCATGCATGTCCAGTTTCTCAGTTGCCCAAGCTTGTAAACCCACTGACTCCTCACTTGCAATGACCCCACATATGTAAACTGTTGTTTCTACCTTCAGAACATGTCTCATACGTATACTCCCTCACAACTCACAGTCATCCTGGTGCAGGCCCTCATCATTTCAGGCCTCGAGTGTTACAATAGTTTTCTGATTGACTGATTTCATTGCCTAAAATCTTCCTACTCTAGTCCATCTTCCACTCCAATGCCAAAGTGATTTTCCTAAAAATTAGGTCTGACGAATTCATTCATCCTCCTCCCCACAAAAAACTCCACTGACTCCCGATTGGCTCCAGGATCAAATAGAACATCTTCTGCTTGGCTTTTCAAGCCCATCACAGCCCAGCCCCTTCAAACCTTTATTCCCCTCCACATATTCTACAATTCAGTGAGCCTGGACTTCTTGTTTCTTCTGTGTCCTCACCCCAAGTCTTTATGCTGGCTCTTCCCCAGGCCCAGGATGCTCTTCTTCCTACTTCCTGCACTCCTACCCCGCTCCACACACTGCTAGTTTCTTCCCTCTAAAGGCACATTCCATTAACACTACATATATCTTATAAGTAAATAGTTGCTTGCATGTTATCTCCTCCATTAGAATATGAGATTCTTAAGGACAGGTACTTTGTTTTTACCTTTCTTTGCATCCCTAGTGCTTGGCACAATGCCTAGAATACAATAGGCACTTATTAACTGACTGAATGATTAATTCTCATAAATCAGTTTTTCTGGTGTCTTAACCTGTTGCTGATTAGAAGCAATAAACTGCAGATTAGAAGGGAGCAGAGGGGCTGTTATGTGCAGGTGTTCTGACAGCAATAAGGGGGTGATAGCTTACAGTTTGAAAATAAGGAAGGAGACAGAAAAGAAAGTACAGACAAAAATACTTAAAAAAGAAATATGGCAGTTGGAGCCATTTAGAGTAGGTCCAAAGACCTGGATAGCTCAATTAGTATCAAGTTATAAAAAGCCAAATATTATAACTGAAGTTGAAAATATTAAAAATTAATATTTTAATTTAATTAAATTAATAATTTATTTAATGAAATAAAATTTAAAATTTCGTTTAAAAATAACAGGGAAGTGTGCAATATTCCTTATAATATTTCCATTTAAAATTGTTCCAATACATTTCTGATGCTTAAAGGAGAAAACATTTTGTTAGACCATTTCACTATCTAAAATGGCTTAATCCTTGAGGATTTTAAATGCCAATATACCATTTTGATCTAAATAAAGACCACACCCTTCAGATGAGATCTCTTTGAAAGGAAGAGACTCAGATATAGCAATACATGTACTGAAAAATAATACAGAGCTACTGAGTTAAAAATCAGTGTGCTAGCGTTCTCTCCCCATCCCCTTTTTCTTTCAGTAAAAATAACGTAAGTGGCAGGACCAGGAATATAGGTCTTTTGTGTCACAAATTCCCTTTGTAGCCAAATCCTGAGGGAAAGTCTCAAACCAATACTTCAAAGCAGATGACAGTAACTGGAGCTCTGAGAGGTTTTACATCAAAGGCTTATTGTCTTGTGACTTGAGGACCTCTTATCACATTCCAGCTTGCTCCCATAATCCACAGACAATTGGAACAATAGGAGTCCCTGCACCTATGAGGTTCTCAACATCCTCAACAAGAATAGACAGGACAGTCCCTCTGGTCTCCAAACCCTATGGAAGGACATTTGCCCAAAAGTTATTACTGCTTATACAGGAAGAAATAAGAAGGATGGAACTCTAAGACCATGCTATAGCAGAGATGTGTTATGCTGACCTTATCTCCTAAACCAAAAATCATAGGATCATAGATTTAGAGCTAAAAGTGACTTTAGAGGTCATTTTGATCTTTTCATATGAGAAAAGTAGGCCCAGAAGGCTTGTGACTTGCCCAAGGTCACCCAGGTGGTTAACAGAAAAGCCAGGGCTTGAATCCAGACCCTTGCACTCCAAATCTAGTGGGGTTTTTTTTCTATTGTACCTCTCTGCCTCCCAAGAGGCCCTGCTATCATAGCACTTTACAATGTCATTGAATTCTTCTGAAATAAGACCACTATAAAGATCACCAATATTCAAGATAGATCTTACTCTGCCTCAAATAGCTTTGCTCATAATAACTAATAATGGGGAGTAGTTATGAATAGGGAGGTCTCAACTCCCTATAGGCAAATGTCTGAAATTGTAAGTTAGAGATGAGTTGCCAAAATGCATCAGTGGAGGATGTTTCCATACTGAGAGCTCCCCACAGTGATCCACACACACACACACACACACACACACACACACACCCATTAGGATTGATGATCCTGGTAGCTTCTCAGTCACTATGGGGCTTCTTTTCTGGGAGGCTCCATGCATGGGAGATGTATCCAACTGGCCTCCTGTTAAAACATTCGAAGGACCAAGCCTATCAGATAACACAAAAGTTTTCTGAGTTCTTCAAGGTATTCCTAGTCGCTGCACAACATTACTGTTCTTTTTCAATGCATTCCCTCAGAAGACAATGGTTGTTCCTTAATTGTCTCAGATTCCTTCTCCCTCTCCTCTCTGTGCTGCTGCTGAGTCCCTGATCCTTCTTCTCTAATTTTGGGGAGACTTCTTTCCTTTTCTTTGTGCCCAGTTTCCCTTCTCTTCATTGTGTCCTTCACTGCCATGTTGAACAAGCTGCTAACATTCTCGCTCCTCCTCCAATGTCCTTTCTACTATCCAACATTGCTACTATAAAAAATGTATTCCTGTGAAAATAGATGGCATGCTATTCAGAAGTGATAGTCCTGAAAGTAAGATGGAGAGTTCTGCTCGTCCAGATTTAGAGTCCCACTAAGATTTATAATTACTACTAAGTACTTGTGATTTCTATTCCAACGCACCAAATTTGAGTACATTTTAGAACAAGTTTCTCTTTTTTAACCTGTAGCATCTGTTGAGGGGTTCACTCTGTGACTATGTATTTGATCAAATCTAAATGGTCCTGAACAGCGACAGGGCCAGTTACATATATAGGTGCTCTGGGGGGAATGCAGAAGAAATATAAAACATTAACTCTTTCCTCAAGAAGCATGAAATTTAGCTGGTGAGACAAACGCTACAGCAGAGAAATGCAGTATATAATGGAATTTAATTGTGTGATATAAATGTTAAATGGTGAAGGAATCCAGATAAGTCAAAGAATAAGAAAGCAGGAGAGGGTTTGTGAAAGGAATAGGGTGTGAGCTGGTCCTTAAAGGATAGGTCATATCTGCTTAAGTGGAGAGTGAGGCACTTTAGACAAAGGGAATAAATAACATTAGTGACAGGAGAGAGGGAAATCTCACTAGTAGAGAAAAACAGTCAACTTTTCAAAGAGCTTAATTAACCTGGTCTTGGCCCTCTCCTAATCAGGGACCGTTACAATACCAGGGACCCATTACAACTGACTAGCTTTCTAAACCAATGTCACTCAACACAGACTAAGAAACTCACCTAATCATCCTCCAGGAAGACAAGGATAGAAGAAGTTCCAAGGTTTATACAGTGACTAAAACTCTAACAAAAACACTGGGGGTCTAGGATCTTGCCTAAGGGTTTTAGTTGTAAAATCACCTGCAAAGAGTATTATGCCAGAAGCTTTTGCAGTAAGTAGAATGATTGGAACTGAGAAACTCAAACCCTTTCTTGATGCTTATTACAAAAACCATCCCACCTATACTGGCTATTAGTGGCACTAATGCTCTTCCAGTTACCTGGCATCAGGATCTAGAAAGTTTTACAGATGATAACTTAGAGATACAGATAATCTGGGACTCAGAGATCAGGAGTGGGCAGAATGTTAACAGTTTGCATCTATGACTACCAATTAGCAGCTTTCAGAGGCTTTATACATTCATCATAGATATTTCAGCAATAGCAGATCACAGGCCCTTGTACTTTTACACCACAAAGAAGCCTGCATCTAGGTTGTGAAGGGCCTAGGATATGTTTTTGCAAAGGAATCTCAACTAGAGATCTGGAACCTATGATGGATATGAATAGGTGGTCATAAGGTCAAACTATTAACACTTTGCAGCATTTGAACTCTTGAGCCTCTGAGTACCTGGAAGAATCTGTAGTTCCTAACAATATGTAACTGGAAGAATGTTAATGCCACTAATAGTCAATGAAGTTAAAAAGGAGAGTCTTCTTTTTGAAAGAGAAGATAATGTGATCTGTTTGGGGTAGGATATTTATATGGAATTGGCAGGTGGCTGAGAAGTCAAAATTAGATTTACAGATTTTGGAGCCACCAATGACTTCAATAGGAAGCTAGACTGACCAGTGCATAAAGTGCTGACCCTGGAGAAAGGACTCATTTTCCTGAGTTCAAATCTGGCCTCACACTAGCTGTGTGACTCTGGGAAAGTCACTTAACCCTACTTGTCTCAGTTTCCTCATCTGTAAAATGAGCTGGAGAAGGAAATGACAAATCACTCCAGTGTCTTTGCCAAGAAAACCCCAAATGGGATCATGAAGAGTCACATACAACTAAAAATACACAACAGCAGGATGAGTTCAATAGTTTGGGTACAAATACCAATTATCTGAGGGCTAGCACAGGTGCAGAATCTGTTCATGCAGTTGTGTCAAAAAAAAAGGAACGAATAGACAAAGATAACAGCTGAGATTCCTAGCAAATCTACAGTTTAGTTATCCCTTCTCCCTGACTTTCATTATAGACCCTGGATAGTTACTGCATTTGTTTGCCTTGAAGTAGTATATCTACTTTACATAGCCTCATTAAAGACCTTTGACCTCTATTCTGTTTTATATCCTATGGACTAGGAGTATCTGCTGGCAGCTGTAGGACTTAAATAGGAAAAATAAGAAACACGGAGCAGAAGGCTAAGTACGGAACTTTAAGGTAAGAAGAGGAAGAAAAAAAAGACCAGGGAAAGAATAAGTAGAATGAGATTCAAAAGAGTATAGAGTTACTGAGTTGAAGGAAGAGGACATTCAACAATGTAAAAACTAACAGAATAAAGATGGAGGAAAAGCTTCATGGATTAGGAAATAAGGTGGTTTTTAAAATGGAGTTTTCAGGGAGTTAGGGAAATAAGACAAATTGAAAGGGACTAAGAAAAAGGCATCAGGTGTAGACTACTGACCTGAGAACTTTGATCATGAAAGGGAAGAAAAAACAGTGGCATACAGAATGTGCCACTGGTTAGGTAAAAAGATTTTTGTGTATCTTCCCCCACAGACTTACCTAGTTAGAAGGTAGAGGATAAGGGAACTAGGAATAAAGAGGGAGAAACTGAAGGATGCTGGGGAGGGAGGAGATAAATGGGTAAGACTGGTTAGGAGTCAAGGGAGAGTGAAATCAAGAGCACAGGAGAAAAGATTGACCCTAACAAGGGAGCTTTTTTATATTACTTAAGGAAAAGATAAGACGGAAGCAGAAATACAAATACACCTAGATAGGGAGCCTGCTAGATAAAATGACAAAGGTAGAAAATGCCTTGGACGGAAAATTAGGAGACTTGGCTATTCTTCTATACCTAGTCCTAGGTACCAATAGGTCACTGCATACTCTTTGTCGTCTGATCTGGCTGGGTTTCATGTGCAAAGTGAAGGTGTTGGACTAGTAAGACCTCGAAGTTCTCATCAGACTCTAAAATTCTACGATTCTCTCTCTTGAAAATAAAGGATGGGCTTCTAGGATTGGGGAACTGAGAGATTTATAGGTTTGGAATATCCATTGTGAGAACTGTACCAGAAAAATTACCAAAACAATGAATAAAAACTGTTTACTGTTGTGTCCCATTTTATACCTCTTATTTTTCCTTTCCATCTTCCCACTTTTTCATAATCTGGTATATGTGTGTACATATTTTTGTAAAATCTTCCCCCAAAATTTAGTCATCCATTGGTACCTGAATCAGGGGAAAGGTCCCTGATGAAGACTGTAGTCCCTGTAGTTACCAAAGTATTAGGGTTCACCAACACTCCTTATCAATCTGCTCCTCTCTCAGATGGTTACAGCTTGTCTACTAACCTGTAGTTATATACCTATGCTTTCTTGGCTGACTTCCCTTAACTGTGGCTCTTTAAATGACTTTGAGGATCTACAGTCTTGATTTTATTTGAATCAGTCTTGTTGATGCCCATATTCAGCAACATAATTGGGAATCACATTCTAATACCAAATGACTCCTGTCTCAAAATTCTGTTACAGAGGTCAAATTAGAATTACTATACTGCTTTCTTCTCTGGCAGAGCTCAAGAACCTGATTCACGCAAGAGGAAGATGGCAGCAGCTAACTGAAATGTTCCATAAAACTTCTAATTCAGAGAATGAAGTGGGAGCTATACTTCATCAGTAACTTAGTGAATCATGTAAACCCAATCGAGAGAAGTTTCAATGTGCAAAAACAAAAGGCCTGCATGAACTCCATGACTCTTTTTTAATTTTTTTTTTTGGCCTTGTTTTGAGGCATTCAGGTGGCAAAGAAGATAGAATGTTGGGCCTGGGCTCTAGGAGACCTTAGTTCTAATCCAGCCTCAGCCACCTATTAGTTGTAAGACCCTGGGCAACTAAATCAATTAACCACTATCTGTCTCAGTTTCCTTAACTGTAAAATGGGAATCATAATAACACCCACCTCTCAGGGTTGTTGTGAGGATCAAATGAGATGATATTTGCCTGGCATAAAGTAGGTGCTTGGAATCCTCCCCCCTCCCATTTTGTTTTTTTTCTTTCTGTTTGAACAAGGGAAAAATATGTATAAACTACTTACAAGCACCACTTTCTACATGAAGACCTACTTGATGCCCCACAACTGCTACTGCCCCTCCTAACTACCTTGTAGTTATTCTCTTTGGATGTATTCTACACATACTGACAAGTATTTCTTTTCCTTCAGAAGACAAGTTCCTTGAGCACAGGGTTTGTTCTTTGTATTTTTATTTTTAGTGTCTAGCATAATATCTGGTACATAGTAGATGCTTAATACGTATTTACTGATTGGAGGCTGAAGTTTTTTCTGTTCTGATAATAAAGGTTGAAAACAGGGAACCGTGCCTGAATTTATATACTCTCATGAAAAGAGCTGAAGAGCTAAAATTTTGCTCTAACAAGGGGCACATGCTTTGCATGATAGAAATTCATCTAAAAGGAGACTCTCAATGTAAAGATTAGCTAAAATAAGCCTAAAAGAAGTATCATCCCCAACAGGCACAGCCCAGGAAGGGAGAAAATTAAATAGTCAATGATTATAAGCAAAGGTTAGTGAAAAGAATTACTGTTTTTATTTAGGTTTTATTTCTTTCTAAATCTTGCTACAGTTTTTATTTCTGTTTTTATCCTAGAAAAGAAAAGGCACAGTGGAGTCATGATCATTTTTTTCAACTATCTGAAAGGCTGTCTTGTGAAAGAGGAATTAGCCTTCGTTCATGTAGCTTCAGAGAAACAAACGAAGATCAGTAAGTAGAAATTACAAGGCAGCAGATCTGAGCTTCACAGAAGAAAGAACTTTCTAATACTGAGAGCTATGCAAGAAAGGAACGTGCCTTTTTTAAAACAGTGAGCTTCCTATCAGTAGAAGTATTCAGTTAGAGTTCAGTCACTGAGATCTGGGCAACTGATGTTTGTCACATGACACAAGATTTACTTCCTTTTAAATTCATATAGAAGCTTCCTCTTTGGTGGTCCAAAGAGGAGACTAACCAATAACTTCACTTCATAGCAGGCCTTTTTAGAAGGCAAGATTCAGGGTGAAGCCAAGACGGTGGAGTAGAAGCACAACCTGCTCGAGCTCTCCCCCAAAAGCCATTAAAATGACTCTAAACAAATTCTAGAGCAGAAGAAGCCACAAAAATGACAGAATGAAACAGATTTTCAGGCCAAGAAAGCCGGGGAGGCTGACAGGAAGGGTCTATCACACTGGGCTTGGAGCAGAGCGCAGCCCAATGTGGGCTGTGTGGCACAGACAGTCTTCAGGGCTATATCACAGACAGCTGCTGTGGTTTCCAGATTTCTCAACCCACAAATGCCAAAGACAGCTTCAAAGGTCAGTGAGAAAGCTCTTTCACCTGGGTAAGAGGGAGCCCCGGCCCAGGGCAGCTGCAGCAACTATGAAAACAGCATCCACTTCTGGAGCTCTCAGCCTACAGACCCTGGGGGATTTGAGCAGCTGATCTGGGTCTCAATCCTGAATGGCAGTCCTGAGGTGAGGAGGAGTGCTGGTGTGGCAGAACTGGTGGCAGCTGTGGAGAGGGATTCTTACTCGTGTTCCAGGGCAGAAAAGAGTGCTTGTGGTTGGTTGCTTCACAAATCAGAGTATAAGCCAGGAGAGGAGTAAATACCTCTCCCCTGACTATGCCACTTTGGAGGAATTGAGAACTTGTAGGTCCTTAGAGATATCTTGGAGAACAGCTGCACAAAACCTCTGAAGCCTAGGGTAGTATACCCTCCACTTGGCAAAGGACTCAAAAGTCAAGTAATTGGCTGGGAAAATGCCAAAAAGGGGGAAAAAATAAGATTATAGAAGGTTATTTTCTTGGTGAAAAGGTATTTTCTTCCATCCTTTCAGATGAGGAAGCACAAACCATACAATCAGAGGAAGAGAGCAAGATCAAGGTTCCTACAACCAAAGTCTCCAAAAAATATGTAATGGTCTCAGGCCATGGAAGAGCTCAAAAAAGATTCTGAAAAGCAAGTAACAGAGGTGGAAAAACTGGAAAAAAGAAATGAGGTGAGGCAAGAAAATCATGAAAAGTGAGTCAACAACTTGCTAAAGGAGACCCCAAAAATGCTGACGAAGTTAACACCCTTACAAATAGATTATGTGTGTGTGTTTGTCCTTCATTGCTGAAGAAGACCATGCCATCAGAGAAAGAATGATGACTTGCACATGACTTTGATTTGAGTGAGGGAGGGCTGTGCAGGTCACCAGCCTCATTTCTCCTCCAGAGCCATTTGAATCCAGTGACCAGATATTCCTCAGGATGACTGGAGATGACCCAGGATGAGGCAATTGGGATTAAGTGACTTGCCTAAGGTCAATTTGAACTCAGGTCCTCCTGACTCCTGCACTGGTGCTCTATCCACTGCACCACCTAGCTGCCCTAAGGGGAAAGGGATAAAATCAGAAACAAACACTATTGTAGGAGGACAGATACAGGAAGAGAATTGAATAAATGGAGGCCAGGACAGGACAGAGGGAAATGGGGTTAGTCTTTCACAACATAACTATTATGGAAGTGTTTTGCATGGCTACACATGCAAACCTATATTTAATTGCTTGCTTTCTCAATGAGGGTATGTGGAGAGAGAGGAAGGGAGAAAATAAAGAAATCAAAGCTTTAATAATGAATGTTAAAAATTATTTTAGTTTGCAACTGGAAAACAAGATGTACAAGCAATGGGGTACAGAAATCTATTTTGCCCTACAAGAAAATAGAGGGGAGGGGAATTGAAAGGGGGGGGTGATAAAACGGAGGACAGACTAGAAGGAGTGGATGGGGTATGTGTTGTTCTGGAGTGGGGGGTGAAGAGAGACAGGGGAAAAGTTCTTGTGGAAGTGAAATATTGAGAACTGAAAAATAAATAAATTTTAAAAAACAAAGGCAAGATTCATGTCTGTCAGTTGGGGCTCTGGGCTCCTCATCAACAAACTTGGGACCCAGAATCTGGGAATTATTAAATCCACAGGAGCAGAGTAACTTGGAGTGATGACTGGCTTAAGCTGGATAGGCTGGCCTTTAACCTCTAATAACTCCATAAGACTAATGAGTAAAAAATGAGGTGATGTGTGTCAAAATGCTTTCTAAACTGTAGACCATTATATACAAGTAAGTTATTGTATGTAGTGAAACAACTCCCCACCCCCCAGTGAATTTTGAGTCAGTTTCTAGATTCAATTGCGTGTCTTCTCCTTATTGTTTGTGTGACCTCTGTCAAGTCATTCAATTTCTCTAGGTCTCAGTTCCTCACATGTAAAATAAGGGTGTTCGAGTAGACATTGAAGATATCTTCTGATCCTAAGTCTATACTTCTGTGATCTATGGCTAATAAAGAGTGGTTAACATTACTTGGAATAATACCCATCCTCTTAACAGAATTCATTCTATATGATAGACACTTAATGTTTGCTAAATGAATGACATTTTAACATTTACATTTTTAAAAAGATAAAGCATAAATGTTCGGATCATTCACGTTAAATTTCTACCTCTTTTACTTATCCATTAGAGAGAATCTAATCCAGTGATTACGGCATTCAAACCAAATGTGGCTCGTTCATATATAATCACTGGTTTTTTAAGACCTCTGATTTATCTGTTACAAAAATTAAATTACACTGCTAAGTCCCAACAAAGACTGAAAAAAACCACGTCTTGCATGAGAAGCTGGACAATCTGTGTGCTGATTGGCTTTGCAGCTCTTCAGAAGCTGCACTTATCAACCCCTCTCAACCCCCAAACCTCTCTTCTAAGCTGCAGGGGCCCAAGCAGGGCTGGGAGGAGAGAAGTGATTCTTCATCTTTTCCCAGTTCCCTCAGGGTGAAAGGTAGGGATGCATGGTCATTGACCCTGCTGCCACCACCATCCCCTCTTCCACTGCAAGGCTCTTGCGGAATACCCACAGTAAAGGCACCACTCTTTCTTACCCTTCCCTCCTTTTATTCCTCCACTGCTCTGTGTCATGATCCACAGCAGTCCCAGGGACCTGGGTTGCCTATCTACTCCTTCTTAACTCAGCCTAAGATAGCACAGTGCTCCGGAAGAAACTTCTTCAGTGACGGTAGTGAAGAGTTGAGAGAATAGCTCTGATCTCCACCTGTTCTACTCTCCTGCTGCTCCCTTCCTCAGCTTTGCACCACAAGCCTTGTTTTCACCAAACTTATGTTTCAAAGGGAACACTATATATCAAATAGCATAATAATTTATTAATGCAGGGTCACTTACATTTTATTTTGGCGGTATTCACATTTATTTTAAGTTTCCTATTTGGTCTTTGTCAGTCACATTATTTTATGTATGGGAGAGTAGGTGTGACATTTAGTGGGCACACATCGGTGTGATTCTTTTGTCTAACGGCTCTAGATGCAAATGGGGCTCTAGATGACAAAACTCTTCTCTAGTCATTGTGCCTTTGTTATCCTACTAACCTGGAAGCAGGCATCCATATTGTAAACATCATACTAGGATAAACTAACAACTCTAGAACAGGAATTCTTCACTTGGGGTCCATTAACATTTTCAAACACATGTTGACAACTGTGCTTTGATAGAATTGGTTTCCTTTGTAATCCTATGTATTTTATTTTATGCATTTAAAAATATTCTGAGAAATGATCCATAGGCTTCATCAGACTGCCAAAGGGGCCTATGACACACAAAAAGTTAATAATCCCTACTGGAAGGTCTAGGGAGTAGGCTTACAAATTCAACTTTTTAAATTGATAATCAATTAGAAATGTTCAACTGTTAATAACTATACTTTGGTCAAAGCATAGGTAAGATCAGCTAAAGAAACTCCCCTGCTTTGGCCCATGAAATCCTCAGAATTAAGATGAATAATTCTAGCTGCTAGTATCAGTCTCTATGATAGTTCCTAATTTATATAAAAATTTAAGGATGTGATCTGGGATATTAAAAAATTGGCTGCATATGTAAGGCATGCCCCTAAATCAGGTGTTCTTTTTCTCATGCCAAGCACAAATAACTGATATTTAAGAGAGAAAACACTTCACAGGTGAATATTCATTTAAAAATAAAAACACATGTATATTATTATAACAATATGACTTATTCCATTCCTCTCCAAAGAAAAAAAATATATACGTATGTATAGAGATGCCATATGAGCAAGATTTAAAGGAACTGAAAACACATAATAACCACAGAGTAGCTTGCTGACTAATATGAACTGTCATTAATCCTTAATTAAACCTTGAGTATTAACTTACTTTTTCTTATTTCCTAGGATCAGAGGTCTTCCCAGGCTGTGCTCTTCAGGGAGATGAGATAGGAGCATCGTGACAATATCCTGCTTTAGTTTCCTCCTCCAGCTCTCTTCTCCAGCTGCTAGAGCTCTTTCTTGGCTAAAAGGTTCCCATACATGGGATTTTTATCTAGCCACTTGTCTCATCAAAGTATCAACCTCATGAGGCCCCAACACTCTCTTTGTGGCAGACAGACCAGACCAGCTTCAGGTCACTTTTATTCTTTTTGGCTAAAACTGCACTATGAATCCTAACAGAATGAACATGACATCCAGTCAGTGTCAGTGACCAGACACTTTTTCACCAATTAGGATATAATTACCTTCATTATCATAACAACTGATGCCAGCAGCCATATCTCATAATTTTTTAATCTATTATAGTAAAATTAATTTACATATATTTGCTTAAAGTCATTCATTAAGTAGACTACCAACTTTTAGCCCTGCCAAGCCATTCTTAAAAAAGTGCTTTGTTTCCTCCCTCCCCCCACCATCAATCTTCTAAAACATATCTGAAAATAATTTATCCACATATATTACAGTTTGATATTAGGGTTTCCTCATTAGAATGCATAGAAGAAATCCTAGAATAAAGACACAGGCAGCTAGGAAACAATGAAGAAGATTCTTATAGTGCTTACACCTACCCTTGAAATAGTCTTATGTGAAGTTTTGAAAGAGTCCTTAGAATTTATGAGCAATTAAAAATATAGATATTTTCAAACTCATACTTTCTCAAGTTTTCAGCTCAAAATCATTTACGTCATTTTGAATAGTTTCAGTATATTCCCTTCCCTGTTAAATGTCTACAAAAAAGGGATTTAGGATTAGGAAGACGTTCTAGAAAGCCAGCTAGGCTATTTTGAGATGGAAGCTATTTTGAGATTCTTTCCATCTTGAGTTGAAATGGAGAGCAACTGCTAAAACAGCTTTCTTCCCTCCATCCCATAAATACTTTTCCTGGCAATATTTCCTTAAAGAGTAGTCATTTCTAGGTAATAATAGCAATTCACATTTACATAGCATTTTACAGTTCATAAAGGGATTTCATTACAGCAATCTTACAAACTGTAGAGTGCAGCTATTATTCCCATCTTATAAATGATAAAACTGGATCTGAGGGTTCCTACTGCTAGGTATATTCCCCAAAGAAGACAAATATACAAAGATTCTATATGCCCAAAATATCTGTAACAGCATTTTCCCCCTGGTAGCAAAGAACTGACAGCAATCCCTCATCAGCTGCGGAATGGCTAAATAAGCGGTGCTATGTGAATATAAGGGGATATGCCCGTCCCATAAGAAATGATGAATATGAAAAATACAAAGAAATATAAGAAGACTTCAATAAACCGATGTAATATAAACATGACTACAGCAATGTAAATGGAAGGAACAACAATATTAGGCACCACAAAAAGAAACTGAACACTTCAACGATAAAGGCAAACTTACTCCCCCCCCCCCCCAGTAAAAGAGATGAGAAAACATGCCTCCCTCTTCTCTCTGCTGAGAGGGCAGCCTTGAGAATGGGTCAGCATACACTGAACCTCAGGTGATGTCTCTGTATTTGGGCCGACTCTGCTTTTTTACTACGTAGCCCCAGGGTAACAGCACCTACCCATCCTCTACACACATAAAAGGGATGGCTCTCCGAGGAGTAGAGATACATCTGGAAAGGATGATATTTTTATATCATATATAAAAAATATATCAAAAATGATATTTTTTAAATGGTATCAATAGTATTTTTAATAAAAAAAAAAAAAACCACCTCCGAACTTCAAAGAGTTCAAGTGGCTTACCCAAGCTGACATGGCTGATAAACGGCGAAATGGGAACTTAAAGTCATCTCCAGTAGTCTCTCCATTAAATAAACTAGCTTTCAGTATACAAGCATACTGTTCCCATGTTTTTTGCTTTGGTAGCAATGCCTTTTTCTCCTTTTATTTCTCTACCTATAATAGGTTATTTCTTTTTCCCCAACTATGGAGATTTCTCTTTGGTAACATCTAAAGGAGACAATAACCTGGAAATTAGGTCAGAATCAATGAAATGCCATCTCAGAGATCTGCTTAGTGCACTAACAAGAAATCTGTGCTTTTTTATCCACAACAGTCTTCTCTGGAGTCCTACTGAAACCATAACCTTCTCTGCTTAATTAATTCTGTGGTTAATTTTACAGAATCGTTATTTACTTCTCACTTTGTCTCAGGGCAGGTTCAGGTAGGTTCTGTCATGAGGACTAGTACTCATAAGGAGTAAAAAGGAGTAAAATTGTGATGGTGAACCCCACGGCTACTAATCTCTGACATCAACAGGCTCTCCAAATTCAATGAAAGTATCAGCAGCAGTGTCCCTAGCTTCTATCCCACAATATTCCCTCTGTACTCAGATACCTTGTCTTTTTCTTCAGCTCTGAATTATTACTGTGATCCAGAATAACAAAATCTGATTTTCCTCTGAAATATGTGTGAATTTTACTCCAGACCTCTTTGTACAAAAATTTTATATACCATTAGCTGGACAGAAAAGGGAACTTGCTCTTCCAGTCACTACTATAACCTTTCATCACGGCATAGATGGAACCCAAGTTTCTTAAAGGTTATGATAAAAAGAACACAGACTTTGGCAGATTCTACTATTATGGTAACACCTTGATCACTGTCCTAGTAACTGACTCTTTATGTTTTCCAAGGACCAGCCTAGTCGTAGGCTACCTATACATTTTTTCCTACTTTCCCCTCTACACAAAATTTTTATGAGAACAATCTATATATACATGCATGAATGGTATCCCTGCAAAATATATGAAGAATGAGCAGAGAGGCTTCAGCAAATGATGTTTTATGACTAAGCATATTTTTACAGTCACAAAATTTGTTCAAAGTTTGGGAGAATACAAAATGTCACTACACATAGCAAAACCCCAAACAAAAAACCACTGCACAAGACAAAACAAAACCCAAAATATTTGATTCGGCTGTGCATATCAAGTAAGATTCCTTTGAAAGATGTAACAGCAATGATAATTTTGTTAGAGGATCCTCTGATTATTGACAGCAAGGGAGGCACAAAAGAGGGGCATGCGTGGGCAGTAAATGTGTTTGCTGTGGGAACAGAAGATATAGAGAACAGCTCAAATGGAAGAATTCTACTTGGATTGTGAGGTCCTCCGATTGCTGCTGTTTGGGGATGAGATCATGCTGATTACATCAAATCCTGAAATGCTAGCTTGTCCCAGATGAACTCCAGAGTACCCAAAAGTGGGTTTTTTCCTAACTATCCACACATCACATGAAAAATCTCTATTATCCAAACTATGATATGCAGTTGGATAGACAACCCATTCTTCCAGGTCATCTTGGACATATACTGTACAGAGATGATGAACTGAGTGAAGAACTAATCAGCAGTGGAAGATCTGATCAGATTGCTTTTGGGAAATTGAGCATTTCATTTTACCCTTCAACTGCACTGTGAAGGAAAGGACCATCTTTTTAGTACCAATATTCTTCCATTAACGTTGCAAGTCATGGAATACCATAGTCTGAAGAACTAGACTTGTATCACAAATGGCAATGAAGCAAGATATGGTGGGCATGAGTAAGCTGCAATATATTACTAACAAAGAGATGCACAGAAGGATTGGTATAAAGGACATCATTAGCAGGACATGTGTCTAAAAAAGGACTGAGGTGGTTATGCAGTGAGAGCTAGGGATAAGTGATGGACATCCCGTGTATTCCATTGGTATCCATCTAACTTCAAGGCAAATGGAAAAAGGTCTTCTACACAGAATCCCTGTGGAAGATTTATGGGAATACCTAGACCAGAGTTACATACAAGAGACAGAGGAGTTTGGAACTATACAGATCCATCAAAACATCTTAATTGCCAATAGTTTAAACATATTAAAATACTTTTTAAATGCTCCTTATGGGACTACATTCTGTTGTTCAGTGAGTCAGGAAAGAGAGAAAGAAATCCTTGTCAGAGAAAAGAGGTGGTAATAATGGAATGGAAATGAGTGGGCTAGTCTTTGGGACTTAGGCCTAGTAGCAACCATGATTGGTTTGGAACTAAGGGAGTTCAGCTCTAACTGCTATGCATGGGGTGGGGAAGGAAGGGGAAGAGTATTCAGTTTGGTGCGGTGGGAATAAATGTATTACTTAAATAACAAATTATAACTCTAAACACAAAATTAGGGGAATCAAAGAATTATTATTATATAAAGTGGTTAAGTTCTATTGTACTAAGCCTGAAATAATGGATAAAGCATCGGACTCAGAGTCAAGAAGATCTGGATTCAAACCCCATCTCAAATATTTACTAACGGTGTGACCCTGGGCAAATAACCTACTCTCTCCCATGCCTCAGTTTCCTCATCTCTAGAAGGGGGAGGACTGCACCCAAAGGTCTCTAAGGTTCCATCTAGCTCTAAATCTATGATCCTATTACTATATTTCAGGTGAATTATGGGCTAAACAATTTTTTCTTGATTCTCCTAAAAACTATTTAAAATATTGGGTCAATGAGAAAATACAATTTGAGTTCCAAATGACCAATTTACAAATAACTTTTTGCGTATGAATGGAGAACTTCTTGTCTTGTGAATTTCTACATCAGTTATCACTGTACTCAAATTAAAATACAAAGAAACTATCTAACCGTTAATACTATGATTTGGGGATTAGCTACCAATTAGGGATAAGTAATATGCCTTTCAATTACTGTGGATAATCAGAGGACTATAATGTATTACAGAGGCATCCATTCATGAGTTTCATTTGAACTAGAATGCCAACTCTTTGAGTACTCCAGACCCATTATCTCTATGTTTTGTACCCCTCGCCCATACTACAGTATTAGGTATACACGATTAAAGTTTCAAATATAAACAATAACTACTAATAATTATTGTTGATTGTGTGAAGAAATATTCCTAAATTTCAGTACTGCTATATGTAATACTCTCCAAACAGTCATATCTTACAATAACAAGTGTTGGTTTTTCAGCGTAACACACATTTCTTCAAACTGGTCAACAGTCATTTTTCTCAATAATAGGAAATTGCTTACCTCATCATAATAAACTCTCAGTTCTGCTCTTTTTGATTTCAAGTCCCAGAGTACCACGGTTCCATTTTCGTAGCCTATTAACAGCTGGAAAATATCAAGAGAAACTTATTTTTTGAACTCAGTTTATTTTGAAGTCTATTAAAGATTTTAAAATATTAAAAACACACTAGAAATTAGGTTATCTTTGGGTTAGAATCTTCTAAACAATCAGAATACATATACTATTCAAATAAAAACCTTATTAAAATTTCTAATATTCAATTAGTATTTGATAAAATAAAATTTTGATTAAAATGGTTTTCAATGGAAGTTGAAACTCATGTAACAAGATTTCAACCTTCATTTTGTGGCCACATGTTATAAAATCTTTACCTCATGCTAATATACTGGATAAAATGTGTCAAATCACTTATTTTAGAGATGATTATCTATTTTGTAGAGTAATCAACTAATACTTATTGAGTATCTATCATGTACAGGAGATTGTATTAATTGCTAAGGAAGTGATAAAGCAGAATATGTACGCACTACCTCCTCTAAAGAAACTTAAAAAACAAAAAAAAAATCGATATATAAAAAGCTAAGCAACGATACAATTTAGTGGCATATGACCAATATCAAATAAATTGGCATGTTCTGCAAGAAAATATGTTCAGTAAAAGAGTTCAATAAATTTATTATGGGAGAATTGAAGAATTTCTCAGGAACACAAAGGTTTCAGGTGCATCTTGAACCTAGCATTCAGAAAGCCATCTAGAACAAGAAAGGATTATTCTAGTGTCAGGGAGGAGATGGGAACGATGTGAGTAAATGCAAAGATGGTAGGGTAAGCAAGGCATGTTGAAAAAATAACATATAAAGCAGTCCGCCTAGAGTTGAACTTCCCTACTTCATGCCAAGAACCAGGAGAAGAATTTAGAAGGGTAGGATGGACCTTAAACACCAGATAAAAGAGTTCAAAATTCCAGCAGATGAAGAACTCTTATTAATTGAGAGGCACTGGGCAAGTCATTTAACCTTTATACCTTCACTTACTGATCTGAATATTGGAATCATAATACTTCTCTACTTGCTTCTATTTTGTAAAACTTAAAGTGCTATATAAAGTGAAGTACTATTATTGAAGATTTTGATAAAAGATATGACATGATCAAAATGATAATTTAGAAATCTTAATCTGACAGAGATGTGAAAAATGCCTTGGAGTGAGAAGATACCATTAGTATAGTGGCCAGTTAGAGAATCATTACAATAGTCTAGGCAAGAAGCTATAGGAACCTGATTTGGGCATGAAATAGTTGGGTAGAAATTAATCAATAAGACATAGTGAATATGGGAGTCAGAAGGGGGGAAAGTCAAAGATGACTGCAAAGTTTTGACCTTAAGTGACTAGGATAATAAGTATACCAATGCCAAAAACAAAAAGGTAGGAAGCAGAAAGAACTTGTAGAGGAAGAATAGGGGATTGGGAAATCAGTTTTAGACATAGTTTGAGGTGGTATGAGACAGTCAAATGGAAATGTCCAATAGGCAGATGGAATGGGAGTTTAATAAAAAAGACACACAGATCAAGAACTGTGGACTTGAGAGTCATCTACATTGAACTGACAGCTGAAGCCATGTGAAGGGATGAGACATTTGAGAGAAAGAATAGAAAGAGAGAAAAACAGAGAACTCACAGAAAGAACCTTCCTAAAGTTATGACTAAATTAGGATGTAAAAGAAAGAAAAGGTGACAGTTCTAGAGACAAAGATTTTAATCTTTTTTCCTACTGCCTTTCTTATGAATATTTCACCTAGCAACGTTCCATATCCTCCAAAACTGACAAGTTAAAGAAGTAGGTGAGTAGTGAGAATTAAATCAATTCTAGGCTAAGCATATAGTCTGTAACAAAGGTAATTCAAATGAATGTAACATGAAATTGACTAATTCTGAACATGCAGATATATACCAATTTAGAAATATTTTAAAATAATTATATAAATGATATGAATTAGATAACTAAAATGTACAATTTAGGAAGATCAAGTGATACTGTCATATTTTGATGGTAGCTGAAAGGAATAAATTCATTCCTTGGAGTCTCCAATAAAATCCCACCTTCTACATGAAGTCTTCCCTAACCCCTCTTCATTCTGGTGCTTTCCCTCTTTTAATTATTTCCTAATTATTGTATACACAGCTTGCTTTGTTAATATTTATTGCATGTTGTCTCCCCCTTTAGATTGTAAGCACCTTAAGGGCAAGGACTATTTTTTGCCTCTTTTTGTATCCCCAGTGTTTAACACAGTGTCTGGCACATAGAAGGAGCTTAATAAATATTGACTGATTGACAGTTAACATGTCTGAAACTGTTATCCCTTAAAAGTGTCCCTCTTTAAGTTTTCCCTGTTTCTGTGGGAGCATTTCTGTCTTTGCAGTCACCCAAGTTCATAACCTTGGAGTCATCCTTGATTCTTCACTGTCCCTTTCTTTCTCTATTCAATCAGTTGTCAAGAACTGGCTCATTTTACTTATCCATCTCTTAAATCCATCCCCTTTCTTTCCATTCTCACTGCCACAGCCTTAGTTCAAAATCACATTCCTTCTCACCTGAATTATACCTTACCAGTCTCTCTGCTTTCATTCTCTCCTTTCCCTCCTTCTCATGCTTGCCAAAATAATTATTGTAAGGCATGTGTTTAAGCAAGTGCTGTCCCAAAACTATAAGAGGCTCTCCATTATCCTTAAAATCAAATATAAACTTTTAATTTAGCAGCTAGGGTTCTTGAAAATTTATTCAAGCCTTATTTCACTTGGATTATTCTTCATGCACACTGTCTGTTACAAGCAAACTAGACTACCAGCTCTCCTCAAATCTTGACTGTAAACTCTTCTGCCTCCATTATGTGAAGGCCATCTTTAATTTAATGCAATTCAATAAATATTTACTGCGTGCCTGCTACATTCAAGGCACTGTACCAGAATCTGGAGATAAAAAAGACCAAATCATTCCACCTGATCTTTGTCTTCAAAGAGTTGACGTCTTCCACTATAATGAAGACAAAAGTGAGTAAGAGATGATTTTAGGAAAGAGAGCACACTAACAACTAGAGGTAACAGGAAAGGCTTCGTACAGGGCCTTGCACAGGAGCTGAGTTCTGCATGAAGCTGGGGTTTCTAAGAGGTGGAACAGAAGAAATAATGTAATCCAGGCATGAGGCGGGTCTTCAAAGAGTGTATGCAAAAGCCTTGACATGGAAGACGGAATGCTGAATGCCAGGAGTAGCAATAGATCATCTGAGCTAACACAGAGTGTGTGATGGAGCAAATGAACGAGATGGTGTAAATTACACTGAACCAAGATTGCTCAGTGCTTTAAATATGAGTTTGTATGCCCAAATGGGAGGCTGGGTTGTATAGGTGAGAGAGCACCAGATTTAGATTCAAGAGGATCTGAGTTTAAATCTTGTCTCAGACCCAACAGCTATGGGACCCTGAGGAAGTCAAGTACGTGTTTTCAACCTCTGTTTCCACAACTGAAAAGCAGGAATAACAGAAATGCCTGTTTTATCAGGTCGCTGTGAAGTCCAGATGGAATTATATGCATAATGTGTTTTACAAAACTTAAATCCCTATGTAAATGTCAGCAGATGTTATTTTATTTGAGAGGCATCAGGGAACTACCAAAGATGCTAAGAAAAGGAAAATGACACATACTCTAGCAACATTATTGTGGAAGCTGCATGAAAGAGAGATGTGAGAGACAAGAGGCTAGAAGCAGGGAGATCTATATGAGAAACCATACCTTTATGTGCAGAAGGTCTTCGCCCTCCTTACTTCAGCCTGAAAACCTTCTCACACCCCAGCTGGGGTGCCAATCACTCCATTAAATGTTCTCAGATACACTCAAGTCAAGGTGATTTCTCTCTCCTAAGATTCTCTGGGGACACTTGTTTGAATGTTTCCATGTCTCTTACTCTATCTTGTAACCTACTTCTAAAATGAAGAGCCCCAAACGTGTTGTTGTTTTTTAATCTTTGAATCCCCAACAATATTAAGGATTTATTTTTTATGTGACTACTACGTGAGCAGCACTGGGGAATGGTGCTAGTAGAATGGAGATACCTAGCATAATGCTAGTAGACACTTAATAGGTACTTCCTGAACTGGCCTGAATTGCAGTATTTCCCCCAAACCTGTGGATGACTTATCTGTGTTACCAGAATCAGATCCACTCACCAGCTCTGCTCTTGGCTGCTGTTCCATCTGGCCTTCGGCCAAAAGCCTGACACCAGACTATCTTAATAACACTCTACCTATTACTGGGATACTCCAGCTACTTAAAATTATTACTATTATCATGTTGACGATGATGAAGTTAGGAATTATCAACAATCAAGAACAATTCAGAACAAAAAAAGGAAGATGTGAAACCAGGAGCGTTTGTTATGATTTGTTTTCTTTTATGTATTCTCTTTTGATGTTTTATTGATCTTTTTCATCTTCACTACTACCCACTAATTCTTCCATCCCATCCTCATGGAATGCCTCCTTTGCACAGTTAGGAAACATAAGCCGACATACTGGTTATGTCTAAAAATGCATCTGTCACTGTAGTTCCAGTTTATCACCTTTCCACAGAATTGTAGCTGCATGTTTTATCATCAGTCCTCTGAGGTCATGACTGGTCACTGCATTTATCAGTTATATAATCTTCCAAACTGATTCTCCTTAGTTATTGTGATCACTGTATCTACTGTTTAATTTTTTCTGTTCGTATTCACATTGTCAGTTCACGCAATTCTTTCCAGATTTCTCTGAATTCATTTTGCCTATCATTTCTTACAGTACAATAATTCAATTCATAATATGCAATTCAATTAAAAATATTTACCAACTTCTTTCAGCCACTCCACAAATGATGTGTAACCACTTTATTTTCAATTCTTTGCTACAACAAAAAGTGTTATTAAGTATTGTTGTATATATCAGAAAAAATAAAATATACTCTCTTTGGATCATATGCCATAGTTTAATTTCGTCTGAGGTAGAGTTCTAAATTGCTTTCCAGAATGGTTAGACACAGCTACAACTACAAAGCATTAGTATACCGGTATTCCAATATCCCCACGACTAATAGCAATTTTTCTTTTTTTGCCATTGTTAGCCAAATTGATGAATAAGGTAGAAAAACAAAGCTATTTCAATGTTCATCTTTCTTACTTTAAAGTGATTTGTAGCATTTTTTCACATGGTTGTTGATAAGCCATCTTTTTTTCACTTGAGCACCATTTATATATTTGACCAGGAATATGTATAATGTTTAATTTTATATTCCTATCAATTACTTATTAGTTCAATGTCTTATCATTTTGTAAAAATAGAAGAGATGGTAGGATATATCTTTAAAACAATGATTAGGGGAAGAATTTGTACCTAAAAAAGGACAGAGGTATCATATAAAACAAAATTAAATAGACTAAATGCAACTAAAATTAGTCAGTCAATAAAGATTGATAAAGTTCTCACTCTGTGCCAGAAATCATGCTAACAGCAGGAGATACAAACAAATGTGAAAGTGTCCTTTCCTTCAAGAAGTTTACATTCTAAAGGAGAATCAGCTAACTAGGGGAAAAATCCTTAAAGCAAATGTTTTTTGACAAAGATGTCTAATATATGTATAAAATTGATAATCTCCTAAGGGGGAGCCAAGATGACAGACTACAGGCAGCAACTCATCTAAAATCTCCCAACACTTCCCTCTGAATGGCAGAGTCCACAAAAGGTTAAGGTAAGACTTTTTTTCCAGCCCAAGACAACTTAGGAGCTTGGCAGAAGATGTCTATGACACCTTGGGGAGAGAAGATGCCAATAATATTGGCCTAATGGTAAAGGAGGCACAAAAATTCACTGAAGAAAAGAACTTAAAAAGCAGAATTGGCGAAATAGAAAAAGAAGTACAAAAGCTCACTAAAAAAATTATTTAAAAAGTAGAATTGGGCAAATGGAAGCTAGACATTAGACATCAGGAAACAATAAAACAAAGTCAAATGACAAAATGACAAAATAGAAGAAATGTGAAATATCAGAAAAACAAATGACCTGAAAATTTGAAAATATAAATTGCTTCTATTTGTAGAAGAAGAAATATAAAACTTAAACAACTGTATCCTATGAATGAATCATCAAAGAACTCCTTAGAAAAATCCTCAGGATCAGATGAATTCCCAAGTGAATTCTACCAAATATTTATAGAACAATTAATTCTAATACTATATAAACTATTTGGAAAAGTAGTTACAGGAATCCTACCAGATTCCTCTTATGACACAAATGGGGCGCCGACTCCTAAACCACAAAGAGCAAAAGTAGAGAAAGAAACCACAGACTAACTTCCCCAATGAATATTAAAGTAAAAATTTTAAACAAACTTCGAGCAACAAGATTGCAGCAATGTACTACAAAGACCACACACAAGGACTGCAGGAGATTTATACCAGAAATTCAGGACAGGTTCAATATTAAGAAAACTGTCAGCATAATTTGCCATATCAACTTAAAAAAAAACAACAAAAATCATATGATTATCTCAATAGATGCAGAAAAAGCTTTTAAGAAAATACAACACTCATTCCCATTAAGAACGTGAGAAAACATGTTAATAAAATGAGCTTTCCTTAAAATGATAAATACTATCTATCTAAGACCATCAACAAGCATTATCTCTATTGGAGACAGGCTAGAAGTCTTCCCAGTGAGATCAGGGTAATGCAAGGATGCCCATTATTTCCACTATTATTCAATATTATTCTAGAAATGCTAGTTATAGAATAAGATCAAAAAAAACAAATTGAAGGACTTAGACTAGGCAATGAGAAAACAAAACTATCACTCTTTGTAAGATAATATGATGATATACTTAAAAGAATCCTACAGAAATCAACTAAAAAACTAGTTGAAACCATTAACAATTTTAGCAAAGTTGCAGGATATATAATAAACCCACATAAATCATCAGGATTTCCATATATTACCAACAAAGTCCAGCAAGAAGAGCTACAAAGAGAAAATCTGTTGAAAATAACTGCAGACAATATAAAATACTTGGGAGTCTAGCTGCCAAGACAAACTCAGGAGCTATATGAATACAATTATAAAAATTTCCACAGTCATAAAGTCAGATCTAAACAATTGGAGAAATATTCACTGATCAGTGGCAGGCTGAGCCAATATAATAAAAATGACAAATCTACCTAAATTAATTTATTTACTCAGTGTCATACCAATCAAGCTATCAAAAATTATTTTATAAAACTAGAAAAATAATAACAAATTTTATCTGGAAGAAGAAAAAGTCAAAATATCAAGGAGATCAGTGCAAAAAAACGTAAAAGAAGGTAGGGCCTAGCAGTACCAGACCTCAAACAATATTACAAAGTGGTAAGCATCAAAACAATCTGTTTCTAAGAAATATAGTGATGGATCAGTGGAATAGAGTAGGTACACAATGCACAGTAGCAAATAAGTATAAACCCAAGGATTCAAGCTTTTAGGACAAAAACTCACTGTTTGACCAAAATTGCTGGGAAACCTGGAAAGCAGTCAAACAGAAACTAGGTATAGACTAACATCTCATATTGTATACCAAGATAAGGTCAAAATGGGTATGTGATTTAGACATAAAGTGTGATAACCTAAGCAAATTAGGAGATCATGGAAATTTTAACTTGTTAGATATATGGATAATGGAAGATTTTTATGACCAAACAAGAGATAAGGAACAAGGAACAAATAACAAGGAAAACAGGAAGTTAAAATGAGTAATTTTGATTATATTAAATCAAAAAAGGTTTATACAAACAAAACAAATGGAGCCAAGATTAGGAGGAAATCAGAAAATTAGAAAAATTTTTATAGCAAGTTTGTCTGATAAAGGCCCCATTTCTCAAATATATAAAGAACTGAGTCAAATTTGTAAGAATATGAGTCATTCTTCAATTGATAAACGGTCAAAGAATATGAACAGGAAATTTTCAAAAGAAGAAATCAAAGCTATTTATAGTCATATGAAAAAGTGCTCTAAATCACTACTGCTTAGAGAAATGCAAATTAAAACAACTGAGGTACCTCATACCTTTCCAACTGGCTAACATAACAGAAAAGGAAAATGACAACTGCTGGAGGGGCTGTGGAAAAATTTAGACACTCAAGCACTTTTGCTGGAATTGCGAACTGATCCAATAATTTTGGAGAACAATTTGGAACTATGCCCAAAGGGCTATAAAACTGTGCATACCCTTTGACCCAGCAATACCACTACATGAAATAAAAGAAAAAGGAAAAGTACCTCTTTGTACAAAAATATTTATAGTAGCTCTTTCTGTGGTGGCAAAGACTTAGAAACTGGGCAATGGTTGAACAAGTATATGATTATGATGGAATACTATTATGCTCCAAGAAATGATGAGCAGGATGCTTTCAGCAAAACCTGGGAAGACTTATATGAACTGCAGCAAAGCAAAATAAGCAGGACCAGAAGAACATTGTGGACAGTAACAGCAATATGTGATGATGATTGACTGTGAATGACTTAGCTTTTCTGAGCAAGATAATGATCCAGGACAATTCTAAAGGACTTATGATGAAAAATGCTATCAACCTCCAGAGAAGGAATTTATGGTATCTGAATGTAGATCAAAGCACAATTTTTTCACTTTCTTTTTCTTGTTCTCTTTTTGGAAACATGCCTGATATATAAATATGTTTTGCTTGATTTCACATGTATACCTAATATCACATTTCTTGGCTTCTCAGTGGCTGTGGGAGAGGTCAGCAGGAGGGAGAGACTCAGAAATAAAAATTTTTTTTAAATAATTTTTTAAATTCATAAAATAAAAAAACTAAAATTAAAACTTTACCACAATATTTATTTTAAAGTTGCCTATATTAAGTTGATTGCAGTAATAAAGATTGTATTTATTTAGCTTAATTTATCAACTGCATAACTATAAACTAAAAGTATATGTATTTCTACTTCCAATAATATTTTATCTCTACATATGAATACTCAGTAGATCTTTTATATGACACAAGTATGAGATAATCATATTCTTGCACTTATTATTATGATACAGACAGATACTGGAGCTGTGAATTCATTAATATAGGAAACTGCCAAATAAGGAAACTCCCTCTATCAATGCAGGCTAGTATCCTCTCTGCACCTTAAAGTCTGAGGGTTACCTTAACCCAAAATCACCATATGTGTTAGTCAGAGAGATGAGGTTATTTTAGGCTGAACTGAATTAGGCAAAAACCAAGTTATCAGTCCATTGAAAAAGTGCTACCATATGACTGGAACACTGCGCATTCCAAGGTGACTTCCTGGACACTGAAAATGATAACAGTTGATATATCTAGTCAGCTGCCAACTCTGCTCAGTAGTAACTCCACCATAATTTCTCTCCACTGGCACATCTCCTTTTCCCTGACTATTGCAATCTTCTCCTAAACGTCTCTCCTGTCTCAGTTTCTCTCCCTTCAGTCCTTTCTAGACTGATGTGAGGTTAATGTTCCAGAAGCACAAGTCTGATCATGTCATTACTCTGGTCAAGAAGCTTCAGGAGCCCCCTGTTTGGAATTTATATAAAATTGTATTGATATAGAATATAAAGTTTCCTGTTTGAAATTTAAAACACTTCAATACTGAATTCAAATTTTTCTTTCCAGGAATTTCATGATCTTCCTCTTTATATACTCTATTTTCCAGCCACACTAGCCTACTGGGTGTTCTCATGACACAGTATATTTTGTCTCTCATTTTTGTTCCTTTTCTGTCTTCTCTCATATGTGGAATGCACTCTTTCCTGACCTCAGTTCAATCCCTAGCTCCCTTCAAGGCTTGGCTCAGTTTCTGCCTCCTATTAGAGGAATCTTCCTGACTCCAGGCCTGGCACTCTATCCGCTGCATCGCCTAGCTATCTCAAACACTGATTTAACAGTTACTACGTGACAGGCACTGTGCTAATAGGTCTTGACAATACAAAAAAAGGAAACACACAGTTCCTATCCTCAAGGAGCTCACATTCTAACAAGGAAGAAAATATGCAAAAAACTATGCACACGTAGAAGATACATGCAGTGTGAATGTGAGGTGATTGTATAAGGAAGATCCGAACTAGCAGGTAAGAAGGGTCAGAAAGGGAGAACCAAGAAAGGACTCTTGTAAAAAGTGGAATTTTAATTGAGTCTTGAAGGAAGCCAGGAAAACAAAGAAGTGGAAGTAAAAAGAGAACATTCCAGGCCCAGAGATAGTCAGCATAAAGGCAGAGTTGGAAGACTGAGTACCATGTGTAAGGAATAGCAAGAAGACCAATGTTCCTAGGATATACATGGAGGAGAATAAAATGTAGGATGATAGGAAAGATGGGAAAAGATCAGGCTGAGGAGGACTTTAAAAGCCAAACAGAGGATTTTTTTTTTTGACACTGAAAGTAGTATAATATACTGCCTGCTCTATACATAAGAAATGCCAATTTCTTTGGTTATATTTAGATCATCCCAGGGTAATTTTCTCAATATTCATCTAGTGAAAATGCAGCAAATAAACTCTCAAAGGAACCTATATCCAGGAAAGCCTGGCTGAATGATGACCAAAACTTATATATTCTCACATGCGAGATGTGAGATGTGAGATATGAGATGTGTGTATTCATCCTGATTTTTTGGTTTTGTCTTTTTTTTCTTGCAGAGGTCTTGCAGTATTCACAGGAACACTTTCCAAAGTTATACTTCTCTTGTGAACTTCTTTGTCTCTATGAAAAGTTGGGGGTGGGGGGAGGCGATATGGAAGATTAATAACAGAAGCAGCTTTGAAACAAGTCATTGTAAGACAGAGTCTATGGTGCTAATTTGCCATATGCTAGCCAATTTCTAAGCTCACATTTGACTGAAGTCTTAGTCCAATTTACCATTTAAGTGAGTAATCTAGGAGAGAAACAGAATATACACATAGGGAAATTAATGGATTCTTCATCTTGACCAACTTTTATTAATTTTCAATTAGAGAATTTTCTTAGATCATTACATCTCTAATGGACCTCTTGTCAAACCAAAAAACCAATAATAAAATCCACCCTTGTGCATTGACCTAAACTATACAAACAATGCTTAAACGAAGTTCAATGATTATTTGCATTTTCCTGGGAACTTGGAGTCCATTAGATGCAACATCCAAGTATAGTGGGGCTATTTATTTAATATGGATCAGTTTTACATATCCAATGAGCTTCTTCAACTCCAGTTAATGCTTTCATATCAGTATATTTGGAAACTCAAGTCAATGTAAATCAATTGGCACCAAGGTCAAAAGAATATAGAGATTGCTTTAGACAGCAAACACTTGATTTCAATGATGAGTAAAGAGACATGGCATCCATAGACAAAACTAACTGGAAATGTTAAACTATAAAATCTCGTGTGGGAGGATGGCAGAAGATAATGAGCAAAAATGACCTCATAAAACAGTGACCTGGATTGAATGAAGAACAGGTTTACAGAATGCTTGACCAGATATTCTATTACACTTGATCATTCTAAATACATTCAAGGATGAAACTGATTTACAAAAAGACATGGATAAAAATTGCACAGAAAGTGTGGATAGCTTGTCAGAAATACTCATATTGATGAGATCACTCATGTTAATGAGATCTAGCATACTTCTATCAAAAGTATCAAAGAGACAGATACATTTTAAAGTATCAAAGAAATAGATGTATTTTAAAATATTATAGTCTTTAATTTGTCTCAGGAGCTTCCTTTTGCCCTTTGCCCCTTTCCCAATGCCTGTGGACATATCGACTCTAAGAAACCATAAAGAATCCCAGTTTTAGAGGATGTTTCTTTCATTTCTGTGTAGTAGAAATGATCCCACAGATCATATGCTTTGGCTCCATTGGGACTGACATACATATTATCTTACTGACAGATAGAGATAACAGTCACACAGGATGTGTGGCTGTGGAAAGCTGTAGTTTGCATTTTTAGCAATAACTCCCAAACTGATAGATCACAGTTGTATGTTGGTATTTGAAAGTATTTTTTCACTGCCCTTGTAGTCCTTTAGCATAATATAGTTTACCTGTTTATTTCTCTTGATATTATTAATGTCTGTATCCTTATCTAAAGTCGTGATTGCTAACACTGCTTTGTTAGAGAGGGAGAAGAGGAAGGGAACGAGTATTTACTAAGCATCTAGTATGTCCCAGACACTGTGCCAATTGCTTTACTAATTACTTTACAAATATTATCTCTTTCTGATCCTCACAACAACCCTATGAGATAGGCTTATTACTATTATTCCCATTTTACAGTTTAGGAAACTGAGGCAGATCATAGTTAAATTACTTGCCCAGGGTCACACACTTCAAACTCAGATCTTTCTTGCTTCCATTCAGTACTCTATCTATTGCACTATTTAGCTGCCTAGAAACACCATTTCTATAATACTTTGAAGTTTCAAAGTGTTTTACAAATATCTCATCTCATCCTCATAGCAACTTTAGTAGGCAGATGTTATGGTCCCCATTTCAAAGATAATGAGGCTGGGGTAGACAAGTTAAATGATTTGTTCTGGGTCATACAGCTAGTAAATCTCTTAAGAGTTGTCTAGAATAATAATATTTTTTGTTTTATTATCTAATTTAAATCTGTCTATTATGTCTTACATATGTTTCATAGATGCAATAAGTTGTTAGATTTGGTGTTTTCTTTTGACTCATTCCCCTATTCTCTTTTATCTGGGAAATTAAATCCATTCACTTTTATATTTACAAATATTAAATTTATGGATAGGATTTCTTTCATTAAATTTTTATATTTATTTATTTTGTCTTCTTTTACATTATCTATTCATCTATCCCCTTTCTTCACTCTCTCCCTCCTTCCTCCACCCTTTCCTACTGCTCAGGTAAGACTGCAGTACTCAGTGCTGACTCTTCTGTACTCTGCCTATTCTTTCCATTTCAGTTACATTAATTTGTAACTCCGTTCCTTTTCTGGGATAATTCAGAATCTAATGTCCCATTCATGGACTTGGTGCTGACATGATCCTTAATCTCATATTAGTTGGGGCTTCTGGTGGTCATATGCTTTGTTCTTTTATCTCACTGGCTCATAGAACTAATGGTACAACTGAAGCTCTTCTCAATACATCCTTTATCAATCTCCCTCTCTTTTGTGTGAATTATTTTCTGAGGAAATTCTTTCCTAGAAATGTGCCTTCCCTCTTGAAAAAGGCAATGGGTGCAATGGGGGGACACTCAGCCACTTGAGTTGGCAGGACCAGTTGTCATTATCTGCTGCTATTGATTTTAAAACATTTTGCCCCTTTATTCTTGTTCCCCTGTTCATCAGTCTCCAAGCTGTTCACCCCCAGAGGCCAATTTATTTTCTCTTCACAATTGGAAGTAGTTCCAAGAAGCATAAACCCTCTCTGGAATACCTATTCAACTTAAGTTTCCACCCCAATTCCAACAGAGTTCACTACAAAACCATCTCCCATCTCAGGGGAATCACTCAATGATTTTTTTTGTTTGTAAGATATTGCTCCTGGATATTCCTTTGTGACCTAAGCTTCAAAGTTCTATCTCTTGTTTCCCACAACCCCAAAGGCAGAGAGAGTAAGTGAAGACCTCCCTTGTATCTGTCCTTTTATGTTAGACATATACATGACACTCACATTGCACATACATGTATGTATGTTTCAGTAAAAAGACTATTTGTTTGAACCCTGTGGCTCTGAGTTATCCATTGTACCAGATGCAGAACCACAACTTTGGCACTAATCATTGATGGAGGAATTAGAAATTGATCCAATCACTCTGTAAAGAATTTTGGAATTCTGCTTTAAAAAGTGATTGTGTCCATAACCTTTAATCCAGAGATTCTAGTACTAGGCATATACCCCAAAAAGATTAAAGAAAGATTCCCTTGTATTTCCAAACATCATAGCAACACTTTTTGTAATGGAAGAGAATTGGAAACAGAGTTGATGCCTATCACATATAAGTTTGGTCTTAGAGAAAAGTTAAGAAAATGTATCTTTTTCCAGAAGTTTGGGACTATGGATGTGGGATATTACATATACTAGCAGACTTTGATGTACTGATTAACTTTGTTGTGGAGTTTTTTCTCTTTCTTTTTCTAATCTTTATTACAAGGCATGGGTTTGCTCAACAGAGAAAATAAGGAGAAAATGAAAGTGAAGGAAAAAGAGAATTTTTAAAAAACTCATACCCCACACTCATAGTTTTATATAGATTTTAAATTCATATTCTTACAGAGGTGATGACACACTGATATATGTATGTATTATATGTTTGTTTGTATGTGTATGTGCATCGTGGTGCAGTGGATAAAGCACCAGTGCAGGAGTCAGGAGAACCTGAGTTCAAATCTCACCTCAGACACTTGACACTCACTAGCTGTGTGACCTTGGACAAGTCACTTAACCCCAGCTGCCTCATCCTAGGTCATCTCCAGTCACCCTGATGAATATCTGGTCACTGGATTCAGATGGCTCTGGAGGAGAAGTGAGGCTGGTGACCTGCACAGTCCTCCCTCACTCAAAACAAAGTCAAGGGCAAATCATGTCATTATTTCTCTGATGGCATGGTCTTCTTCAGCAGTGAAGGACAAACACACACATATGCATGCATAAACAAAAGAAATACCAAGTAGTTTAGGGACACTGCAGTGCCACAGAAACATATCATGGACAAGAGGATGAGTACCAAGAAAAGAGAATCATGGACAAATGCATGAGCTCAAGAAGGACAAGGCCATTAAATCTGACAATTAATGATGAGGTCAGAAGCCAGAATACGGAGAATTAAGGAGAAATTGAGAGAAAGGGAAATGGACACATCTATTACAAACAGGCTTCTCAAGGAGGTTAATGATGGATTGATCAAATGAAGGTTTTTGGGCAAAGAGGGGAGAGATGGACACGATTCCAGCCAGTAGAGGAACAGGTACTGAATATTATTGAGAGTGAAGATGATGGGGTAGAGGGGCAATCTGCTGGGGAAGATGGGATGGAATGGAATCACTTGTACATGTAGAGGGATTGGCACCTCTTCAGGTAAGACAGGGTGAAGACAGAGATAGTGTAGGAAGCATCTTAGTGATATAAGATGAGGAGAAAGGGAGAAAAGGAAGATTATGGCTAATGGGCTCAATCTTTTCAATAAAATGTAAAGAAAGCAAAGTTCTTAACTGAGAGAGAAGGAATTATATGAAGTTTGAGGAAGGATGAAAAGATTCAGAAGAGCTACTGTGATTAGTGGGACACTGAGTAAATTAGGATTTTGCGAAAGGATTGCCTTGACTTAGTGAGGGTCCTGTTGAAATTGTGTTAACTTAATTATGTAGTGCACTGAGCACAATTTCAGTAGCAGATGAGCAGGAACAAAGGCAACAAATGATGGAGTGATACAACGCTGAGGCTTGGCAGAGCAAGATTGGAAAAAGGATAAGGGGACAAAGAATTTGAGAGGGAGCTGAACTGGTTCACCAGATGGGGAAAGAATGAGACTATACTCAGGGCAGGGATGACGGCTTGGGAAGAACTGAGGGGTCAAGGGATTTGAAGTCATAGTGAGGATGAAGAGCAGGGTTTCAGGTTACAAGATGGCGGTGGGGAAAGGTGGAACCATAGTTCAGAACTCTGAAATTCCCCTATCTGACCACACCTTACCCTATCTCTCCTTGTGCTTCATGACTAAACCTACTATTCATTTTGGCACTCTAGTCCTGCCAAACTCTACCCTGGATTATTCTTGCCACGCGCCTCTTCTTCACTTGCTGCCAAACATACATTTAAGCTGACTAGGTCCACCACAAATTTATGTCATCGGAGCCCAGTTGCCTACCTCTGCTTCCTCCTGGTTACAAGGTGTTTCTTTTATTCTTCTCTAAATAATTCATTCTCATGCTGCCCACAGTGCCGGCACCAAACCTTTTCTTCTTTTTCCAAGCCTCCCCAATACCTCCCCTTCCCCATTCTTTCTCAGCAAAGGACTCTGTTCCAAACTTTGAGAAAATAAAAGATAGGTTATTGCTCTGAATTCCCTATTCTACATTGCAAAACTTTTTTGTATCACTATCCTCTCTGCCCTTCCACATTTATCTCCTCTTTTGCTCCAGTCTCTAACGAAGTGGCTTATTTACATGTAACCTTAATCACAAATCACCTTTTATCTGCTCCTCATCTCAGCTGGCTCCCTCTCTACTGCCTGAAAACATACTTAGGTCTCTTTATTTCTTAAAAACAAAATAGCTTCCACTTGACACTAACATTCCCTTAAGCTATCATCCTTTATTCCTTGGCTTTCACATTCTCATCCCCAAAATGTTATCTATACTTCACTACCACTGCTTCGTGACTCACTTCTCAGTACCTTGCAATCTGGCACCGAACCCCTCCACTCAGCTCAAACAGTGATGTCCTAATGGCCAAATCCAATCATCTTATTTAGTTCTCCTCCCTTCTGATTTCTCTCTACCTTCTCCCAGTGGATATTACTCCTTCTTTGGGCTTTCATTGTGCTGCTCTCTTCTTGGTTATCTGCCTGTCTGGCTGCTCTTCTCACTTTCCTTTGCTGAACTGTTATTCCTGTCCAAGCCTAATGTATAAGAATGTCCTGATGCTCTGTCTTGGTTCTTTTTCTCTATACTCTTTATTAGTGATCTTATCAGCTCCCAAGAGTTCAATTATGATCTTTATACAGATTATTCTCAGAACTATACAGCTCTTGTGTGTCTCCTGAGATGCAACCCCACATTACCAACTGCCTATAAGATATTTTCAACTGACTAGCCGCTAGGCATTTCAAACGTACTGAAAGTGGAAATTATCGTCTTTCCCCCCAAACTCACCTAACTTATGTATTTCTTTGAGGGTACCATCCTGTCAGTCACTCTTATTCACAACCTAGAAGTCATCTGCAACTATGCCCTCTCACTTCCCCCCTTCAAGTCTAATTAGCTGCCAAGTCTTTTTTAATCTATCTCCACAATGTCTCTATCCTTTTTTTCTACTCATACAGCTACAGCCCTAGTTCATATCATAGTCATTTTTATATTTTTTGAGACTTGGTCTCCTGGTCTCATTCAGATTGGGGGTGAAGCAGTCATTCATAGGCCTGATGCTAGTAAGGATGGGCATGGGACCTTTGCCCTGCTCTGTTTTGGACCTGTTCAGATTTGTCCCTCCTAAGGGTATGTGCTCCATCCCCTACCCTTTGGGGCATACCATATTGGTTCAAGGCTTAATGGAGAAACACAATCAGTATAGACCAACGTAGCTCAGAATTCTAGAGCTCAACCTCAGCTTATCTATGAATAAGTCTGATAGCTTTCTAATTGGCCTCATTGACTTCAATTTCTTGACCACTGCCTCCCACCCCCTATGTACTTACAATAATGCCAAAGTGACATTTCAAAAGGATTGGTCTGACCGTGTTATTCCTCTATTCAAGGAGCTCCAGAGTCTCCTTCTTCCTTCTAAAATAAATACAAATTCCTCCATGTAGCATTTAAAACCCATCACAATCTGACTTCAGTCTATCTTTCCAGGCTCTCCTTCATGGACTGACTGTTTCATTGCAGCTTTATGCCTGAAATCTATTCCCCCTTCTAAATCCATCTCTTGGAATCCTAAACTTTCTTCAAATGTGGCCCAAGTTGCATTTCTTCTTCAGCCCTTTCCCTTTGCTGAGCTCCCAGGTGCTAGTTCCTCCTGCTTCTCCCCACTCCTCGTACAAACTTATGCTTACTGTTTATATATTTCTGTATGTTTGTGTATATGTTCTCTTCCTCACTAACACATTGTGTTTTTTCTCTGTCCCGTGTTCTCAGTACAGTCCCTAGTACACTGTGGGTCTTTAATGGTTGTTGCTGTTGTTTGTCCTTCATTTTCAAAAAGGATCCATGGCATCATGATGTTGGAGGAACATGGTGGATAATGGGTAATGTTGTGACTTACATGTGAATTAGATTTAAGGAAGGAAGAGTTTCACAGAGTTGTCAGACTCACTCTCTCTTCCAGAGTCATCAGTCCAGTGGCAGGACAAAAGTCAAGATGACTAGTGATGGCTCTAGATGTAGTGGATGACCTTGACGTCTTCAATGTCTCTAAGAGCTCCACAGCACCTGCTTCAGCTGCTTTCATGGCCTTTGGAACAAACTGTTCTCATCTGCTCATTCTGCCAGGTAAATCTTCACATGCTTGGGAAAGACGTCCTCAGAGATGGTGGGAACTACTCATTACCCATGTGATCTTGACCAAATCCCTTAACCTCTCTTGACCCCCAGTTTCCTCATCTGTAAAAAGAGGGGTTTAGACTCCTTGGCTTCTAATATTCCTTCTGATTCTCCATTTATGATCCTATTGTACACCCATTAAGGGAGAAACAGTTATACTTGTTGATTAAAGCACTGATTATAATTTAGCATCTGCCATTGACTCCTTTAAAACTTGTGCTAAAAACTTGACCTTTCCAGGTCTCATTTTTCAATTGACAAAATGAAGGGATCAGAATAGCTATACTTAAAGTACCTTCAGAGCCTTAAGAAAAATGTCTCTGCAGCATGTTAACCAGGTGTTTGCATTTTAAGCCTTTAATGGAAAGCAAAAGATGTCACTAAACATTTAAAAACAAAATGAAGTCATGTGAGGATTGTCAAGGGAAGAACCCCATTCCCAATATGAAGTATGCTGAAGGAGAGGGAGAGGTTAAGATGGCCTTAGATGTGGTCAGAGAGGAAGGCTTAGGAAGAAAGAAGAGGGATGGACTGAGTTAGCAAGGGGAGAGAAGGGTTGGGGAGGAGGCTGGCAGACCTTCCCGAGCAAGGCATATAGCCTATCCTGGAAACGTCCAGTAGGAAACCTGTTGTTTCTAAACTGCAATTGGATTGGGCCAGTCTCTTGGCCTTGGGTGTTTTC